>NC_084836.1:25109809-25422309 GCF_033115175.1 Lepus europaeus | reverse complement strand
TGTGGGCGTGCACACATGAACAAGAGTGCATGTTTACTGAATTGGTGGGAGATTTCAAAGTGGAAAGAGCTATACTGAAAGGAAAGATGAAAATGGATTAAGAGTGGTAACCTCAGGGTGGGCGTTTGGCTCGGTGGCTGGGATGCTGTTTGGGACACTTCCGTCCCACACTGGATGCCTGGGGCTGAGTCCTGACTCCTCTTCCAGCCCAGCCTCCTGCTGAAGCACACCCTGGGAAGCAGTTAGGGATGGTTCAAGTCCCTGAGTCTCTGCCACCCAGGTAAGCAGAACAGCTGGAGTTCTGGGCTTTCGGCTTTGGCCTGGCCCAGTCCAGCTGTGGCAGGCATTTGGAGAGTGAACCAGTAAGTGAAAGACTTCTCTGTATCTCTCTCTTTTTGCCTTTCAAAAAAAATTTTAAAAAATCATAGAAACAGAATAGTCCTTGGCAGTAATGTAGCTGCTTGGTGGAGGTAGGGAGATACATAATCGTCATAACCATAAACATAATACCACTGCTGGAGAAGGAGCAAGAGCCAGGAGAGAGAATGAGTGTCTGATCTGTCACTCAATAGGTGGAAACTGGGATTAAAAGAGTGCTTTCTCTTTCTTCCATTTGTCTCTTCCCTCACTTCCCTCCTCCTGCCTCACCTTCCTTTCTTTCTCATGTTCTCATGAAAATGTATCCCACTGTCGAAAATGCAAGGAGTGGGCAGACTTTCTTGAGCAACCTGACAAAAGCAAAGCACTTGCCGATTGCTACCTTCTCCCCAGGAGAACAGGTGCCTGCTGCTCCACTGTGAGCTCCCAGGCTGCCCCAATGTTGGCTTTACAACACACACTTAGCAAACCCGACTCTAATTGCCACTTTCCAAGCCCACACCTCGTGCCTTTCACTCCATGCTTTGACATGATGATGTTTTTCTTTGACTTTCCACAAATGGACTTTCTGGATTATTCTTATTTTTAAAAGAAAGCTAAGTATATCTCTAAAGTGCAAATCCCTATAATCTTTGGGAGAAAAAAAGGCATGTTCCCTCTCCTTACCAACAAGGCCAAGAATTAAGATTCAAATGTAAAAATCTCTTAGAGTCTATAAACGACACACGAATCAAGTATTCAGAGTAGGCTGTCATAATTCGGAAATGTTCCAACTACCTTTTTAAAATGTGTGCTCCTTTTTTAATCCCTTGAACAGGTCCTTAGGCGAAAAGTCTTTTGGTCAATTTGTAAAGACCAGCCAGCCTCATATGCAACAGGATTTGTCTTTTCCCTGCCTTTTCTCAAGGTGTTGGCAATGGCAGTGATCTGGCCCTCCTCTTGCCTAAGGGCCAGAAGTTGACCTCTAGATTCTCTGGTTGGTGATAATTATCCCCAAGTTGCTTTGTTCAACAATGAAGCTCTAATACTTGCGCTTGGTGGTTTCTTGGAAGTTTCAGTTTCATGAAAACCACTGCCAGAAGTTAAGCAATAGTCTTTCTTTTAGAATTTTTAAAAAAGATTTATTTATTTATTTATTTATTTGAGAGGCAGAGTTAGAGAGATGGAGAGACAGAGAGAAAGATCTTCCATCTGCTGGTTCACTTCCCAAATGGCTGCAATAGCTGGAGCTGAGCCAATTTGAAGCCAGGAGCCAGGAGCTTCTTCCAGGTCTCCCATGTGGGTGCAGGGGCCCAAGCACCTGGGCCATCTTCCACTGCTTTCACAGGTCATAGCAAAGAGCTGGATCAGAAAGGAAGTGGCCTGTGCTTGCTTCAGAAGCACATATACTAAAATTGGATGTGGAGCAGCTGGGACCCGAACCGGCACCCATATGAGATGCTGGTGCTGCAGGCAGAGGCTTACCCTGCTATGCTACAGTGCTGGCCCCTTAAATTAGAATTTGCTCACTTGGCCCTGCCCTCTGGTATCCACATCACTATAAGGAAGATACTAGAATAGATGGGGAACTACATCTCAAATCAAATAAGCCTCAGACTCTACTAGCAAACGAAATTCAATGTGGTGGAGGCATTCATTGATGATAAGAGATGAAGGCCACTTAGACAATGTATAATTCTGTTTTGTGGATAGCAGAACCAATGCACAGAAAACAATAGTTTCTACCTAGTATTACTGCTCACTGAGTGTTTTCCTATATTCCACAAATTGTGCCAACTTATTGGCTGCATTTTTTCTTTCTTTCTTTCTTTTTATTTGACAGGTAGAGCTAGAGACAGTGAGAGAGAGAGAGAGACAAAGAGAAAGGTCTTCCTTCCGTTGGTTCACTCCTCAAATGGCCACTACAGCCAGCGCTGCGCCAATCTGAAGCCAGGAGTCAGGCTCCTCTCCTGGTCTCCCATGTGGATTCAGGGGCCCAAGCACTTGGGCCATCCTCCACTGCCCTCCTGGGCCACAGCAGAGAGCTGGACTGGAAGAGGAGCAACCGGGACAGAATGCGGCGCCCATATGGGATGCTGGCACTGCAGGCGGAGGATTAGCCTAGTGAGCCATGGCGCCGAGCCCTGCATTTTTTCATTTAATGCTTTCAAAAACCTTATGAGGTAGAGTCTGTTAGGATCCCCGGGTAACCTTAGCCAAGTGTGACTTTGAGATGCTAAGTGCCTCAAATCCCATGGCTGGCAATTGGGAGCATGAGTGTCATGCAGACCCCAGACTAGAGCTCCAGATCTTCAAATCACACGGACTCTTGTACCCTGATCACACAGCTAAGACGTGGCAGGATCTGAGTTAGAAGCAAGCCTGGGATTCCCCAGCTAGTGCATCGCACCTCTAGGCTTAACAGTGAATACAACTGAAATCAGAAGACCAGAGATTTGACAAAGCTTCTGCCAGGGAAGAGAGATCCTCCATCTGCTGGCTCACTCCCCTAGTGGCCGCAACAGCCAGAGCCAAGCCACACAGAAGCCAGGAGCCCCATCTGAATCTCCTACACAGGTGGCAGGAGCCCAAGCACCTAGGCCATCCTCTGTCACCCCTCCCAGGCCACTAGCAGGGAGCTAGACAGGAGGTGGAGCAGCTGGAAATGAACCTGCACCCATAAGGGATGCTGGTGTTGCAGGCAGCAGCTCCACTTGCTACATCGCAATGCCAAGCCCTCAAGCCCTCAATATATATTTTTTTTTGACAGGCAGAGTGGACAGTGAGATAGAGAGAGACAGAGAGAAAGGTCTTACTTTTACCGTTGGTTCACCCTCCAATGGCCGCTGCGGCCGGCGCGCTGCGGCCGGCGCGCTGCGGCCGGCGCACCACGCTAATCCGATGGCAGGAGCCAGGTGCTTCTCCTGGTCTCCCATGGGGTGCAGGGCCCAAGGACTTGGGCCATCCTCCACTGCACTCCCTGGCCACAGCAGAGAGCTGGCCTGGAAGAAGGGCAACCGGGACAGAATATGGCGCCGCGACCGGGACTAGAACCCTGTGTGCCGGCGCCGCAGGCAGAGGATTAGCCAGTTGAGCCACGGCGCCGGCCTCCTCAATTTTTTTTTTTAAATAAACCTGATGGTACTACTTGGGATGCCTGCATCCTGTGTAGGAGTGCCTGGCTTTGTATTCTGACTCTGCTTCCTGTTCTAGTTTCCTGCTAACATTTACCCTGGAAGGCAGCAGGTAACAGCCCGTGCACCTGGGTCTCTGCCATCCACATGGGGGATCTGGATTGAATTCTGGGCTCCTGGCTTTGGTCTGTCCCAGCCTTGGCTGTTATAGGCATTTGGTGAGTGAATCAGGGGACAGCAGATCTCTCTCCATTTGTCTCTGTGTGTGTGTGTGTGTGTATTTGTGCCTTTCAAATAAAATGAAAAAGTAATAAGAAAAATCGCCAGTGTCAGTATGGTGTATCAAGTCATCCTGGCATGTATTTGACATTTCTTATATTTCAGCAACCCTATAAGGAAGATCTTTTTATTTCACTTATTATTGAAGGGAAATGTTCATATTTATTACTAGGATAAGAACTCTTCACTTTCAAAAAACCAAATTTTTTAAAAAGTCAGTGGGATGGTAGGCTTTGTGGCGCAGTAGTTAAACTCTGCTTGGGACACCTGCTTCCCCTGTCAGAGTTCCTGGTTCAAGTCCCAGATGCTCTGCTTACATCTGGCTTCCTGCTAATTTGAACCCTGGGGAGCAGCAGGGGATGGCTTGAGTGCTTGGTCCCTGCAACTCCTGTGGGAGACCCGGACTGAGCTCCTGGCTTCTTCTTTGTCCTGGCCATCCCTGGATGTTGCAGCCATTTGGGGAGTGAACCAGGGGGCAGAAAAGTTCCCTTCGTGTGTGTGTGTGTGTGTGTGTGACTCTGACTTTCAGAAAAACCTTCTGGGGCCCCATCATTGTGATGTGGGCATCCTGGTAGCCCCTACTGGAATGCTAGTTTGAGTCCTGACTGTCCCACCTCCAGTGCAGCTTTTTTTTTTTTTTTTTTTTTTTTTTTTTTTTTTTTTTTTGGCAGGCAGAGTGAATAGTGAGAGGGAGAGACAGAGAGAAAGGTCTTCCTTTACCGTTGGTTCACCCACCAATGGCCGCTGCGGCCAGCGTGCTGCGGCCGGCGCACGGTGCTGATCTGAAGCCAGGAGCCAGGTGCTTCTCCCAGTCTCCCATGCAGGTGCAGAGCCCAAGCACTTGGGCCATCCTCCACTGGATGCTCCACTGCACTCCTGGGCCACAGCAGAGAGCTGGCCTGGAAGAGGGGCAACCGGGACTAGAACCTGGTGTGCCAGCGCCGTAGGTGGAGGATTAGTCTATTGAGCCAAGACGCCGGCCCCAGTGCAGCTTCCTGCTGATGTGCTTGAGAGGCAGTGGATGATTGTCCAAGTGCTTGGGTCCTTCTCCCTGTCTTTTCAAATAAATAATAAATAATCAAAAAAAAAAAAAGATTCCCAGTTAAAAAAAAGGAAATTAAACAAAATGATTGTAAATATTTAGCATCTCAATGAGGGACAAAGATCTGTGCTTCTCCAGTTTCCTGAGCATTTTTCTGGAGTGTTGCTACATATGAAAAAATGGACTAAGGGTGCCAGGTGAATTTAAAAACACCAGACTAAGTACTTCTCTCTCGTGATGGGGCAGTTTTGGCCAGTCCTGTACATGGGGCAGCTGCAGGCCAGAGTTCAGCAGCTGGCAGCCCTTAGGCAGAACCCAGCCCCAAATCCTCGGCCTGAGATGCATTTTGTTTGGCTTGTTTTGTGACGTGCACACAGCATTTTAAACTACCTGGATTAGTTGTCAATATCTGAGGACCAAAAGTAAAGATCCACAGTGCAGGTTTCTCTTTAAAAAAAAAGAAGAAGAAGAAGAAGGCCGGCGCCGTGGCTCAACAGGCTAATCCTCCGCCTAGCGGTGCCGGCACACCAGGTTCTAGTCCCAGTTGGGGCGCCGGATTCTATCCCGGTTGCCCCTCTTCCAGGCCAGCTCTCTGCTGTGGCCCGGGAGTACAGTGGAGGATGGCCCAAGTCCTTGGGCCCTGCACCTGCATGGGAGACCAGGAGAAGCACCTGGCTCCTGCCTTTGGATCAGTGAGATGCGCTGGCCGCAGCGGCCATTGGAGGGTGAACCAACGGCAAAAAGGAAGACCTTTCTCTCTGTCTCTCTCACTATCCACTCTGCCTGTCAAAAAAATAAAATAAAATAAAATAAAGAAAAGAAAAACGAAGGGCCAGCCACACTGGGATTGCAATTCCTTTACAGGAGCAATGGACTGCAGTTGAGTTGCCAGCTTCTCCTGTCCGTGTTGTTGAGGCTGTCACCTAGCAGTGGTGCTAACACATCCAAAGGGATCAAGAGCTCAGCAGGATCTATAGGGAAGACATCTCCAGCTGCATGGCCACTGCTGTCCTCAGAGTCTCACTCAAGAGACCTTTGATGCGACATGTGACCCTCTGAATTCTTAATGTGTGGGCTCTACTACCAAGTGACTACTTAAGCTATGGCCGACTAGTGTGTCCCAAGTACCAAGAGAGAGAAGGGGCAGCTGATCTGGTGGCATTTATGTGTTTCACTTCCTAAGAGAATTTTTCAAAAACAGTTAGAGATTATTTAATGACCTGGCACCTGCAAAGCTCTTCTCAGTCCCACAGATATTTTCATGGGCTTGAGTCTATATCCTACATCCTAATAATACTTTTCTTTGACAAGAGCCATCTTCCTGGTTGCCCCTCTTCCAGGCCAGCTCTCTGCTGTGGCCAGGGAGTGCAGTGGAGGATGGCCCAAGTGCTTGGGCCCTGCACCCCATGGGAGACCAGGAGAAGCACCTGGCTCCTGCCATCGGATCAGTGCAGTGCGCTGGCCGCAGCGCACCTACCGTGGCGGCCATTAGAGGGTGAACCAACGGCAAAAGGAAGACCTTTCTCTCTGTCTCTCTCTCACTGTCCACTCTGCCTGTCAAAAAAAAAAAAAAAAAAGAGCCATCTCAAGGCCCTAAAGATACACAGACATTGATTCTGGAATGGAGAAACTAAAGGGAGATGAGGTTTCAGGTGACTCCCCCTGCCCCCAACCTTGTAAGGTTTTTCTACAAATGTCTTTCATGAACGTTTGGGGGCTGATGTAAACGTGAACACACCCTGCAATTGCTGCCTCATTTATCTGCTCCCTTTACAGCAAAACTTTTTTCACATTGTGGTAAAACATGCACCATGTAAATTTCACCACATTAACCATTTTTAAGTGTACAGTTCTGCAGCATTGAGTGCATCCATAGAGGCAGGTATTTGGTGCAGCTGTTAAGACTCTGCTTGGGATGTCTGCATCCTATATAGAAGTGCCTGGGTTCAAGCCCCAACTCTGCTTCTAATTCCAGCTTCCTACTAATGTGTACCTTAGGGGGCCACAGGTGATGGCTCAAGTACTTAGGTCCCTGCCATCCTCATGGAAGACCCAGACTGAGTTCCTGGTTCCTGGCTTTGGCTTGATCCTGCCCTGGCTGTTGGGGGCATTTGGGGAGTGAACCAGTAGATAGAAGATCTCTCTGGGCCTGTCTCTCTCTCTCAGCCTTTCAAAAAAATGAAAATAAACAAAATGAATAAGTGCATCTATGTTGTAGTGCAACTATCGTCACCGTACATCTCTAGAACTTTTTCATCTTGTAAGACTGAAACACTACACCCGTCAAACACCAACTCTGCATATTCACCTTCCCGTAGCCTCTGGCGATCACCATTCTACTTTCTGTCTCTAAGAAGTTCACTATCTATGAATTTCATGTAAGAGGAATTGTATATTTGTCCATTTGTGATTGACTTATTTTGCTTAGCATAATGTCTTCAAATTGATCCCTGTTGTAACATGTAGTAAAATTTTCTTTCTTAAGGAAAAATTCTTTCTTTATAAGGATGAAGCATATCGCATTGTATGCATATACCATGTTCATCTGTCAACAGACACTTGGTTGCTTCTGCCTTTTAGCCATCAGAAATAATGTTGCTATGAGCATGGGTGTAAATATTTGAGTCCCTGCTTTCACTTCTTTTGGATACATACCCAGAAGTGGACTGGTTGAGCACATGATAATTCTATGTGTAATTTGGGTGGAATCGCCATACCATTTCCCACAGCAGTCATACCATTTTGCATTCCTACCAGCAACGCATATAAGTTTCCAATTTCTCTACATCCCTGCCAACATTTAATTGTTAGTGTTTAAAAGTTTTTTTTTTTTTAATAGTTGCCATCCTACTGAGTGGGAGTAGTTTATGGCAAGCTCTTTGAAAGCTGCTCCCATTCTCTCTTCAACCCGCTGGGTTCATCCCCACCACTCCACTAACTGGTCTCTCTTAATGCCACTAGAGTCTTTGATAGCACTAAATTCAGGGGTCACTTAACACATACAATCCCACAGAGCATTTGACTCCACCCAGCACTCTTGCAGCACTTTCTCTACCTGATTTCCTAGACGTTGTTTTCTCTGGGTTTTTCTCCTTCCCTGGTTATTCCTTCTCTAGCATTTTGCTGGTTTCTTTTTTTTTTTTTTTCCCTTTCTTTCTTTTTTTTCTTTTAAGATTTATTTATTTGAAAAGCATAGTTACAGAGAGAGAGAGAGAGAAAGAGAGAGAGAGAGAGAGGTCTTCACCCTCTGGTTTACTCCCCAAATGCTGCAGCAGCCAGGACTGGCTCAGGCCAAACCTAGGAGCCTGAAACTCCATCCTGCTTTCCCAAGTGGATGGCAGGGACCCAAGCACTTGGGCCATTTTCCGCGGCTTTCCCAGGCACATTATCAGGGAGCTGGATTGGAACTGGAGCAGCTGGGACTCCAACCAGTACTCCAGTGTGGGATGCCAGCATTGCAGGCGACGGCTCAACACCCTGGGAAACAACACCGACTCCACTGATTTCTTTCCATCTGTGATTCAGTCTCTCTCTCTCGGGCCTGTTTTCATCTCGCTATACTTCCCGACTTACCCTGTTACATGGCTTTTGTATGAGCCAGTTTTCATCACTGTAACAACTAAACAGAAGCAACTGACTAAATAAAGAGAAAAGGTTTATTTAGCGCATGGTTTTGAAGATTCAAGTCCAAGATAAGTGGGCCCGTTAGTCTGGTGTCTGGTGAGGGTGACAGCAACAGCAGAGCACACACAGGGGAGGCTCACAAAGCAAGCCAGGAAGCAGAGAGTGGCTGGGCCTGACTCAGGCTTTTATAACCAACCCCTCATGGGAACTACCTTCTTTCCGCCAAGGGACATTTGGATATATATAACTAATTCACAGGCCATACAAAATTATCAGTTTAAAAATTAGCCTGCTATAGATGTGAAATCCAAGTCTCACCTGTGGTTGCCTTGGCAGGGCCAGCTCACATGCTTTCACAGGCCTTATCTGGCCTGCGAGCTAGAGGCTCCTCACCCCTGTAATCCAAAGCACGCCCCAGTGACCTAATGACCTCCCACCAGGCCTACCTAACACCATACTTGGATTAAATTTCCACCCTCTTGCTGGCGCCATGGCTTAACAGGCTAATCCTCCGCCTTGTGGCGCCGGCACACCGGGTTCTAGTCCCGGTCGGGGCGCTGGATTCTATCCCGGTTGCCCCTCTTCCAGGCCAGCTCTCTGCTATGGCCCGGGAAGGCAGTGGAGGATGGCCCAAGTGCTTGGGCCCTGCACCCGCATGGGAGACCAGGAGAAGCACCTGGCTCCTGGCTTCGGATCAGCGTGGTGCGCCGGCCGCAGCGGCCATTGGAGGGTGAACCAACGGCAAAAAGGAAGACCTTTCTCTCTGTCTCTCTCTCTCTCTCACTATCCACTCTGCCTATCAAAAAAAAAAAAATTTTTTTTTCCACCTTCTTAGTATTAGTAATTTATGACTCTGGGGTTTGAAATGATTTTCAAACCATAGCAGTTTTATAAACCATCTAGACAGGGTTGGTGTTGTGGTGACTGGGTCAAGCCATCTCCTATGACATTGGCATTCCATATTAGAGCACCAGTTTGAGTCCCAGCTGCTCCACCTCCAATCCAGGTTCCGCTAATACACTTAATTAATTAATTTATTTATTTTAAAGATTTACTTATTTATTTGAGAGTCAGTTACACAGAGAGAGAAGGAGAGGTAGAGAGAGAAAGAGAGGTCTTCTATCTGCTGGTTCACTCCCCAGTTGGCTACAACAGCCAGAGCTGTGCCAATCCGAAGCCAGGAGCTTCTCGTGAGTCTCCCACATGGATGCAGTGGCCCAAGCACTTGTGCCATCTTCTACTGCTTTCCCAAGCCATAGCAGAGAGCTGGGTTGGAAGTGAAGCAGCTGGGACTCAAACTGGCGCATATATGGGGTGCTGGCACTGCAGGCAGCGGCTTTACCCACTACGCCACGGCGCCGGCCCCCGACTAATACACCTTAAAAGGCAGCAGATGATGGCCCAAATGCTTGGGCCCCTGCTACCCATGTGGGAAACCAGGATGAAGTTCTTGGCTCCTGGTTATTGCAGTCATTTGGGGAGTCAACCAGGAGATGAAAGATCTTGCTCTCTCTGTCACTATCACTCTGCCTTTCAAATAAGTAAATAAATCTTTAAAAGCCAACTACACAGGCCAGCCCTGCAGCACAGCAGGTTAAGCTGCTGCCGCAGCACCAGCATCCCATATGGGCACCGGTTTGAGTCCCAGCTGCTCCACTTCTGATCCAGCTCCCCGCTAATGCTCCTGGAAAGCAGCAGGAAATGGCCCAAACTCATGTGGAGACCCAAAAGAAGCTCCTGGCTCCTGACTTCAGATCAGCTTAGCTGCGGCAGTTGTGGCCATTTGGGGAGTGAACCAGCAGATGAAAGTGCTCTCTCTCTCTCTCTGTAACTCTGCCTTTCAAATAAATAAATAAATAAATCTTTAAAAAACAAAAGCTACACACCAACAACTCACAAATGTAGATTTGCAGCCTTGATGTCTCACTTAACTCCTGATGTAGACTGTATATCCACTTTGCTATATAATGTATCAATAGGCACCTCAAGTTCAATTTATACAACCTGTCAAAACTGAATTCCTAGTTTCTCTATCAAACTCCTTCTTATTTATTTCAATAAAAGGAAGTTTCCTTTTTCCAAGTGCTCAGGCCAAAGGTCTGGAGCTCTCTGTGAGTTCTCTCTTCTTCTCACACTATATAGCCATTTCATAATTAAATCCAATAATCTATATCCAGAATGCAACCTCTTCACCATCTTTCACAACTCTCATGCTGGCTCAACAGTCATCAACCCTCACAAGGATCATCACGACATAGAACCTCTTACCTGGGCTTTATTTTGCCTTTTCTCTACCCTTTAAAATTGAATCTCAACCGTTAAGACTTTACATGGTAGTTTAGATGTTTCCTAAAGGCCCATGTATTAGGGGCTTGGTCCCCAAAACTTCATTAACCATGTTGATGGTTAATGATTAGTGTTAATGGATTAAGGGTGGATGCTTGAACTAATTTTGGTGTCTAGGAGGCAGACCCAGCTGGGAGATCCTTGGGTCATCAGGAGCTTACCCTCTGAAAGTGGTTCTCCTGGGAGAGTTAGTTATACAAACCAAGGGTGCTTCTTGGCTCAGCACGTGACCCTCCACCCACGTGCGGCCCACCATTCATTGCTCTCACTGGATGCCAGACTAATAGGGCCACCCAGTCTTAGACTGTAAACCTTCAAAACTATAAGCCAAAATACATCTTCCTTCCTAAGGAGCTCCTTTAGAAAATATGATGATACTCTCAGCACAGAAGCTAGGTCCTCAATCAGAGCAAGATCCTGCCCTCTGTCCAACTACTTCCCTTCTCACTTAGGGTAAAAGCTGGAATAACGGTGGCCTCCAAGGCCTTTCATACTCTGACCTGCTCCTATTCCTCTTACTTCTATGATCTTATCTCCTGCTGTTCTCTCACAGTTTATTAAGCTTCAGCCACATGGGTCCCCTTCCTGTCCTCATACCAGGCATGCCTCCCGCCTAACATACCATATCCCTTGCATCCTCCCAGTCTCTCTAATCAAATATTACTCTGAAAAAGAGGCCATTGTGAAAATGCGAGGTAAAACAGCATCACTCTCATCCCCTTGAACCTGCTTTGTTTTCTCCAAGGCACTTACCACTACTTGTTATTCTATATATTCATTTGTGTATTTGGCTTTTTGTTGTTTCTCTTTGCCTCAGTGAAGTATCCACAAGACAGACTTTATTTGGTTCGCTGCTGTTTCTTTCGCATGCGTTTGATCAACAAATATTAGTTGGAAGGAAGGACGAAAGGGAGAAAGAAATAAGAAAATAAAAAAGGAAGAAGGGGTGAATGAATGAAGGAAGGAAGGAAAGAAAGAAAGCTAAAAGAGAAAGAAAGAGTCAGGTCCAAACAGCTGAATTTAGTGGCTTCAGGCCTTGCTCTGAAGCAATTCTCCCTCAAGTCAGGAGCCATCAGTTGAATTCAAACATTTATATCCGATGACAGTGTTTCACTAATCTGCATCAAAGGTACCTCCAAGCCTCTAGATAGTTGATGCAAACAAAATCTAGATTTCATCCCCAATGATCATTGTGGAACATCTAAAGAAGAATAGACTATATTTTGTTTCCTTTTTTAAGGTTGAGAAAACTGAGGACGTAAAAAATACATGGATACTGCATAGAGATAATGGAGAACTTAAAGAAGATCTACAGTTAAGTGACTAACCATGCTGTAATTACAAAAAGAAGAGAATGTAAGATAAAAGGTGGTTTGAGATGTCATTGGATACAGTTAATAGAAGGGAAGAATTGCAGAAGGCAACAGAGCTACACTGAGTTTCAAGGAAGGCCCTTTCCAGAACAAAAAGAAGAACATTGCAGGGGCAGGTGCTGCGGCTCAGAGGGTTAACCGACTGCAGGAGACACCTGCGTGCCCTATCCGCGTGCCTGGTTCAAGTCACAGATACTCCACACTTCTGAGCCAGCTTCCTGCCAATGCACCTGGGAGGCAGTGGTTATAGCCCAAGTACTGGGGTCCCAGCCACCCATGTGGGCTACCAGGATGCAGTTCCTGGCTTCCACCTGGCTCATCTCAGTTGTTGTAGGAATTTGGGGAGTGTACCAGTGGGTGGAAGATCTCTTTCTATGTCTCTCTCCCTCTCTCTCTCTCTGCTACTCCACCTTTCAAATAAATAAATAAATAAATAAATAAATAAATAAATAAATATTTTTTAAAAGAGAGTATTGCAAGAGTCACTGATGAAATGAATTTAAAATGAGGCATTTTTCTCCAAATAGTGCATCCTACTCTCTATGTATGCTTGTTTGGTACCCCCTAACAAAATGCTCTTGCTAAGATCACCAATTAATGGTCACCTTTAAGACTTTGTACTATGTGATCCTTCCACAGCAGCTTGATGTAGCTGATCAAACTTTTCTAAAAAAATATTTATTTATTTACTTGAGAGGCAGAGTTACAGACAGACACAGGCAGAGGCAGAGAGAGAGGTCTTCCATCCTCTGGTTCACTCCCCCAAATGACTGCAAGGGTCAGAGCTGAGCTGATCTGAAGCCAGAAGCCAGAAGCCAGAAGCCAGAAGCCAGAAGCCAGGAGCTTCTTCCAGATCTCCCACATGGATGTAGGGGCCCAAGCACTTGGGCCATCTTCTGTTGCTGTCCCAGGCCACAGCAGAGAGCTGGATTGGAAGTGGAGCAGCCAGGACACAAACTGGCGCCCAAATAGGATGCTGGCACTGTTATGAAAATGGTGTAGTCTTATCTATGGCGCGATCTACACCCTGACACCATCCT
Organism: Lepus europaeus; assembly: GCF_033115175.1. Lineage (NCBI taxonomy): Eukaryota > Metazoa > Chordata > Mammalia > Lagomorpha > Leporidae > Lepus > Lepus europaeus. The sequence continues at coordinate 25,409,114 of NC_084836.1, read as the reverse complement.
AGGCTCTAGCCCCTATTGGCATTGCTGGAAGCCAGGTGGCCACATGGCCCAACCACCAGTGTCAAGCTCCATTCCCATCCAAATGGGATTCGCTGCTCCTACTTCCCTTCCTGCCCCCTGGCAAAGTTTTAAAAGGACCTGTTCCTAAACACTTTCTCTCTCTCTCTCTCTCCCTCTCCCTTTCCCTCTCCCTCTGTCTCTCTCTTACACGCTCTCCTTCTCCCTCTTTTCCTTCTTTGCCCCTCTCTCCAGTCTATTGGATTTCCCCCAATAAACTTTTTTTTCTTAGAGATTTTATTTATTTATTTGAAAGCCAGAGTTACAATGAGAGAGAAGGAGAGGCAGAGGTCTTCCATCTGCTGCTTCACTCCCCAACTGGCAGCAATGGCTGGAGCTGTGCCAATCCAAAGCCAGGAGCCAGGAGCCTCTTCCGGGTCTCCCACGTAGGTGCAGGGGCCCAAGAACCTGGGCCATCTTCTACTGCTTTCCCAGTCCATAGCAGAGAGCTGGATGGAAAGTGGAACAGCCTGGACTTGAACCAGCGCCCATATGGGATGCTGGCACTGCAGGCGGTGGCCTTACCCACTAAGCCACAGTGCCAGCCCCTCCATCCCCCCAATAAACTCTTTCCCTTACTCCAGTGTTTGGTGTGTTTTGTGGTGGCCTTAAAGGCACTGCAGGCAAATGTTTAACCTACTATAGCACAGCGTGGCTTCTGACCAAACTCTTTGAATGAAGCGTTTTCTCTCCTTCTTTCCATGCAATTATTCTCTACATTTTCTCCCTCTGGTCTTAACCCTTCCTTTCTAGTCTCCTTAACAGAATTTTCCACCTTTCCCCCAAACAAGCAAATAAAAACCCTCAAATATTAGAGTTCTTCTAGGTTGTGTTTTGCTTCTGGCCTTTCTTCTCTGACTACCTCATTCACAGCCTTCTGCCACACTGGGGCCTTAGTGACTCCCATGTCTGTATCTCTAGATCCATATTTCTAGCTGACTATAGATATCTTTGCTTGGATGCCCTGCAGGCATCTCTAACTTAGCATGCCCAAAGTTTATCTCAAACTCTCCCCTTCCAAAACCCGCTCCTCCTTGTTCATTGCCTATCTCTGGGAGTGGTACCACTCTCCACCCAGGAACCTGTGCCAGAAAATTCGGTGTCATCGTCAATTCCTCCCTCTCCACATTTAACAGGCCATAAAGTTCTCTTAATTCTACATTAGAAATGTTTCTGCAATCCAATGTCTCCTCTTTCAGCCCCAACCAAAGCCTTCCCATAAGCTCTTGCTCATGTTGTTATTAGCAGTAACTTAGCAGGTTCTCCTAAAACACCAGGCTTGCCTATCTCCAATTCTTTTCTTCCTGTTGAGGTTTTTTTTTTTCTTTTTCCTTTTTTTGACAGGCAGAGTGGACAGTGAGAGAGAGAGAAACAGAGAGAAAGGTCTTCCTTTTGCTGTCGGTTCACCCTCCAATGGCCGCCGCAGCCGGCACACCACACTGATCCGAAGGCAGGAGCCAGGTGCTTATCCTGGTCTCCCATGGGGTGTAGGGCCCAAGGACTTGGGCCATCCTCCACTGCACTCCCGGGCCACAGCAGCCTGGAAGAGGGGCAACTGGGACAGAATCCGGTGCCCCGACCAGGACTAGAACCCAGTGTGCTGGCACCCCAAGGCGGAGGATTAGCCTATTGAGCCACGGTGCCGGCCTTTTCCAATTCTTTTCTTAAAGTAGGGATCATCAAACTTAGGGATGTTGCTATTTAGAAAGGTTTAAAACATGTTTTTGAGAACTGCCATAGATTGTCTTCTAAAAATTTTTATGAAGGCACAAAAAGCCAGTATCAACTATTTTCCCTGTCATTTCCTTATAATAAAGTAAAAAGATGGTTTAACTTGAAAAAATAGAAAATGCCATGTTCTCAGGTTAGGAGACAGTTCTTCAAAATGTTTTGGCTTTTTAAAGGAAGCAGTTTTCTGAATGAGAAACACTAGTCTAGGGTCTAGACTGCCATTGGAGTAATCTTTTTTTTTTTTTTTAAGATTTATTTGAAAAGCAGAGCTACAAGAGAGAGAGAGAGTGAGAGAGAGCAAGCGAGAGAGAGAGAGAGAGATCTTTGATCTGCTGGTTCACTCCCCAACTGGCCACAGTGGCTGGAGCTGTGCCTATCTGGAGCCAGGAGCCAGGAGCTTCTTCTGGGTCTCCCATGTGGGTGCAGGGGCCCAGGGACTTGGGCCATCTTCTATTGCTTTCCCATGATGTAGCAGAGAGCTGGATTGGAAGTGGAGCAGCCTGGACTCCAACTGGTGCCCATGTGGGATGCCGGCACTGCAGGCGGTGGCTGTATCCTCTATGCCACAGCATTGGCCCCTGGAGTGATCGTTTGCACAGCAAAATAAGCAGGCCATTCCCTAGCTTGAAAATCTGCATTATAGAAATATTTTAAATTATCTATGTAATCTACATGCATGTAATTTAGTTAGCTTTTTTTTTTTTTTTTTTTTTTTTTAAGATTTACTTTTTAGGGGCCGGCGCCATGGCTCACTTGGTTAATCCTCCACCTGGGGTGGTGGCATCCCATATGGGTGCCGGGTTCTAGTCCCGGTCACTCCTCTTCCAGTCCATCTCTCTGCTGTAGCCTGGTAGGGCAATGGAGGATGGCCCAAGTGCTTGGTCCTCTGCAACCACATGGGAGACCAGGCAGAAGCACCTGGCTCCTGGCTCTGGATTGGTGCAGCGCTGGCTGCAGGGGCCATTTGGGGACTGAACCAACAGAAGAAGACCTTTCTCTCTGTCTCTCTCTTTCTCACTGTAACTCTACCTGTAAAATAAATTTTTAAAAAATTATATTAAAAATTTACTTTTTATTTATTTGAAAAGCTGAGTTACAGAGAGATGGAGAGAGAGAGAGAGAGAGGAGAGAGAGAAATGTCTTCCATCTGCTAGTTCATTTCCCACAAGGCTGCAGCTTGCTAGGACTGGGCCAGGCTGAAGCCAGGAGCCACGAACTCCATCTGGATCTCCCATGTGGGTGGCAGGGGCACAAGCACTTGGGCCATCTTCTACTGCTTTCTCAGGCACATTAGCAGGGAGCAGCTTTGGAAGTGGAGCAGCCGGGACTTGAACCAGTGCTCATACTGGATACTGGCATTAAAGATGTTGGCTTAACCTGCTGCGCCACAAAGCCAGCCCCTTAACCAGTGTGTAATGGCTAAACAGTATTAATTACACTGGCACATCAAAGATGTACACTGAATCTTTTATTAGGCCTTTGAGATTTTTTTCCAATATTAAAATTTACATACACTTTACTACATATCACCCTGAGTCCTTATTATAAAACCATACTCTTTAGGGCCTTTCACACTTTGATTTTAATTTGCTTCCTCCTCAGCAACACTCTAACTTGTCAACATGCCACATCCTTTCAAGCCAGTTTCTCAACTGGGAGCAACTCCCTCCTCACCCCTTACAGGACGACATCTGACAATGTTCATGTTGTAGACTGAACTGTGCCCCCTCAAATGTATTTCTTGAAGCCCTAGTCCCCATTGTGACTCTATTTGGGGAGCTAATTAAGTGAGGTCCTAAGAGTGGGGCATACTCCTTTGCAATGTGGTCCTTAGAAGAAGTGCTGTGTACCCCACATACAACAAAGCCATCTACAAGACAAGAGAGAAGCTGCCCCAGCAGCCAACCTGGATGGAACGTTGCTCAGGCCCCATCTTTTTCTTCAGTCCTTCGTAGTCACCTGCCACCCTCACCTCTCCACTTGAGTTCTCAAGGTGCCTCAAACTCAGCAGGCCCAACGTCAGCTTCATGGTCTTCCCTTTCCAATCTGGGAATATCTTCCTGTCTCTGTCATTTATGTTACTTTGGTCCAGTTTCACTGGCACAGACCTCTTTAATAGTTCCTTCTCCCTCATCAGCCTTGTACACTTCGTTACCGAGCCCCGCCCATTTATCTGCCAAATGTCCCTTCAGTCTGTTCATGTCTTATCATATACATTATCACTGTGGCTGGAGCTGCCATCATCTCTTGCCTGGCTGACTGTAAAAGCCTCTAACCTAGTTGTCCTGCTTATTTTGGCTACTCTCAAATCTGCTCGGTTCCCTGGAGCCACAGTGATCTTTCTAGAATCTGATCATGCTAACTAAATCTCATCAGGTCACCTGTCCTCTCACCCATTAACGTACTTTATGGGGTTGCCATAGCTCTTAGGACAAATGATGGAGAGCTCCAAATGGTATTAAAGGCCCTGTACTCTCTCCTCTCACCTTTATTCTTTGAAAAGTGTCATTTTATCACACTCACTCTTTCCTCTACCTTTTTGTATTTTAGTCGTTCTGACATTGTTCAGTTCAATGTCATATTCCTTCCTGTTTTACATATGAGAAACCAAGTCTCAGAAAAGATTATTTGAGCAGTGCAGAGACACTAGTAATAGCTACAGGACCACTCTGATACTAGAATCTGGCTCTTATTTTTCCTCTTTTAGATACAATGAAGCTCTTTACTTTGCCAAGAACACTGCCCCTCTGCAGCCCCCGTATCACCCACTTCTCCCTCTGATCTCAGCCTACTTGCCACTTCATCAGGGAGGCTTTCCTGGACCACCCCACCTAGGTTAAGTCTCCTTGGAAATTGCTCTCATAGCACTAGTTGTAAATTTACCATCATTAATGTCATTGATTAACATCTGTTTTTGTTCATTGGCCCCATGATGACAAAAACCCTGTTTTTGCACTGATATATTGCTAGATCTAGGTACATTTCAGGCTTTGAATGAATGGTTGCATGGCTGGCTGCAAAGAACAGCCCAGATGGAAGGGAGAGCCTGAATGAAATGCTCCATGAGCAGAATGAGTTTTGAGAGCAGGGGCCTGAAAAAGAATTGGAGTGACTGGAGAAGCAGCCAAAGGCCAGGTCAGGCTTGGCATGTCCAAGAATGTTATATATAAATGTTATATATGTTATATATATATATATATAATATATATAAATGTTATATATATATATATATAAATGGTAGCTACCTACTTTTTTGATACTACATTTAGTTTATCAACCTCTATATTGCTAGCTCTCAGTCAGAGAAAGCAATTTAAAATATGCTTAGAGAAATCCCATTTAAAATCTGGGAAGGGGTGGGTGTTTGGTGCAGTGGTTTAGACCCTGCTTGGTATGCTCATGTGCCATATAAGACAGCCTGGGGCCCAGTCCTGGCTCTGAGTCTTTCAGCTTTCTGCTAATGCCTGCCATGGGAGGCAGCAGGTGATGTCACAATCGGGGTCCATGTCACCCGCTTGGTTGACTCAGGTTGAGTTCCTGGCTTCTAGATTGAGCATAGCCCAGCTCTGGCTGTGGTAGGCATTTGAGGAGTGAACCAGTGGGTGAAAATCTTACTCTCTCCCTTTCTGTCTGCCTTTTAAACAAAGTAATAATAAAAATTAGCAAATTTTTTAAAAGTAAAAAAATCTGTTAAAAAAGAAAACATTAACAAAATTAATGAAAACAAATAACCTTTCTATTGTAGACAGTCATACTTAGTAGAAATGTTAGTGCAACCAATCACCATACACGTACCCAGGGGATGAAATCTCAAACTGCAATTTGAACAGGAGACTAAGAAAAGACTAAAATGGGCATCCCGAGGAAACGCCTTAGTCCAAAAGAAAGGTGATCAGAAATAGAGAAACTGGAATGTGAGCTTCTGTATGAACAGGGAAGGATGTATGTCCCTGTGTACGAAAGCCTGTAACTCTCACCATGAATTGGTCAATGCCGGGAGCGTGGGGAGACTCCGTGGTGAACCGTCTGGGATTTGGGGGGCAGGAGCGAACACGGTGTCCCAGCTTCCACAATACCTCCCGAATGTCCAGGCGGCCTGGCTGTGAGCTGTGATTGCATCAATACAGTCCTTTCTGGTCATAAAAAACGAATGTACATATACTTTTTTAAAAAATTAATTTTTTAAGGCTTATTTGAAAGTCAGAGTTACAGGGAGGGAGAGAGACAGATCTTCCATCAGCTGGTTCACTCCCCAAATGGCGACAACGGCTGGAGTTAGGAGCTCCATCCAGCTCTCACGTTGGTGCAGGGGCCCAAACACTTGGGCCATCTTCCGCTGCTTCCCCAGGCCATTAGCAGGGAGCTGGATCAGAAGAGGAGCAGCCGGGACCGAATCCATCCGGAGGCGCCTAAGCTGTGCCTGCGTCGCAGGCGGCGGCGGTACCGGCTAAGCCCACAACTCCAGCCCCTGAACACATTTTTGTGCTGCTTCCTCTCCTGCTTCTCGTGCGATTTCTACATCTTTTCGGGTCCAGCAGAGCCGCCCCTCGCTCTTGCAGGCGAATCCTCTCCACAGACGGGCACTCAAATTTCCAGCTCGGTCTCCTTTGCGTTGACCCTACGTCAGCGGATTTGCAATGGGAAAGCCCGAGCCGTGCGGGGCCTGGCCCAAGCTCACCGCAGTGAGACCCGCCCAGGACCCACCCGCGGCTCCATGAAGACGCCGGGCGCTCGCCAGCCCCGGGCTCGCCGAGCCCCGGCGGGCGGGTCCTCCGCCGTCCCAGCATTCCCTGCGCCCTACCATCGAGCGCAGCTTCCGGCGTTGCTGGGGGAGAAGAAGGATCGGGCCCTCGCCGCTCTGTCTCACTCCCTCGCGCTCTCTCGGGCAACATGGCGGGCGTGGAGGAGGCAGCGGCCTCCGGGAGCCACCTGAATGGCGACCTGGGCCCGGACGACCGCGAGGACGAAGCTGCGTCTACGGCTGAGGAAGCAGCCAAGAAAAAAAGACGGAAGAAGAAGAAGAGTAAAGGGACCGCCGCAGGTAAAAGGAGGTTTTCCCAGCCCCGGCCAGGAATGGCTGAACGACTTGGCTCAGGCCTGGCGGGGTGGCAGGAGGACCCATCGCCCGGAATCCCGGGCTCGACTCTCCCTGGTCTCGGAGGGTGGCAAGGCCGGGCTGCAGGTGCCCAGTCCCTGGGAAAGGCGGCTTCTCCCGTGCGACTGGCGGTCTGGTGGGGGTAGGGTGGGAGGCCCAGGAGTGCCTCGGCCTCTCGTGTGGCGCTCCGGGGTGTGTGGGCCCGAACCGGTCCCCTGCCGGAGCTCAGATTCCCCCTCTCCCGGAGCCGGGTTCTCGCCCGCACGCCGCCTCTTTGCGGGAGCATCGTGGGACACGTTTCCGTCGGGGGTGGCCTTGGGATGGGCACGTGGATGGCTTGCCCTCACCTTCGCGCCGCTTCCTGCGCTTCGGGGCTGCGTGCCCGCGCGCTCGTGTCACCGAGTGGGAACTGCAGGGTGGTGGTGGTGGTGGTGGGACGGACTTTCAGTTGCTTCATCCCGCGGCGGCGTGCAGCTTTTTAGGGCCGTTGGGCCCGGGTTGTGAAGGCACCGGTAGACTGCAAATAGGATATTCTGTGTCCCGGAATGGAACTTCCCGGGCGGTACAACCTCTAAATCCCCCGGTAAGGCTACAAAAACAGCTTGCCTTACAGTTGGCTGGGTCATATTATGAGCTGGGAACCGAAATGTTGTATTTGGAGAAGCCAGTGTTTTTGTTGCGGACACTCCCTCATTTTAAGGGGAAAAAATTATTTCTACCTGATTCTAATTAAAGTCAGCCAAAGAAACACGGGGGGCCCAGAGTTGTTGAATGTGAAGTGGAGAGAGGTTGGAGAGGGCTAGTCTACAACTTTTTGATGAGGTGGGAGTGAAAGAGGGAGACTTGTAGCCCTGCTGGGTTCTTCCAGGACAAAATGTAACCCCGCGACACACTCTGGGGTTGTTCATGGCTTTCGGATGAAGAACCAGCTCTGTAGTTTGTCCTTTAAGGTTCAGGAGACTGATCCTAATGTGTTTTTAACAGTCGGGTCTCTTCATATGAATCCTGTTCGGTAGCCACTATGTCACTTCGTTGTGTGCTGTCTAGTATAACTTTTTCCCTCTACACGTACACAGTGCTTCTGCAGCTGGATTGCAGTCATTCAGGGCGGGAGCTGGGTCTTGTGTTTAAGTATTCAAAGTTTTTGTTTTGTAGTATTGGACTATCTTTTCCTACCTATTTTGATTTTACTGTCTTCACAAAGCCCAGGGTGTTCCTTGAGAATCCTCTTTTTCTTAAGGCCTTCGGCATTTATTGCCTGTCTTAAGTATTTGATAGTTTTTGTTGAGTACTTTTAAAAGTTAAACTACTTAAAGATAGGAATTAACTTACATTTTTGTTTATTTTAGCTAGAGAATATTTTGTTGTGTGAATTGTTGGACAATAGGTATTGAAAATGTTTTTATTGTCATTCAAGAAGTTGTTACATTCACAATGCTTTGTACCTGAGCACTTAACAAAATTTGTGAGTTCTCTGGGATCCTTTGAACCTACTCAGGAGGAGGTCATATCTTTATTATATTTGACATATGCTGTTTTATTTAATCAACAGGGCAACAGGAACCTGATAAAGAATCAGGAGCTTCAGTGGATGAGGTAGCAAAACAATTGGAAAGACAAGCTTTGGAGGAAAAAGAAAGAGACGACGATGATGAAGGTGAATGGTTAATTTGATCTGTGTGATTTGGAAAGATAAGAAATGTGACATTCTTTACCCAAAATTGATTTTATTTGTCCATACAAGCTGTTGTTTTTTGACCTGTTAAAGTCTCAATTACGGCCATAAATAAAAAGGAAAAGGTATTAAAGGTATTAGCAACTGCTTAAAAAGTCAGATCTGTTGAATGCTACTCAAGTAGTACAAAGCTCAGTTTTTAAAAATTTACTTGGTAGAATGCCAAGTGTTGAGTGAGTATTAATCAGGTTAAATGGAGAGAGGGCATTTAATATTTATGAATACAACTACTATGTATTAGTAGTTTTCACATGCATTCTCATTTTAACCTTACAAAGCCAGGCAAAACAAAGCAGATGCTCTTCTCATTTCGTAAGATAGAGAAATCGTGGTTGTATGATTTTTCCCGGGGTGACACAGCTGGTATGTCTAAAATAGAGCCAGAATTTCAGAGCTAGCGCCTGGTCCCCAGTCTGTTTTTTTGTTTTGTTTTTTAAGATTTTATTTATTTATTTATTTGAAAGGCAGAGTTAGAGAGACAAAGTCTTCCATCTGCTGGTTCACTCCCCAAAAGGCCGCAATGGCTAGAGCTGAGCTGATCTGAGGCTGGGAGCTGGGAGCCTCATCGGGTCTCTTACATGGGTGGGGAGGCCCAAGGACTTGGGCCATCCTCTGCTGCTTTCCCAGATGCATTAGCAGGGAGCTGGATTGGAAGTGGAGCAGCCACGACACCCACATGAGATGCCAGTGCTGCAGGCTGGGGCTTTAACCTACTATGCCACAGCACCGGCCCTGCTGGTCTGTCCCTTTTACTCTCTGTACTGAAGCTGCCTCTCTTCGTGTTTTTTTTGTTTTATTTATTTATTTATTTACTTGAAAGAGTTACACAGAGAGAGAGAAGGAGAGGCAGAGAGAGAGACAGGTCTTCCATCTGCTGGTTCACTCCCCAGATGGCCACAATGGCCAGAGCTGTGCCAATCCAAAGCCAAGTGCTTCTTCCAGGTCTCCCATGTGGGTGCAGAGGCCCGAGGACTTGGGCCATCTTCCACTGCTTTCCCAGGCCATAGCAGAGAGCTGGATCAGAAGTAGAGCAGCCAAGCCTCGAACCGGTACCCATATGGGATGCTGGCACTGCAGGCGACGGCTTTACCTGCTACGCCACAGTACCGGCCTCTCTCTTCATTCTTAAAGGATCTCATTGGAGTGTTTCTAAACTCTTATAATAAATTTCCTGGCTTGGGATGGGTGTTCAGCCTAAGTTGTTAAGATGTCTATGTCCTATCTTGGAGTACCTGGGTTTGATACCTGGCTACAACTCCTGACTCCAGATTTGTGCTAATGCAGTCCCTGGGGGAAGCTTGATGGCTTAGGTTAAGGGGATGCTGCCATCCATATGGGAGATGATGGGTTGAATTCCCATCTCTCAGCCTAGGCCTGCCCTGGCCTACTCTGGATGTTAAGCATTTGGGGAGTGAACTAGCTGATGGAAATACTGTCCATCTCTATCTCCCTCTCCAATAATTTTTTAAAAAATACACAAATTAGGCTTCGGGAAAATTGAAAGCTTAAATAATAATATAAATTCCCTAGCCGTAGCTCCTTGTGAATATTTGGGTGCTGTAAGATCTTTTAAGGCAGCAACTATTAGAATTCTCCTAGTTGATGCTATCCGTAAGACAGTGGAGGGAGAGACGGGTAGGTAAGAGAACTGTGACTATGTAGCCTCTGCAAAAAAGGAGGTGGACTTTCCTTCTTTGGATTTGTAGCTGCTGTGACCAACTGCTCTGCCTTGAGCATTATTGTCTTAGGGTTCTGCCTCTCAGTTAACAGCAGGGATTGTATTTTAATTATTGTGTTAGGGTAATGTGGAGTAATTGTTTTTCCTTTAGCAAGATGTGTTCTCTGCTTTTAGGAAGCTTACAGTCAACATTTAATGGAAAATGTGCCAGAATTCAAGAGAATTATGAATTTTTAGCTTTCCTGCTCCCTTAAGCAAACATCTTCCTACCTGTGCTTCAGGTTATGAATATATTTTGAACTCTTAACAAGAAAGACATTTGTGATCTCTTTGACTCTTAGAGCTATCAGAGCTATCAATTGTGAGCTGAAATTGATCACTTGGACTAGTGCGATGGCATTGGTACATGCCATCTTGATGGGATTGTGTTGGAATCCCCTGGCACATTTCTAACTCCACCATTTGCGGCCAGTCCGATTGAGCATGTTCCAAATTGTTCATCTCCTCCCTCTCTTTTTCCACTCTTAGATTTAACAGGGATCACTTTTCAGTTAAAATTTAAACACCTAAGAATAATTGTGTTAATTACTGAGTTCAACCAATAGTACTAGAACAACAACAACAACAACAAATACTAAAAAGGATAAAGTATTACATTGTACATCTAAAGTCAGGACAGGAGCTGATCAGTTCATTGTTGCTTATAGTGTCCATTTCACTTAACAGGTTTCCCCTTTGGCGCTCAGTTGTCACCGATCAGGGAAAACAAATGATATTTGTCTCTTTGGGACTGGCTTAATTCACTCAGCATGATGTTTTCCAGATTGCTCCATCTTGTTGCAAATGACTGGGTTTCGTTGTTTCTTACTGCTGTATAGTATTCTATGGAGTACATGTCCCATAATTTCTTTATCCAGTCTACTGTTGATGGGCATTTGGGTTGGTTCCAGGTCTTAGCTATTGTGAATTGAGCTGCAATAAACATTAATGTGCAGATGGCTTTTTTATTTGCCAAATTAATTTCCTTTGGGTAAATTCCAAGGAGTGGGATGGCTGGGTTGTATGGTAGGGTTATGTTCAGGTTTCTGAGGAATCTCCAGACAGACTTCCATAGTGGCTTAACCAGTTTGCATTCCCACCAACAGTGGGTTAGTGTCCCTTTTTCCCCACATCCTCTCCAGCATCTGTTGTTGGTAGATTTCTGAATGTGAGCCATTCTCACAGGGGTGAGATGGAACCTCATTGTGGTTTTGATTTGCATTTCTCTGATTGCTAGTGATCTTGAACATTTTTTCATGTGTCTGTTGGCCATTTGGATTTCCTCTTTCGAAAAATGTCTATTGAGGTCCTTGGCCCATCTCTTAAGTGGGTTGTTTGTTTTGTTGTTGTGGATTTTCTTGATTTCTTTGTAGATTCTGGTTATCAATCCTTTATCTGTAGTATAGTTTGCGAATATTTTTTCCCATTCTGTTGGTTGCCTCTTCACTTTCCTGACTGTTTCTTTTGAAGTACAGAAACTTCTCAATTTGATGCAATCCCAAATGTTAATTTTGGTTTTGACTGCCTGTGCTGTTGGAGTATTTTCCAGGAAGTCTTTGCCTGTGCCTATATCTTGCAGGGTTTCTCCAATGCTCTCTAATAATTTGATGGTTTCGGGTCATAGATTTAAGTCTTTAATCCATGTTGAGTGAATTTTTGTGTAAGGTGATAGGTATGGGTCTTGCTTCAAGCTTCTGCACGTGGAAATCCAATTTTCCCAGCACCATTTATTGAATAGACTGTCCTTATTCCAGGGATTAGATTTGGATCTTTGGTCAAATATAAGTTGGCTGTAGATGTTTGGATTGATTTCTGGTGTTTCTATTCTGTTCCATTGGTCTATCCATCTGTTTCTGTACCAGTACCATGCTGTTTTGATAACAACTGCCCTGTAGTATGTCCTAAAATCAGGTATTGTGATGCCTCCGGCTTTGTTTTTGTTGTACAGGATTGCTTTGGCTATTTGAGGTCTTCTGTGTCTCCATATGAATTTCAGCATCATTTTTTCCAGATCTGAGAAGAAGGTCTTCGGGATCTTGATGGGTATTGCATTGAATGTATAAATTGCTTTTGGGAGAATAGACATTTTGATGATATTGATTCTTCCAATCCATGAGCATGGAAGATTTCTCCATTTTTTGGTATCCTCTTCTATTTCTTTCTGTAAGGTTTTGTAGTTTTCATCGTAGAGATCTTTAACGTCTTTGGTTAAGTTTATTCCAAGGTATTTGATTGTTTTTGTAGCTATTGTGAATGGGATTGATTTTAGAAGTTCTTCCTCAGCCGTGGCATTGCCTGTGTATACAAAGGCTGTTGATTTTTGTGCATTGATTTTATATCCTGCTACTTTGCCAAACTCTCCGATGAGTTCCAGTAGTCTCTTAGTAGAGTTCTTTGGGTCCCCTAAATAAAGAATCATATCATCTGCAAAGAGGGATAGTTTGAGTTCGTCCTTCCCGATTTGTATCCCTTTAATTTCTTTTTCTTGCCTAATAGCTCTGGCCAAAACTTCCAGAACTATATTGAATAGCAGTGGTGAGAGAGGGCATCCCTGTCTGGTACCAGATTTCAGTGGAAATGCTTCCAACTTTTCCCCATTCAATAGGATGTTGGCCATGGGTTTTTCATATATTGCTTTGATTGTATTAAGGAATGTTCCTTCCATACCCAGTTTGCTTAGAGTTTTCATCATGAAAGGGTGTTGTATTTTATCAAATGCTTTCTCTGCGTCTATTGAGAGAATCATATGGTTTTTCTTCTGCAGTCTGTTAATGTAGTGTATTACGTTGATTGTTTTGCGAATGTTGAACCATCCCTGCATACCGGGGATAAATCCCACTTGGTCTGGGTGGACGATCTTTCTGATGTGTTGTTGCATTCTATTGGCCAGAATTTTATTGAGGATTTTTGCATCTATGTTCATCAGGGATATTGGTCTAATTCTCTTTCAATGTTGCATCTCTTTCTGGCTTAGGAATTAAGGTGATGGTGGCTTCATAGAAAGAATTTGGGAGGATTCCCTCTTTTTCGATTGCTCTGAATAGTTTGAGAAGAATTGGAGTTAGTTCTTCTCTAAATGTCTGGTAGAACTCAGCAGTGAATCCATCTGGCCCTGGGCTTTTCTTTGTTGGGAGGGCCTTTATTACTGTTTCAATTTCTGTGTCAGTTATTGGTCTGTTTAGGTTTTCTATGTCTTCCTGGCTCAATTTAGGGAGGTTGTATGTGTCCAAGAATCTGTCCATTTCTGATAGATTTCCCTGTTTGCTGGCATACAAGTCCTTGTAGTAATTTCTAATGATTCTTTTTATTTCTGTGGCGTCTGTTGTTACGTTTCCCATTTCATCTCTGATCCTATTGATTTGGGTCTTTTCTCTTCTTTTTTTAGTTAGTTGGGCCAATGGGGTGTCAATTTTGTTTATTTTTTCAAAAAACCAGCTCCTCGTTTGGCTGATTTTTTGTAATGTTTTTTTGGATTCGATCCTGTTGATTTCTTCTCTGATTTTAATTATTTCTCTTCTCCTACTGGGTTTGGGTTTGGTTTGCTGCAGATTTTCTAGATCCTTGAGATGACTTGAAAGCTCATCTATTTGGTGCCTTTCCAATTTCTTGATGTAGGCACCTATTGATATAAACTTTCCTCTTAACACTGCTTTTGTTGTATCCCATAGGTTTTGGTATGTTGTGCTGTTATCCTCATTTACTTCCAGAAAATTTTTGATTTCTCTTTTAATTTCTTCTATGACCCATTGTTCATTCAGGAGCATGTTGTTCAATCTCCATGTGTTTGCATGTGCTCTAGGGATTCCTGAGTTGCCAATTTCCAATTTCATTCCTTTGTGGTCTGAGAAGCTGCATGGTATGATTCTAATTCTTTTGAATTTGCTGAGACTTGCTTTATGGCCTAGTATGTGGTCAATCCTAGAGAGGGTTCCATGTACTGCTGAGAAGAATGTAAAGTCCTTAGATGTAGGATGAAATGTTCTGTAGATATCTGTTAGATCCATTTGGGCTATAGTGTCATTTAAATCTGCTGTCTCCTTGTTGATCTTCTGTCCTGTTGATCTGTCTCTGAGAGTGGAGTATTGAAGTCCCCCAGTACTATTGTATTGGGGTCTAAGTCTCCCTTTAAGTCCCTTAACAAGTCTTTTAAATAAGCTGGTGCCCTGTAATTAGGTGCATATACATTGATAATCGTTATCAAGACAAGTATCTGCTAATACTAACTGATAGAATCAAAAAGGGAGAGAAAGATCCAACATGGGAAGTGGGATACACAGCAGACTCATAGGATGGCAGATGTCCTAAACAACACTCTGGCCTCAGAATCAGCCCTCAAGGCATTCAGATCTGGCTGAAGAGCCTATGAGAGTATAGCAGGCATGGAAAGCCAAGATATCATGGAAAAAAAAAAAGACCTAAATGAATGATCTCTGTGAGTGAGATCCCAGTGGAAAGAACGGGGCCATCAAAGAAGGAGGTACCCTTCTCCGAAGGGAGGAGAGAACTTCCACTTTGACTATGACCCTATCGGAATAAGATCAAAGTCAGCGAACTCTAAAGGCTTCCATAGCCCTGGCAACTCATGACAAGAGCCTAGGGAGATTATTGACGCCATGAACAGGAGTGTCAAATTGTTAAATCAGCAACAGGAGTCACTGTGTACTTACACCCCATGTGGGATCTGTCCCTAATGTGTCGTCTAAAGCGAAGTGATGCTATAACTAGTACTGAAACAGTATTTTTATACTTTGCGTTTCTGTGTGGGCACAAACTGATGAGGTCTTTACTAATTATATACTGAAGTGATCTTCTGTATATAAAGAGAATTGGAAATGAAAAAAAAAACAACCTGGTGTTAAAATGGAAATGGCATAGAATATTAATTAATTTGAAAAAAAAATTATGTAGGATCTCTGTCTTTAATGTGCTGTACATTGCTATTTAATGCTATAATTAGTAATCCAATGGTAGTTTTTTCAAAAAAAAAAAAAAAAAAAAGAAAGACATTTGTAAATTCAAGGTAACCTGAGGTTGCTATAGGCCTACTGTATGGCGAACATCACAGTGCCGATCTTGAAGTAGGCTTTACTCCGTGCCCCTCTATAAGGTTGTATGAATCTCTTGACCATGAAAGTGAAATTGTTTTGCTTCTCACATTGAAAATCTTCAAAGTGTAAAGATTTTAGGAATATTGACCATTTTCTCCAGTTGGCAGCTCTTCATTTCCCTAATTCATTTTGGTGAAATCAAGCAGTGCTGCTTATCTGTGACTGAGAGGTCTTTGAGGGATGGAAGCTGGTATTCCAGAATTATTTTCCTAAAAGAAAACTTGTTCTGGTGGAGAGACAAAACATACCAGTGAGAAGTGTTCTGGTACCGCAATGAGATTTATTGAGATTTGGAGGTGGAGCTGTGCACTGAATCCTCAGGAACGTCCATTAGGAGGG
Source organism: Lepus europaeus (assembly GCF_033115175.1). Lineage (NCBI taxonomy): Eukaryota > Metazoa > Chordata > Mammalia > Lagomorpha > Leporidae > Lepus > Lepus europaeus. The sequence continues at coordinate 25,393,332 of NC_084836.1, read as the reverse complement.
ATGGGACTTGGGTAAAACCACATGGAAGAGACCATTTTGAGTAGGTACAATGCTGAGAAGGTATTGCAGGGTATAAAATGATTCATCAAGGAAATCTGTGAGCATTTTTAAAAATGCTATGAAAAATATTTTAGGCTTTGTAGAGCAGGGGACATATACAGAAAAGGCAGAGTGATCATTTTGGAGGTCATTGGTAATAGCCCAAGCATGTGATAATAAAGAGAAAGGAAGGGTCCAGTAGAAAAATAGAGATTTTCAATCTGGGAGCAGAAAGGCGAGGCATTAGTAGACTCCAGTGGTTCGAACTTGGGTAAGAGATTGTTGGTGCTGTTGATTGAAATAGTATAGTGAAGCTGCGGGAGAGAGCTAGCTAGAGTTTGGGGAAGGGGATTTGCAGGCAGAGAAGAAGGTATTGAGGTTAATTTTAGATGTGTTTAATTTGAAACTAGGTGTATCAATGAGGAAAAAGTGATGTATGGGATCAAATTATTATTCAATAAATTTTAAGTCACGTTCACTAACATGATTTGCCAAAAGTAATATGAGGGTGCTTGAAAAAATCTGGAAAGTTAAATTAAAAGATAGGTTTGTTTTGGTGCAAAAATTTTTAAAATCCATTCATACAAAAGGTATTCAAGGCTGGCGCCGTGGCTTAACAGGCTAATCCTCCGCCTTGCGGTGCCGGCACACCGGGTTCTAGTCCCGGTTGCCCCTCTTCCAGGCCAGCTCTCTGCTGTGGCCCGGGAAGGCAGTGGAGGATGGCCCAAGTCCTTGGGCCCTGCACCCACATGGGAGACAAGGAGAAGCACCTGGCTCTTGGCTTCGGATCAGCATAATGCGCCGGCCGCAGCAGCCATTGGAGGGTGAACCAACGGCAAAAAGGAAGACCTTTCTCTCTGTCTCTCTCTCTCACTATCCACTCTGCCTGTCAAAAAAAAAAGGTATTCAAAAACTTCATGAATAATGTGTTATGAGGAAGCTATGCATGAATTTCAAATTTTTTTGCATCAAAAGCACCTTTTAATTCTGTTTTGCTTTGAACTTTTTGATGTATTCTATTTACCCTTTTTAAATTTGTAGTTGGTGAGTTTCAACAAATATCTGCAATTGTGTAAACACTGTTAAACAATATTTTGATCCCTTTGTAGTCATTTCTGTTACTCTGTACACCGCCTGTGACAACCACTGATTTGTTTTCGGTCCCAAAGTTTTACCTTTTCTGGAATAACCCGTAAGTGGAATTATTCAGTATGCAAAGGTTTTTTTTATTTGTTTTCCTAAGCATCATAGTTTTGACAGGCATCCACTTGTTGCATCTGTATTCATAGTACATGTATTTTTTATTGGTGAATAAAAAATTTGTCTATCCACTAACCAGTGGAAGTATATTTTGGTTATTTATAGTTTTCTCTATTAGGTATAAAATTACTAGCAAAATTTTCATGCAGAACTTTATCTAGACATGTTTTCATTTCTGCTGAATTAAGTGTATTGGAGTGGGATTACTAGTTATATTGTAAGTATATTATTTTTTTTTTTAAGATTTATTTATTTATTTGAAAGGCAGAGTTACGGGGTGGGGAGGAGGATGGACAGAGAGAAGAGATGTCTTCCATCTCCCTCAAATGCCTGCAACCGGCAGAGCTGGGCCAATAAGGAAGGCAGGAGCTTCTTTTGGGTCTCCCATGTTGGGGGCAGGGCCCAAGGAATTGGGCCGTCTTTCACTGCATTATCAGGGAGTTAGATCTAAAGTCCAGCGGCCAGTGGCCCCCTTATGAGATGCTTGCACTGCAGGTAACCCGCTGTGCCACAGTGCCAGCCCCAATTACCTGGCACTTAAGAACACAGACATTTAATGGAACAAAGAAGTTTATTATTGGGGCCAGTGCTGTGGCTCAGCAGGTTAACGCCCTGGCCCGAAGCGCCAGCATCCATGGGTGCCAGTTCAGGTCCTGGCTGCTCCAATTCTGATCCAGCTCTCTGCTATGGCCCAGGAAAGCAGTGGAAGATGGCCCAAGTCCTTGGGCCCCTGCACCTGCATGGGAGACCCGGAAGAAGCTCCTGGCTTTGGATCGGCGCAGCTCGGGCCGTTGCAGCCAATTGGGGAGTGAACCATTGGATGGAAGACCTCTCTCTCTCTCTCTCTCTCTCTCTCTAACTCTTTCAAATTAATAAATACATCTTTTTAAAAAAAGTTATTGTTAATATTGTAAGGTAGAATATGTGATTTAGATTATATGACACATGAGGGACACTGAAAGTTGTGTTTTCCAAAAAAATTATTTTTCTTTTTTTAAGTTTTTTTTTTATTTAAAGGCAGTCAGACAGATCTTCCGTATTCTAATCTGCTCCCCAAATGTTTACAACAGGCAGGTCTGAGGCAGGCCAGAGACATGATCCTAGAACTCAGTATCCTCACGTGGGCACAGGAACCCAAGAACTTAGGCTGTCATTACCTGCTGCCTCTCATGGTGAGCATTAGCAGGAACCTGGATCAGAAGCAAAGGAGCTGGAACTCAAGCCAGGCGTTCTGATATGGGTGTGCCACCCAATCTCTTGGCCAAACACCTGCCTCAATTTTTTGTTAGGTTTTTTTGACTTACAAAGCAGTAATGATTAACTTAGCAATATTTATATTTCCGTTGTATCCTTCTTAGTAAGTAGCTGTTAATTTAATGATTAAACATAAGAAAATGCAAATTTGTAAGTCAAAATTTGTCACATTGTTCCACCTGTATAAGCCTTAGATAATGTTACCTGTCTCTTTATTAAACTGCTGCTCCTCTTTGTTATTTAAGAGAAAGACGAGGGGTGGTACTGTAGCACAAATGGTTAAGCCTCCTGGCATCTCATATTGGATCACTGGTTGGAGTCCCGGCTGCTCTGCTTCTGATCCAGCTCCCTGCTTCTGTGCTCTGAAACAGTGGAAGATGGCCCAAGTACTTGGGTCCCTGCTACCTGTGTGGAAGACCTGAATGGCGTTCCAGGCTCCTAGCTTCAGCCTTGCCCAGCCCTGGCTGTTTCAACCATTATGGGAGTGAACCAGCAGATGGAAGATCTCATTCTCTCTGTCTCTCCCTCTCTCTATCATTCTGCCTTTTACATAAGAATAATTTTTTAACATTTTACCATTTCTTTTTAACTTATTTGACAGATAAAGGTAGACAGTGAGAGAGAGAGAGACAGAAAGGTCTTCTTTCCGTTGGTTCACCCCCCCCCAAATGGCCACAACAGCCAGAGCTATGCCGATCTGAAGTTAGGAGTCAGGTGCTTCTTCCTGGTCTCCCATGTGGGTGCAGGGGCCCAATCACTTGGGCCATCCTCCACTGCCTTCCTGGGCCACAGCAGAGAGCTGGACTGGAAGAGGAGCAACTGGAACTAGAACCCGGCGCCCATATGGGATTCCAGTGCCACAGGCGGAGGATTAACCAAGTGAGCCACGGCACCGGCCCCAAGAATAATTTTTTTTTTAATAGAGAAAGGTTAAATACATATAAGATAAAATCAACTAAATAATGTGTTGAATAGATTTACCACATTCTTGCTAGTACAATTAATTTACGAAACAATATCTAATCCTTTAGGAACCCACAGATGAGTAGGGGTCAGTGTAGACTAACGATTGCAATTATGTGTGGTAACAAAGAATATTGTAGGTAGAGCAGTAAGATTTCTTTCATGGCACCTTTTTATTGATCCAGGAGTTAAAAGAGCATACTTTAATAAGAAAATTGAAGTCATTTGACATTGTTTTATAGGTGTGGATTTCAGTATCTAAAATTATCAGTGGGTTACGGCTATTAGGAAGAAGGTTTAAAAGAATACTTAGGTGGTAAGCACATTGGATCCTCCACTTTTGTCTGGTACAACATCCTATCTGTCCTTATTCTGAAACAATAAGCAGTGTTATTGTGTAGATTTGGGTGCTTCAAGTGGTGGCTTTCATTTATAGAGCAGCATTTTTTAGAAATTCAGACATTTAGTTCCATTTTTATACCTTTATTTAAAATGTTTTAGATTACTGTATCATCTTGTCCTTAACCTTTTCTCAAAGTTATAGAGTATGAGCATAGACTTCCTAGAAGACTATTACAAAAACTCACAAATTCATACCTGTTTTGGATATTCTCCCCAACTATTTTCCAATGTAGTTGTTACCATCAATTTCTGGGCATCAGAATTGTGTGTTTTTTGTTTCCTTTTTCTTTTAAGACTTATTTATGAGAGAAACAGATCAGTTATCTTCCACCTACAGGTTCACTCCCCCAAGTGGCTGCAATGGCCTGAGCTGGGCCAAGCCAGGAGCCAGGAAATCCATCTAGGTCTCCCATGTGGATGCAGGAGCCCAAGCACCATGAGCTATCTTTTTTTTTTTTTTTTTAATTTATTTTTGACAGGCAGAGTGGAGAGAGAGAGACAGAGAGAAAGGTCTTCCTTTGCCGTTGGTTCACCCTCCAATGGCCGCCGCGGCCAGCGCACTACAGCCAGTGCGCTGCGCTATTCTGAAGGCAGGAGCCAGGTGCTTCTCCTGGTCTCCCATGGGGTGCAGGGCCCAAGGACCTGGGCCATCCTCCACTGCACTCCCGGGCCATAGCAGAAAGCTAGCCTGGAAGAGAGGCAACCGGGACAGAATCCGGCGCCCCGACCGGGACTAGAACCCGGTGTGCCGGCGCCACAAGGCGGAGGATTAGCCTGTTGAGCCATGGCGCCGGCCTATGAGCTGTCTTTCTCTGTTCTCCCACAGTAGGGAGCTGGATCAGAAGTGGAGCAGCCAGGAGTCGAAGCAAGGCTCACGGGATGCCAGCATCACAGGTGGTGGCATAACGCACTGCGTCACAGTGTCAGTGCTGGGCATCGGATTTTTGCAAGTGTCTCAGAACTTTGAGCCTTATAAAAGTATTTACTGGTATGCCTACTGACTTGGATACAGTTTGACCCAGGAAAAAAAATTTCTTTGACAACAACTGTAGATGGAAAGACATTTAAAGTATGAGACTCCAGACTTGCTTTACTGGATTAGGAATCAGGTGACCATTTTCCAGTTGGGATTATGTTGGGCAAAGACCTTAAACATTCCTCATTAGCTCATAGCATTGCTTTGAGGATTACGTGAGGTCATGAAATACAGGTGTTTAACTGAAAAGCATATATAAACTTAAGTTGTATTGTATTAGATGACATCACAGGGGCATTATTTTTTTTTTAAGATTTATTTATTTATTTGAAAGTCAGAGTTACACAGAGAAGGAGAGGCAGAGAGAGAGAGAGAGAGACAAAGACAGACAGGTCTTCCATCCGCTGGTTCACTCCCCAGTTGGCTAAAATGGCCAGAGCTGCACCAATCTGAAGGCAGGAGCCAGGAGCTTCTTCCGGGTCTCCTACGCCGGTGCAGGGGGCCCCAAGGACTTGAGCCATCTTCTACTATCCCAGGCCACAGCAGAGAGCTTGATTGGAAGTGGAGCAGCTGGGCCTCAAACCAGTTCCCATATAGGATGCTGGCACTGCAGGTGGCGGCTTTACCCCTATGCCACAGCGCTGGAGAGGCATTATTGATATAAATGGACACTAGTTTTCTAAAAAGGAACTTTTTTTTTTTTTAATAATTTATTTTGGGGCTGGCACAGTAGTATGGAGGGTTAAATTACCACCTACAGCACCAACATGCCATATGGGTGCCGGTTCGAGTCTTGGCTGCTCCACTTCTGATCCAGCTCTTTACTAATGCACCAAGGAAAGCAGATGACCAGATTACTTGGTTTCCTGCACCCATGTGGGAGACCCAGATGAGGCTCCTGGCTCTTGACTTTGACCTGGCCCAGCCCTGGCTGTTATGGCCATTTCGGGAATGAACCAACAAATGGAAGATCTCTGTTTCTGTAATTCTTTCAAATAAATAAAATATTTTTAAAAATTTATTTTTTTGAAAGACAGAAGGAGAGACAGAGATCTTTTCATTGCTGGTTCACTTCCCCCCACATGACTGCAATAGCCCCAGGATGGGGCCAGGCTGAAGCTAGGTACCTGAAATTCCAACTGGGTCTTCCACATGGGTGGCAGGGGCCCAAGTGCTTGGTCCATTTTCTGCTGCACATTTTCCAGGCACATTAACAGGAAGCTGGATCAGAAGTAGAGCAGTTGGGATTCTAACTGGTATGCAGATAGAAGGCTGGAATCACAGGCAGCAGCTTTACCTGCTGTACCACAGCACTGACCTGTTAAACGTCTCAGCAATTTTTTTGATCAGAGTAATTCAAAGTAAAACTTGCCTAGTGTTTTTGATTATCCAAGTCAAACCTGATACTTAAAGCTAGCAATATACAACATTATTTTATAGTACTATTTAGTGAGGCTGGCATTGTGGCTTATTGGGTTAAGCCATAGCCTGCAACACCTACATCCCATATGGGCACTTGTTCATGTCTTGGCTGCTCTTCTTCAATCCAGCTTTCTGCTGATGGCCTGGGAGAAGCAGCAGACGATGGCACAAGTGCTTGGGCCCCTGCCTCCATGTGGGAGACCCAAATGAAACTCCTGGCTCCTGGCTTTGGCCTGGCCCAGCCCTGACCGTTGTGGCTGTTTGGGGAATGAGCCAGCAGATGGAAGATCTCTCTGACTCTCTGTAACTCTGCCTTTCAAATAAATCCTTAAAAAAAAATATTGAATGAACGTTGCTGCATGCTGTTTAAAAGGTATTGTGTGTAAATGTGTGTTTGCTTATGTGCATGTTTTCTTGTGCTAGGTCTGTCCCTCTGCTTATGATATTTAAATGAATATGCATTTGAAATTGTCTTTCTTAGATGGAGATGGTGATGGCGATGGAGATGGAGCAACTGGAAAGAAAAAGAAGAAGAAGAAGAAGAAGAGAGGATGTTAGTGTTCTATGTTACTCTTAACTTGATGAATAGGTTTGAAGTTGTTTAAGGTACTAATATGTTAAGTTAATATGCAACTTCTTGGCATTTGTTTAATACAATATTTATTACTAAAAGCAGATCTTCACATAAGAGCTAGTTTTTTGCATTATTTTGTTAATGCACAGTGGACATTTTTTAGTAAGACTTTATTTTCTTATTACTGATTTGTAATAGCTACTGATTTATAGTAGCCATTCCATCTCTAGTGAATGAAGACAAAAACATTTCTGCCAAGCTTACATTGTTTGTTTGAATACATAATGGAATCCTAAGGAGTTAAGACTTGTTTTCCCAAGCAGCAGTAAATCAGGAAATTGTAAGCATAGTGACTGACGTTTCTTATGTTTTTAACTGAAAGGTCAAAACGAGAAAGTTCCTTAAAAATCAGGACATGTAACAACCATTAGCAACTGAGAAAACTGATAGCAGCTTAATTTTATTTTTAATTACAGAAGTTAATGCTCTGTCTATTTATATCTCACAGCAAAAGTTCAAACAGACCCTCCCTCAATTCCAATATGTGACCAGTATCCTAATGGTGTGTTTCCAAAAGGACAAGAATGCGAATATCCACCCACACAAGATGGGTAAGGATCATGAATTAGTTTCCAAGTTGACTTTTGACAGTTGTAGCTTAACAGTTAAGCAGATTTGATTTTTCTTAAACTTTGATCTACTACTTTAATAAAAGCTCGTGAATTTGTTGGGAAGAAAATGTGGTAGAAAATGGCTTAGAAAAATCTTAGCCAAAATGATTGAGACCCATAGCTGGTTGATGAGTTTAAAATATTACAGTGGTGCTTGAAAAAAATACAAAAATCCTTGTCAATAAAGGTTAACCTAAATTTTTTACTTTTCAGTACTTGGAACATGGATTTCATGGGCTTCCACTCTTTTACCCCCTGTAAACTGTATTCCTGGTGCATTATAAGTATGCTTTCCTTTCTGGGTTTTTGTGACTTGGTGAGAGTTGAGCGACTGAGGAGTTGATGCCTACGTTATTACAGTTTATTCCCTGAAACCATTTACAATTCTATCAAATTCAATGTAAATAAGTATTTGTTGGTGTCTTGCCTTTTTTTTTTTTTTTTAATATCTTATTTATTTGAGAGGTAGAATTACAGACAGGCAGAGACAGAGAAAGGTCTTTTATCCATTGGTTCACTCAAATGGTTGCAACGGCCAGAGCTAAGCCAGTCCAACACCAGATGTCTTGCTTTTTTTTTTTTTTTTTTTTTTTAATTTATTTATTTGAAAGGCAGAGTTACAGGGTGGAGTGGTGGGAGAGAAAAATGTGTTCCTTTAACTTGTTCACTCCCCAAGTGGCCACAAGTCCAGGGCTGGGCCAGGCCGAAGCCAGGGTCTGGAACTCCATCCATGTCTCCCACAAGGGTGCAGGATCCCAAATACCTGGGCCGTCTTCCACTGTTTTCCCAGGCACATTAGCAGGGAGCTGGATTGTAAGTGGAGCAGCTGGGACTAGTGCCCACATGGGAGGCCAGCATCACAGGTGGCAGCTTAACCCACCATGCCACAGTGCAGGGGCTGATGACTTCCCTTTTTCGTGACTTTGCAGAGTAGTCAGTTTTTATAAAAACAGTTCTTTTAGTTTTTTATTTATTGTATTTATTTGAAAGTCAGAGTGAGAGAGCTATCACTAGAGATCTCCCATCTGCTGGTTCTTCCCCTAAATGCCCACAACAGAGATATGCTATACTGAAATCAGGAGCTGGAATGCAATCTGGGTCTCCCATAGTGGTGGCAGGGACTTCAGTATTTGGATCATCACCTGCTGCTTCCCACAATGCATATCAGCAGGAAGCTGAATAGAGAGTAGAGCTAACAAGAATTTAGATGCTCCCATATGGAATGTTGGCTTCCCAAGTGGCAGCTTAACACTTCACCATAAAGCAATTCTTTGTAACATATTGTTGAGTTACATAATTACAGTAATAAGTTCAGATGACTTAAATAGGTTTGGAAAAAATTTAGCTGATCCTTTTTTTGTTTCTTTGTTTTGTTTGAAAGAGTTACAGAGGGAGGTAGAGAGAGGTAGGTCTTCCATTTGCTGGTTCACTCCCCAAATGGCTACAACAACCAGGGCTGGGCCAATCTGAAGCCAGGAGCCAGGAACTTTGTCTGGGTCTCCCACATGGGTGCAGGGATCCAAGCACATGGGCAGTCCTCCACTGCTTTCCCAGGTTCCTTAGCAAGGAGCTGGATTCGAAGTGGAGCAGCTGGGACTAGAACTGGCACCCATATGGAGTGCCAGCGCTGCAGGCCCAGCCTTTAACTTACTGTGCTACAGCGCTGACCCTTCACCTGATTCTTAGAAGTGTTCTATAATTACACGTTTAGGCGGGTCAGCAGAAGCTTAGTGGAATTTGGACTGAGAGCATGGAATTGGGGACCAATCTATCTGCATTTGAATCCCATTTCTAACTTACTAGTATTCTACTTTGGGCAAGTAATTTATCATTGTCTTCTGTGCTTTTCATTTCCTTATCTTTAAATGGGCATTTTGTAGAATTGCTGTTAGGAGTAATAATGTATAAAGCACTTTTGTAAGTGAATGTTAAGTAAGTTAGCTCCTGTTGTTACTCGGAATAATAGCCTGTCAGTCACAGATATTCCAAGTACCATACTAACATGGAAGTCAATGTCTTTTATAGAAGGAATTGATGAATCTGGTGGTTGCAGTAGTTGGTTAAGATAGTTTCTGCTGTAACATTTTTGTGATGGCCTATTGACACCTTTGTTTTTCTTTAAGCATAGAAAAATAATGTTATGTTTTTACCTGGTCCCTTGTTTCCAGTTAGGAATATTATCAGAGACTAAGTCTGTAAAAATTGAATTTGATGGCATAGGCATCTTTCCTTGAATTTGAATTCAGTGATACCTGTGACTTACAGGATCTACTTTTAAAGAGTCACAGAATATGTAATTTTACATAACTTACATAAATTCTTGTACATAGGAAGTGATCACATTTGTTTTCAAATATAATATTTTAATTTTTTTTGCTTGTTCCCTCTTCTTTCCCTTCCTTCCAGACCCATGTTTATTTTACCACCTAGCAGGTAGCTGTCCATATTTTTCTATACCCATGTATACATCTGTCTGTTTACATAAGGGAGTGTTAGGGTCATTGTTTGTTTTACACAAACGGAATTATAGACACACTTTTCCCTCTACTTTGCTTTTCTCATTTAGTACTATCATGGAAGTCCTTCCAAGTCAATTACAATAACTCTGTTACTTTGATAATGTGCTGTAGTATGAATGTACCATACTTAATCCTCCATTCTGTTAAATGACGGATACTCACTTTGTACTCAGTATTTTTTACCACTGTAATCTGTTCTAAATAAACCCCTCTAAGTAGGTAGATAAGGTAAGGTGGATGTGTATTTTGTTTGCTGATTATTTGGTTGTTTTTCAGAAGTGAGATTACTAAATCAAAGAATATGTTAATGTTTTAGTTTACAGTTCTTAGACTGTTAGTGATTTTGAGTGTCTTTTGATTGATGGCCTTGTTTATGTTACCTTTTGTTCTTCTAGAAGTTTTAAATGTAGTATATGTCCATATTTTATACTTCTGGGCTCCTGTGAGTGTAATTTTCTTGAATTCTCATTTCGTGTTTGTTATGTCTTTAATCTGAAGTTTTTTGTGCAAGATTAGAAGATTAATTTTCTTTGATTTGGCTAGCAATTTTAATATTAAGTCTAAATTCAGTGACTGCTTTTGTCCTGTATTCTCATGTAATGGAATTTCTGGGTTATTCTGTTTCATTGATCTGTTTGTGTAAGTCTATGTTTATACTTTATTTGGTCTGATATCTGATACTTTATATTGATAAGACACACATAGATACACATACAGAAATGCCCTTGTTAAAATTCTCATCAGGATCACATATTTATATATTAATTTCTGAAAATCAACAGTTTTATCATGCTGTTTTATCAAATGTCATTGTATGTTTCTTTTCAGTTGTTCAAAAAAAAAATTTTTTTTTTCCCAAGTAGAATCCTATCCCTTTCTTGTTAAATTTACTCTTAGATGTCTTCAGGTTTTTTATCATTGATACGAATGAAGTACTTCCATTTCCATTTCCATGTACTTAATGCTAGAATGGAGAGCAAAACCCTTGATTTTCCTATACTTGTTAACATTTAATTTTTTTAACTGTGAATATTGTGGAAAACTTGAAGTAAGATTTTATATTTGAAAAAAAAAAATACCTGAGATATTTGTAGATCCCCAAAACTACTTTTTTTCTTACTGGTAGCTGCTGCTGCTTTCTTTCTTTTTTTTTTTAAGAAAACTTTTATTTAATAAATATAAATTTTGAAAGTACAACTTTTGGATTATAGTGGTTCTTCCCCCATAACCACCCTTCCCTTCCATCCTCAGACCATCCCATCTGCTACTCCTTCTCGTGTCCCATTCTTCATTAAGATTCATTTTTAATTATCTTTAGATACAGAAGATCAACTTAGTATATACTAAGTAAAGATTTCATACTGTTAGCTTCTGTTCCAAGTTAAATGTAGTTGGAAAGCTTAAAAAAAAGGTATTATTTACATGTTAGACTTTCCAGGGCAATACTTTTTTTTTTTTTTTTTTTAAAGATTTATTTTATTTATTTGAAAGAGTTACAGAGAGAGGTAGAGACAGAGAGAGAGGTCTTCCATCTGCTGGTTCACTCCCCAGATGGGTGCAATGGCTGGAGCTGTGCTGATCTGAAGCCAGGAGCCAGGAGCTTCTTTTGGGTCTCCCGCATGGGTGCAGGGTCCCAAGGACTTGGGCCATCTTCTGCTTTCACAGGCCATAGCAGAGAGCTGGTTCGGAAGAGGAGCAGCTGGGACTAGAACTGGCAACCATAAGGGATGCTGGCGCTTCAAGCCATGGCTTTAACCCGCTGTGCCACAGCGTTGGCCCCAACTTTTCTTTCTTTCTTTCTTTTTTTTTTTTTTTTTTAGATTTATTTTATTTTATTTCAAAGTCAGAGTTACATAGAGAGAGGAGAGGCAGAGAGAGAGTGAAGTTCTATATGATGGTTCACTCTCCAGATGGCCGCAACGGCCGGAGCTGTGCCGATCTGAAGCCAGGAGCCAGGAGCTTCTTCCAGGTCTCTCACGCAGGTGCAGGGGCCCAAGGACTTGGGTCATCTTCTATTGCTTTCCCAGACCATAGCAGAGAGCTGGATGGGAAGTGTAGCAGCCAGGTCTCGAACCGGCGCCCATATGGGATGCCCGTGCTTCAGGCCAGGGGGTTAACCTGCTGAGCCACAGCGCTGGACTCCAAACTTTTCTTAAATATTAAAATTTTGATGCCATCCTAGAGAAATACAAAGAAAGTGTGGTTTTTTATTCTTCAGGAAATATTTTTTAAATTCATATGACCTGTTTGGAATGTTTGCAAATACATTTTAATCAGTATTCTTGCATATTTAGTATAGAATTGATAATAGTTTGTGTTTTGCCTTCATAGTTTTTTATAGTAGACTTGTATTGAAAATTGAATTAATTTTCAGAGAACTGTAAAAAGTACCAGGTTGAGTGCCTTTGAAAAATATATTTTGAAATAATTGCATACTTACAGATAAGTTTCAGGAATAATACACATACCTTTGATACATGTTTCCTGTGTTGCTACTATTTGATAATCTGTTCAATGGAGTATTACACTTGTAAAAATTATTTATCATAAACAAATAGCTTTTCATTATCTCCTTTGCAGAGGGAAGCCAAAATGAAAATTGGTTAATCTGTATGCATGCTTTTTTTCTGAACAATTTGAGAATAAGTACATTTTTGGCTAGAATTCTAGATATGTAGATAAGGTATCCTTTTCATAGTGTAATATATGAGTGTCTGATATCACTTTACTCGTTATTGGTGATGTTAATTTTTTATCACCTGAGTAAGGTATTATCCAATTTCTTAAGTGTGTCATGCTTTTTTCTTGTAATTAGTGATTTGTGGGAAGTGGCTATGATAATATGTAAAGGAGCACCTCCTCACAGGTAGTGTACCCTTGGTCATCCTTGTCTGAATCAGCTTTTACTGCAATGATTTGTTGTCTCTTTTTAAAAAAATTGGCATTTTTTTTCACATTTCTGGCATCATTAAAACTTTATGAAACCAGGTTTTTTTTTTAAAATTAAGATTATTTATTTGAAAGAGTTACAGAGAAAGGGAGAGACACAGAGGTGTCCTTCATCTGCTGATTTACTCTCCAGGTGGCAGCAACAGCCAGGGCTTGTGAGTAGAATGAAGAATCATTTTGAAATCCTTGTTACCTACTTCTAAATTCAGTAGGCAATTTTGGGAGGGCAGTTAACTTGTTTAGAAGTAGTATATCCATTAGGAGATAAGATTAAGTGAAAAGAAGGAAATGTGCCGTTTCTCCTTTATTCTCCAAGTCAATAAAAACCACTTCTTACAATTAACGTTTCTTTCTCCAAGTGACTCTGTGGTTTATATCAGTGGTCGAGTTGCAGCTTGGTGTTCCTGTATTCCAAATGAGAGTCCTTGAGAACCAGTTTCACTTCCATCTAGCTTCCTGATCTTGCATACTTTGGGAGATAAGCAGGAGATGACTCAAGTCCATGTCTCCCTGCCACTCACATGAAGACCCTGACTTCCTTGCTCCTGGCTTTGGCCTTGCACAGCCTGGGTGTTGTGGACACTTGGGGAGTAAACCAGCAGATGGAAGACATGTCTCAGACATGTCTTTCTCTGTGCCTTTTAAATAAATAAAGCTAAATATGTGTTATAAATACCTGGGAATGCTTTTCAAGATAGAACCATACTGTAAAACAACTTTATAATCACTCAGAATTTACTTAAGTCAGTAAAGAAACTTGGAATATTTCAAATGGCTGAACAATTCATATCTGTATGTGTACTGTTTAATCATTTACTCCTCCCTTACTGGATATACAGTTCATTTCCACTTTACTTTTATTAGCAATGCTGGTAGAATGAATGATGTGATAAACTCATTACCTAGATTGGACAGTAGGAAATAATCATGTTAAACCTGACAGTGATCTAAAAACTCAAAGCATTTTAGGAGATTAATTTTGGGGCTTGTAGCTTAAAGCAGAGTTGAATAAACTTTTTCTGTAAAGGGCCTGATGTCAAATATTTTAGGCCTTGAGTATTATTAACTTTGCTGATGGAGCATGAAAGAAGTTAGAGAGTAGATAAAGGAAAGGGCACAATCATGTTGCAGCAAAATTTTATTTACAAAGTAAGCATCTGGCTGGGCTTGCCTGTAGCCTGTACTTTGGTGACCACTGGCTTAGAGGCAAATAGGAATAATTTCTTGAAAGCATCACTTTTTAAAAAATACAGTGTCTTTTTAAAAAAATTATTTGAAAGAGATTCAGACAGAGAAGAGAAATAGATCTTCCATCCATTGGTTCAGTCCCCAAATGGCTGCAGTAAAGCCAGGAGCCTGGAACTCCATCCAGGTTTCCCACATGAGTGTGGGGTCCCAAAGACTTGGAACATCTGTTTTCCCAGGCCATTAGCAGGTAGCTGGATCAGAAATGGAATAGGGACTCAAACTGACGCTTCTGTGGGATGCTGGCATTGCAGAATGCGGCTTAACCTGCCATGCCGCAGTGTCAGCCCCAAAAGCGTTGCTTTTATACACTATTTTTTGTACCACAGTAGTCACTGAATAGCGAACTTTGTATTCTACATTGAGAATGTATGAAAGTTGGAACAAAAAGTTTTTTCAAAGATTTTGATTCTGTTTAATATTGTTAAATTTATTTATTTATTTGAAAGGTGGGGAATAGAGATAGGGATCTTTCATATGCTGATTCACTCCTCAAAAGACTGCAATGGCTGAAGCCAGGAGACTAGAACTCCATCCAGGTCTCCCACATAGGTGACAGGGGCCCAAGGGACTTGGGACATCTGCTGCTGCTATCCTAGGAATATTAGAAGGAGGCTGGGTCAGAAGCAGAGCAGCCAGGAGTGTAACTGGTATATCATGGGATGCTAACATTGCAGGAAGTTGCTTAGCCCACTGCCCTGAGATTTTCATGTTTTTGAAAATACACTGCTTAAAGGAAGTCAATGAATCTCAATTCCCAGAAGTTGGATATAAAAATCTGTTATCCCTGGCAATTTTGATACATGTGAGCATATCTTTAAATGGATGATTACCTCTAATATGGGAGGTGGCTTCAGAAGTTTATGGAAAAATGGAACTGAAAGATAGCATATGGTTTCCATGAACTTTTTGAAGACCTCTTTATATACAGTGAGAAAAATCCTGCACAAGCACATAATGGATGTTTTGAGGAAATTATATGTAGATATTCAGGTCAGGTCTTTGGATTAGCACAGTGGGCCCTCTGTGGCTGTGGGTTCTGTATTCCCGATTCAACCAACTGCTGATCAAAGATAGTAAAAATTAGTCAATTCCACGAGTGTGGACTGTTTTTCCTTGTTATTCTTCCCTAAACAGAGCAGTATGACAACTGTTTACATTGTATTAGGTATTGTGAGTAGTCTAGAGATGATTTGAATTACATGGGAGTGTTTATATAAGTTATATGCAAATGCTACCATGAAATTTTATATGAGGGACATGGACATCTGAGAATTTTTGTATCTGGGGGGAACCTGGAACCAATCCCCTACAGATACAGGGGGACAGCTGTACTGAAGCCATTGGTAAAATTAAATGCTAACTTTCGTTGTGTTCCTTTAATATCTCACAAGCATATATTACCTCAGGGTGAGAGGATGATTCCCATCAGCAGCACCTTGCCTTCTAGGGTTCTTTGCTGACATTTTTGGATGTTTCCTTGTCATTTGTATTGGCAGGATATTTGTCCCCCTATGAGTATGAATGAAATCTCATTTGAGAATTGATATTTTTTTTTCCCTCTAAGAGGCTTAAAAAAGGTTTGATTGAGTTGCTTGCAGGTGTGTCTTTGTATTCTGAAATTTTGTTGACATAAATCCAAAATGTCTTGTATTACTCAGTATATTTTCAGCTTTTTACTTGTTCTGCTGGTTTTTAAGTGACTAATGCTGTGCTGTGCCTATTCTAAAGGCGAACAGCTGCTTGGAGAACTACAAGCGAAGAAAAGAAAGCTTTAGATCAGGCTAGTGAAGAAATTTGGAATGATTTTCGAGAAGCTGCAGAAGCACATCGTCAAGTTAGAAAATATGTCATGAGCTGGATCAAGCCTGGAATGACAATGATAGAAATCTGGTAAAAGGAATACAGTTTTGTAAGAACATGCTTTAAAACATTTTGTAGCACTTCCTCTCCATTTGTTAATATTTGATTTCCATTACCACTTTGCCAGTAAAACTTGAAGTAAAGGTTCCAGAAGTATCTTCTAAGAATATGTGTAACGAGGAAATCATAAGAGGTGCATACAGTTCTACCTCAGCCACCCTGCTTTGGGCACATGCACTTATTATCGATTTTTTCTGTCTGGAAATTTGTCATTTTGCTATTTAACAATTCATGTTAAGAAATAAAAATTCTTGGAGTAAATATCCAGACACAAAATATAATGCAGTGAACAAACCAATAACAGTAATTATTTCTGTAGTTTTTCCCCTTGAGAAATGCTTAGTATAAAAGACAACTTGATTTTCTGATGCAATTTTAAAAATGCGTGAGATGAGCAAGTAAAATCAACATTTAGGTTGCTCTTAGTTGAGACTCTTCATTTCCTCGTAAGCTAAAGTAAGATTGTTTCCTCTAGGCTTCTAGTAGAATTAATTTCTTGTCCTGTAAGGATGAGCTGTTTTTATAGCATCAGAGAACAATTACTTGTTTACATCCAGATTGTGCTCATATCACTCCCCAAAAGCAGTTTAAGCATGTTAGTGAACTTTCTGATCTTGATGAGCTATCGAGTATCTGTGAGAATGCCAATGTAAATGAATTCCCTTTTTATTTGTTTATTTTAGTGAAAAGTTGGAAGACTGCTCACGCAAGCTAATAAAAGAAAATGGATTAAATGCAGGCCTGGCATTTCCTACTGGGTGTTCTCTCAATAACTGTGCTGCCCATTATACTCCCAATGCTGGTGACACAACAGTATTACAGTATGATGACATCTGTAAGATAGACTTTGGAACACATATTAGTGGTGAGTTCTTGGAAATCATTCCTATCTCCTGCACAAAAAATTCCAGTTTTTCTCTGTTGGATGGAGTTATAAATACTGAACTCTCTAATTTTGTTCTAGCCTCCTCACTTTTCAGTAGAACTATGTTGAGGCAGATTTTGAGGTTTTCCTCCCTCCCCCTAAGATTTGTTTATTTGAAAGGCATAATTACAGAGAAAGGAGGAAAGAGAGAGATCTTTCATTTGCTGGTGCAGTCCCCAGATGGCCACAACAGCCAGGACACGACTGTGCTGAAGTCAGGAGCCAGGAGCTATTTGCTGGCGCTGCGCCTCACTAGGCTAATCCTCCACCTGCGGCGCCGGCACACCGGGTTCTAGTCCCTGTCAGGGCGCCGGATTCTGTCCCGGTTGCGCCTCTTCCAGGCCAGCTCTCTGCTGTGGCCAGGGAGTGCAGTGGAGGATGGCCCAAGTGCTTGGGCCCTGCACCCCATGGGAGACCAGAAGAAGCACCTGGCTTCTGGCTTTGGATCAGCGCGATGCGCCGGCCGCAGCGCGCCAGCCGCGGCGGCCATTGGAGGGTGAACCAACAGCAAAAGGAAGACCTATCTCTGTCTCTGTCTCTCTCTCTCTCTCTCTCCTCTCCCTGTCCACTCTGCCTGTCAAAAAAAAAAAAAAAAAAAAAAGATTTATATATTTTATTTGAAAGGCAGAGTTAGAGATCTTACATCTACTGGTTCACTTCCAAATGGCTACAGTGGCTGGGGCTGTCCCAGGGCAAAGCCAGGAGCCAGGTACTTAATCAGGGTCACCCACATGGGTTCAAGGGCCCAAAGACTTGGCCGTTTTGCTGCTTTCCGTGGTGCATTAGCAGGAAGCTGGATTAGAAGTGGACCAGCGCAGCTAGGACTTGAACTGGTGCCCACATGGGATGTGCCCACAGACAGCCACAGTGCTGGCCCCTGGCCCCAGATTTTGAGATTTAAAATTCTACTGAGTGACTTGGAAAACTGTTGGTTAACTGAGGTTTAATCCTTTGTATCCAGGCATAACAAATACAATCCTGTATTTTCTTTATTCATTTTATTTGTCATTTATGTGGATAACTGACATCAAACATGTATCAACCTTTATATCCTTTATCAACCTATATATCCAAGAGTTTGCTTTTCTAAATTCTCAAAACCCAGTCAGGTAGTATTTTGTCACCCCACTTAATAGGCGAGAAAGCAAGCTTAGATTAAGTACTTACCTAAGGTTTTACTGAATTACATTCGGGGCCCCTGGGCTTGTCTTCTGTACGCTGCTGTTCCTTAGTTTTCAAGCCTTTTTTGCTTTTGTCTGGATGGGTGCTGAATTGGTTCTGTTTTGGAGTAACGTATACTAACCCTGTAATTATTCCGAAACCTTAGAAAATAGAAATACAGTTTCCTTTTTCTTTTTTGTCTTTTTGATTCTGAATAATCTCGGGGTACTCAGAGTTCAGTCTTCCTTTGAGCCCATCATTCTGATTGCTGTTAACTAGCAAAGTTAATGGTGTAAAGCAAATACATTGACTAGCTAATAAGTAAAAAAATTTTGTCTTTCAGGAAGAATTATCGACTGTGCTTTTACTGTCACTTTTAATCCTAAATATGATACATTATTGAAAGCAGTAAAAGATGCCACCAATACTGGAATCAAGGTATGTGAAAGGTGACACCACTTTATCCAGTCTATTTTAAGTGCTTAAAGCCTGTGTAGGGTCTGTGTGTAATTAAGGTGAATTACAGAATTTGTTGTTTTTAGAGTCTTATAAAGTGTATCAAAGACTTTTTTCACCTCTAATTTTACTAACATTTATTACAATAGAGTTTGCATCTATTTTTGCCTCTCAAATTAACTGCTGTTTTTGTGGTTGTTCTTTTAGTTTTAATACTTACTGTAGTTGCTAGAGCAGTTTTAAGTTCATAGCAAAATTGGCAGAAAGTACAGAAATCTCCCATATGCTCCCTGCTCCCACACAGGTGCAACCTTGTCCACTGTCAACATCCCACAGCAAGAGATCTTTTTTTTTTTTTTACATTTTTGAAAGATTGATTTTAAGAGATTGATCTTCCATCTGCTGGTTTACTCCCAGATGGCCACAACTGTAAGCTGTGGTCCAGGCTGGAGCCAGGAGCTTCTGGGTCTCCCATGTGGGTGCAGGGGCCCAAGGACTTGGGCCATCTTCTGCTGCTCTCCCAGGCACATTAACAGGGAGCTGGATTGGGTGATGTGGGGGATGAGTAGCTAGGACTTAAACTAGTACTCTAATATGGGATGCTGTTAACATTATTGAACCAACATTGATAGTTCATAATCATTCCAAGTCCATAGTTAATGGTTGACTGTTAGTGTTGTGAGTTTTGTGGGATTTGAAAATATATGCTATTGTATATCCATCATTATAGTATCATTCAGGGTATTATTACCCTCAAAAGTAGCTCCACTGATTCATCCCTCTCTCCTGCTAAGCCCTGATATAACCCAGCCCCCTTCCTCCAGTTTTGCTTGTGTGTGTGTGTGTGTGTGTGAGTGAAAATACAGATTACATAAGTTAACCATCTTAGCCATAAAAGTTAACCATCTTAGCCATTTTTAAGTATATCGTTCACTGGTGTTAAGTCCTTCATAGTGTTATGCAGCCATCACTGCCATTCTTTTCCATCGCTCTTCATCTTGTAAGACTGGAACTATACCCATTAAGCAGTAACTCCTGATTTCCCTCTCCCCCAGCCCTTGGCAGCCACATCATCATACTTATGTTTGTGTTTGTACTAACACGTGAGTATATGAGAGTTTATTTCTGAGATTTCTATCCATCGGTCTTTATGTCTGTTTTTATACCAGTATCACACTGTTTTGATTGCAATAGCTTTGTAGTAAGTTTTGAAATCAGGAAGTGTGAGTCCTTCATTTTGTTCTTAACCAAGATTATTTTGGTTCTTTAGGATCTCTTGGAATTTCATACAAATTTTAGAATGGGTTTTTCTATTCCTCCAAAAATGCCATTGGAATTTTGATGGGGATTGCATTGATTTCTGTCGTTCAGTTCAGATTATACACCTTAACAATTTTGTTTAAAAAGATTATTTATTCGAAAGGCACAGTTAGAGGAGGGGGGGGGGGAGAGTGAATCTTCCATCCACTGTCTACTCCCCAAATGGCAGGAGCTGGGCAGATATGAAGCCAGGAACCAGGAGCTTCTTCTGAGTCTCCCACACGGCTGCAGAGCCCCAAGGACTTGGGCCATCTTCCACTGCTTTCCCAGGCCGCAGCTGAGAGCTGGATAGGAAGAGGAGTAGCCAGGACTCAAACTGGTGCCCATATGGGATGATGGCACTGCAGGCCACAGTGCTGGCCCCACATCTTAACAATATTAAGCCTTCTAATCAATCGTCATAGGATATGTTTCTAATTTTTGTCTTTTTAAATTTCAACAGTGTTTTATAGCTTTCATTGTACAGGTTTTTTACATCCTTGGTTAAGTTACTTCCTAAGTATTTTATTCTTTTTGATCATGTTGTAATTGGAGTTTTGTAATTTCCTTTTCCTGTTGTTCATTGTTGGTATATAGAAGTACCAACTGGCTTTTTTGTGTTTTGTGACTTTGTGTCTTGTACTTCGCTGAATTCATTTTTTCTAAGGGGCTTTTTGTGTTTTGTGTATAGGGCTTTCTGCATGTAAGATTGTATCATATATGAACTGAGGTCATTTTGCCATTTTACTTTTTTTTTTTAAGAGATTTTATTTATTTATTTGAGAGGCAGAGAGAGGAAGAGACAGAGAGGTCTTCCATTTGCTGGTTCACACTCCAAATGGCTGCACTGGCTGGAGCTGAGCCCATCTGAATCCAGGAGCCAGGAGCTTCTTCCAGATCTCCCTTGTGGATGCAGGGGCCCTAGCACCTGGGCCATCTTCCGCAGTCTTCCTAGGCTATTAGCAGGGAGCTGGATTGGAAGTGGAGCCTCTGGAACACAAACTGGCAGACAGAGGCCTAACCTGTGTCACAGCACCGGCCACATCATCATTTTACTTCTTCAATTTCAATTTGGATGTGGGTGGTGGGGTTTTTTTGGCCTAATTATTCTGGCTATAACTTCCAGTACAGTGTTGAGTAAAAATGGCATAGGGGTGGCCAAGCCTTTGGGCTCCTGCACCCACATGGGAGACCCAAAAGAAGCTCCTGGCTTCAGATCAGCGCAGCTCTGGCCATTTGGGCCAGTTGGGGAGTAATCCAGGGGATGGAAGACCTCTCTCTCTTTCTCTTTCTCTCTCTCTCTCTCTCTCTGCCTCTCCTTTCTCCTTGTAACTCTTTCAAATAAAAATAAATAAATCTTTAAAAAAATGATGTAGGGCTAATTCTTGTTTTGCTCCTGATCTTAGAGGCAGAGTTTTCAGTCTCATCACTGAGTATGATGTCACTGTAGGTTATTGTTGTATGCAATAGCAGGGAGTTAGATTGGAAGTAGAGCAGCGTATATCGGATGCCGGTGCTGCATGTAGACCATGACTTAACCCTCTGTGCCATGAAACTGGCCCCTGCATTATCCTGTTTAATCATTTGCTAATACTTTATTGAAGATTTAGTTGGGAAATATTCCCTCCTGTTTTTTGTTGGGGGGGGGGGGGGAGTTTGAGAAGGATTGATACTAGTTCTTTTTTTTTTTTTGGACAGGCAGAGTGGACAGTAGAGGGAGACAGAGAGAAAGGTCTTCCTTTTTGCCGTTGGTTCACTCTCCAATGGCCGCCGCGATAGGTGCGCTGCGGCCGGCGCACCGCGCTGAGCCGATGGCAGGAGCCAGGTGCTTCTCCTGGTCTCCCATGCAGGTGCAGGGCCCAAGCACTTGGGCCATCCTCCACTGCACTCCCTGGCCACAGCAGAGAGCTGGCCTGGAAGAGGGGCAACTGGGACAGGATCGGTGCCCCGACTGGGACTAGAACCCGGTGTGCCGGCACCGCAAGGCGGAGGATTAGCCTACTGAGCCACGGCGCTGGCCAATACTAGTTCTTTAAATGTTTAATAGAGGGGCTGGTGTTGTGGAGTAGTAGGTAAAGCCACTGTCTGCAACGCTGGCATCCCATATGGGTGCCGGTTGGACTCCTGGCTGCTCCACTTCCATTCCAGCTCCCTGCTAATGGCCTGGGAAAAGCAGTGGAAAATTCCTCAAGTATTTGAACCCCTGCCACTCACGTGGGAGACTGGGAGGAAGCTCCTGGCTTCAGTCTAGTCCAGCCCTGCCTGTTACAGTCATAAGTCTTTTTTTGTTTTTGTTTTTTGACAGGCAGAGTGGATAGTGAGAGAGAGACAGAGAGAAAGGTCTTCCTTTTTGCCATTGGTTCACCCTCCAATGGCCGCTGTGGCCGGCATATCGCTCTGATCCGAAGCCAGGAGTCAGGCGCTTCTCCCGTCTTCCATGCAGGTGCAGGGCCCAAGGACTTGGGCCATCCTCCACTGCCTTCCCGGGCCATAGCAGAGAGCTGACCTGGAAGGGAGGCAACCAGGATAGAATCCGGGTTCTATCTAATCCCCAACCGGGACTAGAACCCAGTGTGCTGGCGCCGCAAGGCGGAGGATTAGCCTGTTAAGCCATGGCGCCGGCCCACAGTCATAAGTCTTTAAAAAAAAAAATGATAGAATTCACCAGTGAAGTCACTGGGTCTAGGATTTTTCTTTGTTGGGGAAAATTTAATTACTCATTCAGTGTCCTTACTAGTTATTTATTTAAACTTTAGTTTTAGGGTTGTAGGAATTTGCTAATTTCATCTAGAGTATACAGCTATTATTGTAGACTTGCTTATAATTTTCTCCTGTAATCTTTATCCTAAAAGAAAAATATTCAAAAGGCAGAGTGATGAGGTGGGCGTGAAGAGAGAGGAGGAGATAGATATCTCCCATCTGAATGTCCTGGTCTGCTAGGTCTGCCTCCCAAATGGGAAAACACTGAAGGGAGTTGGGGTGCATAGGCCCTTACATCCCTTGGAAGTCTCTTACGCCAAAGGGGTTAAGAGGTAAGGGTTTACAACATTGTGGTGGACATGCTGCTTTGTCTGTACCTCTGTTACCAGAATCAGCAATGAAAGGATCACAATGAGATCCTTGATATTTAGGACAAATACCTTTTTATCCATCCTGGCTCCTCCCATCTGTGTGCAAGTTGTTCTGGGAGTAGGTACCTGCCATTCAGCTTCTGCTACTGCACTTCATCATCGGGTGCTTCTCCAGGGGTTTACACAACTGTTGGTAGACTCCAGTGTTCCCAAATATCTACATGAGACAAAGGCTGCCAGTGCATGTATTGTCTTAAAGTCACTGTAAAATTTTGTACTTAAAAAAGATACACACTCTTCTGTTTTTTTAGTGTGCTGGAATTGATGTCCGTCTGTGTGATGTTGGTGAGGCCATCCAAGAAGTTATGGAATCCTATGAAGTTGAAATAGATGGGAAGACATATCAAGGTGTGTTCTTTAAAACTGTCTTGTTTTGCAGTTAATTTTACAAATACTTTTTTTTTTTTGACAGAGTTAGAGGCAGAGAGAAAGATCTTCCATTTCCGTTGGTTCACCCCTCCAAGTGACCGCTATGGCTGGTGCGCTGCGCTGATCTGAAACTAGGAGCCAGGTGCTTCTCCTGGTCTCCCATGTGGGTGCAGGGCCCAAGCACTTAGGCCATCCTCCACCGCCTTCCCGGGCCATAGCAGAGAGCTGGACTGGAAGAGGAGCAACCGGGATAGAATCCGGCGCCCTAACCGGGACTAGAACCCGGTGTGCCGGCATCGCAGGTGGAGGATTAGCCAAGTGAGCCACGGTGCCGGCCAACAAATACTCTTGATGACTGTCTTTACATCAGTTCATCTTTTTTTCTTGGGAAAATAAAAAAAGAACAGGAAATGAATTTCCTACTCAGAACGTAGTAGAGTGCCATGGTCACTAACTGGGAACTAGCCTGAGCTGCCCTGGTAGCTGATGTGAAGGCCCCTGCAGAATTACCCTAGGCTGTGTGTGCTGTTAAATCAAGGCTGAGAGAAGCCAGAAGCCCTTTCCCTTGAGGCCTTCCAGCTTTGTCTTCTCACATTCAGAATTTGGAGGCCAGTTCCTTGTACCTTCCTTCAAATCTATCTATCTATCTATCTATCTTTCTTTCTTTCTCTCTCTCTCTCTCTTTCTTTCTTTCTTTCTTCTTTCTTTCTTTCCCTTTCTTCCTTTCCTTTCTTTTCTTTTCTTTTTAATTTTAGAATTATTTATTTATTTGAGAGACAGAGCTCTCATCCACTGGTTCACTCCCCAAATGCCTGCACGACTGGATGCTGGGCCATGCCAAAGAGGGCAGCTGGGAACTCTGCTGGAGATTTGTGTGGCAGGAACCCAAATACTTGAGCCACCACCTGCTACTTCCCAGGGTATGCATTAGTAGGAAGCTGGAATTGGGAGCAGAGCTGGAACCTGAAGTAAGGCACTCTGAGAAGAGACGCAGGGGTCCCAGGGTGCATCCCAACTGCCGTGTCAGGCACCCCCCCCCCCCCCCCCAAAACCTTCAATTCCAAGTCCTTTGCCTCCTTGTGTTGTCTAGGCCTGAGTCCCAGAATCACCTGTGCTTTCAATGTGTTGCTTCAGTCCAGCTCTCCCTCAGCTCCCACTTCTGTCAGTATTTCAGTTACACATCTTTGACCTCGTGCTCATTGCTCCATAACCTTGTCCTGATAACTTTCTTACAGATTTTCTACATTTCCTTGAGCCAAATTCTGTCTCTTTTATTGACTCTTCAGTAGTGACTCTTGGCTTCCTTGTCCCTCAGTAAATTCATGTCATCCAGCATTCTTCACGTTTGCCTTTGCCAGTATAGACCACAATATGTCCACCAAGTGCAGGAATGGTTCTTCTCTGAGACTGGACAGCACCTGTCTTTCTTGCTTTCCTTTCTGCGATACATTCCCCTCCTTGATTTGGGCAACTGCCTAACTTGTGTTTGTGATATGGGTGGCTCCAGTGTCTAAACAGGAAGTCCAGTTAATAACAAACATCACTAGTCCCTGGCTAACTTGTAGCTCCACTTCTGATCCAGCCTTCTACTTATGTACTTGCTTGGAGGTGGCAGGTAATGCTCAAATACTTGGGTTCGTGTGGGAGAACTGGTTGCAGTTCCCTGCCTTTCCCAAAAAAAAAAAAAAAAAGACATTTAAAAATAGAATAAATGTTCAGTTATTTTGAGGAATGAGGAATGTAGGCCTCAGCAGGCCTAGATTTCTTAGACTCTACCGTATTCTTACTAAATTCACTGCGTGGTTAACTTAAAAGCCACAGCAGTCTGCGAGAAGACAGCATCCACACTGCATTCTTGTTTATGAGAATTTGCTGACATTTTACAGATTCCAGTAGCAGCTAATACAGACCAGTATCCTCTGTTTTTCCTTTCCTTTTCTCTTAAAACTACAGTTCTTAAAAAGTACATTCATTTACTTAAAAGGCAGAGAAAGGGGGAGAGAGAGAGCTGGTTCAATCCTGAAATGGCCACAATGGTCAGGGTTTGGGCCAGGCTGAAACCAGAAGCCAGGAACTCCATCCAGGTTTCCCACATGGGTGGCAGAGGCCAGACTTGGACCATCATCTGCTGCCTTTTCAGCACAGCCCCCCCCCCCCCCTGATCTCTGTCTCCCAACATGGGGACATGGCATGAATTTTAGCATCTGTGTGTTCCAAGTCCCGCAGCCTTCCAGTGGCCCACTATCTTGAGGACTATAGTATTTGTATTTGCTTTTCTTTAATAATTATGCATCTCTGTATGTAAGTTTAATGAATGGAATTAAGTGTTTTTGGGGGGACAAGTGTAGCTTAGTGGGTTAGGCCATTCCTCTACTTGGGGTGTCCACATCCCTTAATGGAATGCCGCTTCCAGTCCAGCTCCCTGCTGATGTATGTGGGAAACAGCAGCTTGATGGCTCAAGTAGAATTTTTGACACTCATGTGGGAGACAAGGGTAGGAGTGAACTAGAAGATGGAAGATCTCTTTGTCTATCTTTTAGATAAATATATATATATCTTAAAAATTTTGGTTTTAAGACTTTTTGCATCAAAATAGACATATAGAATTGCGCTACCTTTACATTTTATTACAGTTGGTGATTGTATCTACAGGTTTTAAGTTTTATTGCTGAATATTGTTTCATTGTGAGACATCTCATTGTGTGAAAATGCTGGAATCTCTAGTATATCATTGATTTCAGAACATTAGCATTGTTTAGCTTTTCTTTTTAGTGTAAATATAATAATAAAATACAAAGTCTTATAAAACTGCCCTTTTGACACAGTATCCTTGCTTTTACATTTCCTTTTGATCCATTCAAATGTGTATTTTAAATCATTTAGGTACATGACATTTTCCTGTTGATTTTTTTTTTTTTTTGTCAGGCAGAGTGGACAGTGAGAGAGAGAGACAGAGAGAAAGGTCTTCCTTTTGCCGTTGGTTCACCCTCCAATGGCCGCCGCGGTAGGCGCGCTGCGGCCAGCGCACCGCGCTGATCCGATGGCAGGAGCCAGGTGCCTATCCTGGTCTCCCATGGGGTGTAGGGCCCAAGGACTTGGGCCATCCTCCACTGCACTCCCTGGCCACAGCAGAGAGCTGGCCTAGAAGAGGGGCAACCAGGACTAGAACCCGGTGTGCCGGCGCCGCAAGGCGGAGGATTAGCCTAGTGAGCCGCGGCGCCAGCCCTTTCCTGTTGATTTATAGTAACTCTTTAGATGATACCCATTTTGTCCTCATCCTATAATTTTACTTTCTTCCATCTCTTAACTCTCTTCTAATACTTAATCAGTAACACTGCAACAAACTACTTTTACTATTCCACCAGATTCCTCTTGTTTTTGACTATCGTAATGTGAGGTTGTTTAGCAGTTCCTGCTTGAACTTTGCATTCAAAAGTGATTTCTATTTATGCCTACAGAGAACCTGAGTAATCTGTTTTTTCTGGTCTTTATTATGACAGTGAAACCAATCCGTAATCTAAATGGACATTCAATTGGGCCATATAGAATACACGCTGGGAAGACAGTGCCCATTGTGAAGGGAGGGGAGGCTACAAGAATGGAGGTATGTGAGTCATTCGTCCTTGTGTGACAACCACTTGTATGTTTCCCTCCTAGACTGAAGCTTGTGTTGAAGGAAATTAGCTTGCCCTAGCGGAGATTGGGCCGTGTGTGTGTATATGTGTAGGTCAAACCAGGGTTCTGTTGTAGAATCTGAGGCTGTTTATCCATCGAGTGAATATTTATTGAGTATCTCCTAGATGTCAGTTTCCTTGGCTAATATCAGTTGGGAAGTCAAGATAGTAGTTATGATTAGCCAAATTTTTCTTCTCTCCCTGTTAACTCTTATGTATTTTTTAAGGAAGGAGAAGTGTATGCCATCGAAACCTTTGGTAGTACAGGAAAAGGTGTTGTTCATGATGATATGGAATGTTCGCATTACATGAAAAATTTTGATGTCGGACATGTGCCAATAAGGTGAGAGTTACTTTAAAAGCTTTTAAAAATATACAAGGAGATACATTCATAAATATATAGTTGTATAGCACAACAGTAAGTTTAGTGGGTTTGAATAATACAGCAGGAACATCAGTATGTTACAGGTTTTAACTGAGGTAAAAATGATAAAAGTATTCTTCCGATTTATTTTCTGATCTCAGAGCAGAGATGATTTTGCTAGCATTCCTAGATTTTAGCTCTAATATTTTCCTATTGGTAAACTTTCTATTGCAATTTACGTTGTTTCTTTTACCTTTTGGAGATGATTAAAGGCTGGATTTATGCTTCCTTTTATGTGTAGGTCTGAGTTTGGTGCCCAAACAAGGAACTTCCCACAGTTATTCTCTGTAGATAGTCAGACTGGGAATTTTACACAAACGTGCATAGATAACACAGACATGCTGAGAGGCCTCCAGCTGCTTCCCTAGTCAGGTGCCATCTGTAATTAGGTATGGGCTGTTACACAGTCTTGCTTTTGATTGTTCGTAGCAGCAACAGAAGTTGTCGAACATTCATTATTAAGTGAAGACATGGCTAAGGTCTGGGTTTTTCTTAATAGGGGAAATGAGTTGGTAACTCTTGCCAACTATTAATCTTGGATTTTTCTCCTCTTAGGCTTCCAAGAGCAAAACACTTGTTAAATGTCATCAATGAAAACTTTGGCACCCTTGCCTTCTGCCGCAGATGGCTGGATCGCTTGGGAGAAAGTAAATACTTGATGGCTCTGAAGAATCTTTGTGACTTGGGCATTGTAGATCCATATCCACCATTATGTGACATTAAAGGATCGTACACAGCACAGTTTGAACATACCATACTGTTGCGTCCAACATGTAAAGAAGTTGTCAGCAGAGGAGATGACTATTAAAGTTTAGTCCAAAGCCACCTCAACATCATTATTTTCTGAGCTTTGTTGGAATACGGTATACCAGAATTAATTTGCAACATATTGTCTATTTTAACAGTGGACCTGTGTAACACTTTTATCCATGTTTAAAGGAAATGGAAAGGCAAACCATCTAATGTAATTAACCGAGGAAAAAGCTTTCAGGACTTTTCAAATGTTAACTGTTTTTTCCCCACTGTCTAGGAAGTGCTATAAAGCTCAAATTAGTTAGGAATGACTTACCCAGTTTTGTTTTGAACACCTAAGAAGCTTTTTGGATATTTATATTGCCATATTCTTACTTGAATGCTTTGAATGACTACATCGAGTTTTGCACCTATGCCCTCTGGTATTGCTTTTTAACCTTCCTGGAATCCATTTTCTAAAAAATAAAGACATTTTCAGATCTGAGAGCTACATTTGAATGTCTGTGGTTATAATTCTGAATAGGAGGTAGCTACACATAGGGAAATACAGAGCCTTTTATCTGGACTATAGACCTCCTCTGAGATTTTCTTCCGGCACAGTGGCTAAAACAAGATCTATACGAGCATGAAGTGGGACAGTCGTCTTGATAAATGAATATTCAGCTATAAAAATGTTTTGTTTCTTTATAATAGTCCTTGTTTCTTTATAATAGTCCCTGTCTCTCATTATTTCCCGGATGGAAAGATGTACTAATTGAAACATTAAATAAGAACTTTGTATCAACTTGAAACCCCATTCAGTAAAAATGTCAACATTTAGATTCATCTGGTAGTAGCTTTTATTGGGGATATATCCAGTTTACTCAAAAAACTCAAAAGGGCATTTAAGCCACAGAAGCTAAGAAAAATGGAAAAGTCTACGTTTAGATCTTGTTCTAGTTAGGAAAGATTAAATTCAAATTAAGCTTTTGTTAATGCACCAAATGGAAGTGAAGTTACAGCTGCCTTCCCTGTAGCAGCTAAGTGTATCAACTTGAATGTAACGGTAAATTCTTACATGTTAAGAACTTGTTGGGAAAGTTCCAACAGTTTTAAAATTGTTATGTCCCAAGGTAAAAGCCTTAATTTGTGTATGTTTTAGCACTGAGACTATATTGCCATTGGGATGCTGTTTCATTGGTCTTTTGTTTAGTGTTATCTTGAGAAACCCATGACTTGTGTACTGAGATCATTTGTTAACATTGAAAAGCTGCGCTTTCCGCATTAGAGCTGTAAGTGAATGTTTTCTTTTGGGGAAAACAATCTAGATTTTAGCTACCTGGGCTGTGTGGATTATGGTGCTACTCTTCAATAGCTACCACTGAATTATTTCTCCTTGTTTTTGTGATCTGTGCTAATGACAGAGCTCACTCACACCTGGACACAGAGTAGGGCTTGGACCCTCTGGCTAACTCCTTGGGTTTTTTCAGTTGATTTGTTTTTGATGTGCTTTTGTGGGAGACATAAACACAAGCATCTTGATTTCTAAGTCAAGGAATTTAAACAGTGATCCCCTATGAATGAGTACTTTTGGAGCTTTGTAAGTCATGCTCTCAAATGTAATTATGAGCTCCAGGCTCCCTTCCCAGGTAACTGCTGGGAACAGTGGCATCACTCTCTGTCCCTGGTGTGGCTGGAAGGGATATGATCTTGTAAATAGGAAAGCTGTCGCTTATGAAAAAATTGTACTGTTTTTCTACTAGCCATGTATCTCCTGAAATCACTTTGTTATGTTTACGATGATGTACCTTATCAGTAACAAATTATTAGTTTGATGTTTAACAATAGTGCCTTTAGTAAATTATTTTACAACCAAAACACGTCGTTTCTTGCTAGATTAAATTCGCAGAATGTAGAAGTCCATGTTATGGTTTAAGAGAAGACTTGTTCAATGCAGTTTTAGATTCACAGCAAGATTCAGTGGTAAGTACTACAGATTTTCCATATATCCCCAGTTCTCCCAGACTCCCCTGTATAGGTGTTATTTTTGAGAGATTAAAAAGGGCTAAGAGACTCCCATATGTTTTAAATTTAAGTGTAAATATACTATTCTAGATACCAGCTTTAAAGTGGTTCTTTTAAAATCCCATTAAAATTAGGTGCTAAAATGAATTATATTTTAGGAGTAGGCATTTGGTGCAGCAGTTAGACTCTAATATATCCCTTATTGGAGTACATGGGGTTCAAGTCCCATTCTGTCCTATCCTAGCTTCCTGGATGGCCAATAATGGTTCGAATGCTTGGTCCCTTCTCATGTGGGAGATCCAGATTGAGTTTGGGTGGGGCTTTGGCCTGGCCCAGACCTGGCTATTGTGGGCATCTAGAGAATGAACCAGTGGATGGGAGGTCTGTTTCTGCCTTTTGAATAAGTAAGATTTCTAAAATGTACAGTGTTTAAAAAGTAGCCCTTGATGGTAAAAACAGCTAGACTCAAATATCTTGACCACATAAATCTTTAATGAGGTGTAAGTGTGTAACAATCGAGGTAACAACTTGGAAAGGAGCTTGGTAAGTGAACAGTTCTAAACTTAGCCATTTAATGGTTATTTTTGGCACAAATAATTTGTCTATTCAATGATAAATCCTCATTGCATTTCACTGTCATCTGCCCTGTATGACCTGTTTCCTGAAATTAAGGAAAAACTAGTCAATGTCCCTTTCAAGTTGATACTTACGGATCATGACTAGGGCACAGCATTCTATAGGGTATTATCTTTAATCTGCAAATAAGCACAAGGATACATGATCTTCCAGTGACTGAGCTCAAGCTTCTGTCACTCAGCTGTACAGGTTAGTGGATTCTCCCCCTAACTTGCAACAGCACCTCAAGGAGGTCTAGGAAGATTAAAGAACAAAAAATATCTCAGTACATTTCTGATAAAAAACGAATTTAGATGACTGTGGTTCTTTAAATTCCTGGGCCCGGCGTTTATCTCAGAGGCGCCTCATCACGTAACTCTGGCCAGCAGAAAAGTCCAGATTTCAGTTATTTAGAAAGATGAGGTGCTACACAAATAGCCCAGTTGCCAGTTTTAAACAGTTACCTGCCCTATGCAATTTTTTCAAGATTTATTCTTTGAACTAAAAATCTAGCTACACAAAGCTTTTAAGAGCTAATGTTACCAAAGGTGTAAAATGAAATCATACCCAAGATAAACTATACCTGCAAAACATAATATACTGGTTTGCTCAATACAACTTTTTTGTTAGAAACTGCTTTATTGTAAAGAACCTATCTGCTGCCAAATCATAAGTCCCAGCCATCATTTTTTGTGTCCATGGTTCCAAAGTTCATTTAAATATACTATCTGTAAAATTGCCATTTTCATTTACATTTTGACTGTCAAACAATTATTAAAATAACAAAAGTTCCATTAAGCAAAGTAATGTCTATCTCAAGCCCTGTGTCTCCAACAAAGCCTCAGGATATCAAGCAGTGTGATTGATGAGTCTTAGATGGTACCTTCATATTTCACTTTGAATATATAACTCCCCTCAAGGGACAAATGGCCTAAAATGCACCCTCTCCATTTTTGGTTAAGCCTTGAAGAAAGTGTTTAATTTTCCATTTATTAAGATAAGGGAATTTGTATAGAAAATAGCTACAAAAGATAAATGATGCCACCTGAATTTCTTAAAGATTGCACAAATTCATGATCTGAGCCAATTAAGACATCAAGATATGAGGTATAAACTAGTCTGAGGTAAACATTAAAAAGTTTAAAATTCCAAAATACTTGAAAATAATTACCCACAGTTGATACATATATTTTTTAAGATTTTTTTTTTAGTTAGATACAAAATGTGTAAAATGTAGTGTACGCTGATTCGTATGAAAAAGAGCAAGGAAGCTCATAAGTCAACCCTTCAAAGTATATACAAATCCCAGGAAGAAAGCCCCACTGTCTGGATCAGCTAAAGATTTCATTAGAAGAGGTATCAGCATCTTCATAGGAATGCTGGCTACTAGACAGGAGCTCTGGAGCCAAAAGTTTAGAATTTCCATTCTCAGTAACTCGCTGGGTATAAAACAAGATATAAGCTTGGGCCTTGCATACTTCATCCATAGTGCACATGCTTAGCTTGGAATCATTGCAGTGTACCCAGAATCCTAGAGTGAAGCACAGAAATAGGATATTTATAAAGGATCCTCAGAAACTTCTAATATAAAAGGTGTTAAATTTTAGTGAAACTAAAAGTTAAACGTTTTCCTAAAGGAAGTTTTCTAGCCAATTCTCCAGTGAGAAATACTCATATAGTTTGGGCAGTATGTTACTGCTAGAAGTAGTTTGAAGTTACAGAATCTGACCGATTATGAGCGTATATGACATTCTACGTAAAACAAATAGTGTACAACTTTTATCACTTAGTATTGAATTAATCGCCTTTGTAGATTTTCTGGGCCTTGGTCCATACCTCTGTTGTCTCTGTTTGTGGGGATGGTGGCTATTCATACTTTGTTCAAAAGTACTAAAAGGGGCGATGAAAAGTAAAACCTTATCCCAGTGTCTTAACTAGACTGCCCTAGAGGGGACCAAGGAGACAGTGAATGAATATGAATGCTGTATGTGAAGCTTGAACTCAAAATGTGTTCCAAATGTCTGATTCTGCCATTCATTACATGCCTTGCTCTTTAACAAAATGAAGATAAAACTAGTAAATAGGAGCTGCTCTTGGATGTATGTCTGAGGTAACTCTTTGGGCCAGCGTGTGGCATAGGGGGTGAAGCCATCTGAGAAGCTGGTATCTCGTATGAGCTCAGGTTCGTGTCTACTCCGCTTCTAGTCCAACCCACTGCCAATGGCCTGGCAAAGCAGCAGTGTTTGGGCCCCTGCCACCCATGTAGGAGATCAGGAAGAAGCTCCTGGCTTTGGCGTGGACTAGCCCTGGTTGTTGGGACCATCTGGGCAGTGAACCAGTGGATGGAAGATCTGTCTGTCTCTCCCTCGCTATACTCTGACATTCCAATAAATGTTAAAAACAAAACTATTTGACAAGACTGTCTTCACTGTTTTATCCCTATAGGCATTACATAATCAAGAAAATACAATCTCAAGCCTGCAAAAAATAGTCTCATTTTCTACATATCCTCAAGTATTTCTCACCCTTAACCAGTGATTGCAGAAAACCTCCAGCAAGAAAAACGGTCAAGTGGCTTTGCTTAAGATGACTTAGCAGCCAATTCAGGAATTATTGAATCCTAAACTCCAGTTTCTTAGTCTAAACCAAGATAAAATAATTTTTTCCTATCTATACCTCCTTCAGAATTATAGCAGTAGGCAGTGTAGTGTCCTGAGCCAAATCCTTTCCCATGATGCATTACTACAGCAGATAAATCATAGATAAAGCATTCTGGTCTGAGGGATTTCGAGGTCTCCCTGCAGCAATAGGGCTCCATGTTTAAGATTTCCTCAAAGCCAACATGAACACCAATCTTCTCTCGGTTATTACGTCCTGACCACCTGTGAACAAACCAGGGTAAAATTACAAACAAAATCAAGGGAAAATAACCATGTATGAGGCCTAAACAGTCGCAATAGATGACAAGAGAGTGTGGAATACAAAGTAGCACATATAAATATAAAATCTGAAGTGCTAAGTTGGCTATAAATGGAAGATTTTAGATTTACCAAACAAGCCCTATCAAGTTTTAAATATTTGTGTAGTTAAATGGGAAGGAAATTAACTTTTAGAAAACAAATTATAGCCCTATGTGCACTTTGCTCTTAGCAGATAAAGCCAAGACTGAAGGATTTTTAAATTCCTTACTGTCTTGCCACAGTATGAGCAGGGTATTCTAGATGGGAGAATACAATCTGTTTTTTTTTTCTTATCCAGTTACAGAGCAAAACAAAACACTTCTAATTCCTCAGAACACTTCAGCTCTTCAAAAAATTTAAAACTTGTGAGCTTTCACTCTGTGTGAGTGAGTAGGACACCCCTTTGTGATACGACTTGATTAACTGCCCTTGTACTGTCAATTCCTCAGTGGGTTGATCATGCCTCCCAAAACCTCCCATTACTTGATCTAAGCATGGTAAGCAATGTTTTAGCCACTCAAATACTATGCATTGGTGGTACGTGGGAAAAAGTCATAAAATATGATAGTTCAAAAGACTACAGTCTGAGGGCTGGCGCTGTGGCATAGTGGGTAAAGCCGCTGCCCGCAGTGCTGGCATCCCATACACATGTGTAATGGTTCACGTCCTGGCTGCTCCACTTGCGATCCAGCTCTCTGCTATGGCCTGGGAAAGCAGTGGAAGACGGCCCACGTCCTTGGGCCCTTGCATCTGTGTAGGAAACCCGAGGTAGCTCCTGGCTCCTATGTGCATCTCCCAATCCCATTTCCCCTTTTATTGTCTTGAATATTAAACATGTGAGGGTTACTTCAAAAAATTTATGGAAAATGTATTTAAAATATTTTTATTTTGGTACAAAACTATTGTGAAATCTATGTATACTTATATTCCTTTATTTAATTTTATAACTTAAAAAATGTTCATGGTGCTGGTGTAGTTCCAGCATCCCATATGGGCACCGGCTGTTCCACTTCTGATCCAGCTTGCTGCTAAAGCACTGGGGAAAATAGTGGGAGATGGCCCAAGTACTTGGGTCCATGCACCCACGTGGGAGACCCAAATGAAGCTCCTGGCTTTGGCCTGTCCCTGTCCTAGCTGTTGTGGCCCTTTGGGAAGTGAACCAGCAGATGAAGAACTGACTTTCAAATAAAACATGTTTTTTTTTTTAAATGTTCATTATTCATTAAAATTTAAAGATCCATATTTAAGAGTATGAATATACCCATATACAGGAACACAAAAATAGGAAAGATTAAGGAAATGTTCTACACATGTTTACCTTTTGCATTCAAAGTAGTGAACTACAATTAACAACCCAAAGAAACTAACCCAGGGCACAGCTCCCTCCCCCCTATCTTGACACCTCTACTAGGAAGCCAAAACAATACTAACCTTTGCTGAAAATATGGGAATTTCACATCCTATTAACAGTTTCCTTAATTATAGGTAAAGCTTGAATTGTTTCTCTAATATTTTGTAATCAGTTTATTTGTAGTGATAAGTCATGGCTCAAAACTAAGAGATTCATGGAGCGGGCTTTTGGCCTGGTGGTTAAGATGCCCACATCTCAACTGGGATGCGTGGCTCTTAACTCCATCTTCCAGGAGTCAGTGATAGTGGCCCAAGTGATGGGGTTCCTATCACCCATGTGAGACCTGTGTTGAGTTCCTGACTGTTTTGCCACCTCTGGGGAGTTGACCAATGATTAAGAGACACATGGCTATAATATCCTGTTCAAGTTTAACTTTCAGGATCTGTAAGTGATAAAAAAAAATCCTACTCTATGGGGATAATTCAGATTTATTTTATTTGTCTGGAAGACACAGTTACAGAGAGAGGTAGAGAAAGAGACAGAGACAGGTCTTCCATCTGCTGGTTCACTCCCCAGATGGCCCTAATGGCCAGAGCTGAGCTGATGCAAAGCCAGGAGCCAGGAGCTTCTTCTGGGTCTCCCACGTGGGTGCAGGGCCCCAAGGACTTGGGCCATCTTCCACTGCTTTCCCAGGCCATAGCAGAGAGCTGGATCAGAAGAGCAGCAGCCGGGACTAGAAAGAGCATCCATATGGGATGCTGGCGCTTCAGGCCAGGGCTTTGACCTGCTGTGCCACAGCGCCGGCCCCTAGAGTAGGATTTTTAAAAGAGCTAGATTTTAAACTGCTGAAGAGGGCCTGTATCATGGTGTAGTAGGTTAAGCCTCCACCCTTGATGCTGGCATGCCATATGGGCACCTGTTCGAGACCTTGCTATTCCACTTCTGATCCAGCTCCCTGCTAATATGCCTGGGAAAGCAGCAGAAGATGGATCAAGTAGTTGGGCTCCTGCACCTATGTGGGAGACCTGGAAGAAGCTCCTGGCTCCTGGCTTTGGCCTGGCCCAGCCCCAGCCATTGCAAACATTTGGGGAGTGAACCAGTGGGATGGAGGACCTCTCTCTCTGTCTTTCCTCTTCTCTCCGTAACTCTGCCTTTCAAATAAATTAAAACAAAACAAAACAAAACAAAACAACAAAAAAAAACTGCTGAGGAGTAAATTACCTACTCTCTCTGTTACTTTGAAACATTTAACTGGTCTGTTT
Source organism: Lepus europaeus (assembly GCF_033115175.1). Classification (NCBI taxonomy): domain Eukaryota; kingdom Metazoa; phylum Chordata; class Mammalia; order Lagomorpha; family Leporidae; genus Lepus; species Lepus europaeus. Next base: position 25,356,751 of record NC_084836.1, on the reverse strand, counting down.
CCTGACATCTCCTGAAACCCCTGGAATCTGTAGTGAGAAGACTACAGGCGGACAGCCCCTAGGTAGCTTCAGGATGGGAACTGATTACCGGAAAGACCAAGGCATGATTTAAGGGTTGAGAGTCAGCCCATCCACCTCCAACACCTCTGGGATAGGAGAGAAGCCAAATAGTTGGTCACCACTGGCCAGTGCTCTAATCAACTGGAAGCCTCCATGAAAAGCCACAAAGACTAGATCTGGACAGTGGAAGCTGGTGAACCCAGAGGCAACACCCAAGTTCCTCACCCCTTTCAACAGGCCTTGCCCTGTGTATCTCTTCTACCCGGCTGTTCATTTGTATTCTTTAAAATATCCTGTGATAAATGAGTAAACGTAAGTAAAATGTTCTAAGTTCTGTGAGCCCCTCTTACGATGTAATCAGTCCCGAAGAGGGGCTCTGGGAAGGTACCTTTACGGCGGGTCTGTCCTCAGTTCAGCACCTGAGCATCCCAAGTCGGGGAGTCTTGTGGGACTAATACACTCTCGGTCTACCTGGACCTGGTGCTCGAGTGTAAACAGTGTCAGGACTGACGTCAGCTGGAGAGCACCCAGCTGTCACCAGCAGAATTGCTTGCTTCAGGAAAATCCCCAAGCATGTTGTAACCAGGGGTCACAGAAGTACTCTATGCTGTGAATACAGTAGGAGAAACTGATTTGGTTTATTCCAGTATCTCCACAGCCTCCCTATGAAACACAGAAGAGATCCTGTATCCGACGCACCTAGAATTTTAGTAAAGATGGAAGATCAAGCACATAAAATAATGGGGCCTGCTTAATGCAAGCTTGCATCATTCTCTTCAGGTACTAAAGTGTCCAAAACACTGTAACTAGAAAGCACTCATTTCCTGCTGGTAACTTGGGTGCCGCGTGTTTTATGCGGATGGAAACACAGTGAACGGAGGACACACAAGAAGACCCCGTGCCCGAAACTCACAGTGGCCTGTTTTTGAGAAGGGAAAAGCCCAGGATTAGCAGGCACAAGCAGCGCACATCGCAAGTGTTAGAAATACTTCACTGACTCCCTTACTTGAAATTTAGAAACTAAGTATTCTTATTAATGCTTTGGGTTAAAATTGACTTGGCTGTAAAGATTAATTCATGGAATAAAGAAACTTTTCCTGCTCATGGTAGGTAAATAAATACTGAAATTTGAATTTCTATTAGAATTCCTTTAGTCTCTTCCTTCCTTATTACTTGCTCTGTACTGATTCAAAAGATTGATTTATTTATAAGGCAGTTACAGATAAAGTAACTTCCATCCACTGGTTCACTCCCCAAATGGCTGCAACCACCAGTGCTGGGCCAGGCAGGAGTCTGGAGCTTCATCCAGGTTTCCCATGTGGGTGGCAGGGAGCTCAAGTACTTGAGCCATCTTCTGCTGCTTTCCCAGGCACATTAGCAGGTAGCTGGATCAGAAGTGGAGCTGCTAAGATTCAAACTGGTGACCATACGGGATGCTGATGACACAGATGGTGACTTAACCCACTACACCCTAACACTGGCCCCTTTAGACAGTACTTTTTAGCTTATTATTTTGTTAATGGATACTTTCCCTCCATTTTTAGTGAAATCAGATTTTCTCCATGCATGTGGCTACTTGGTAATTTATTCCATCATACTCTAATTAGCTTTCTATTTGTAATGTCCAAATAGAAAATCACCCAAATTCATATATTGTTTTATTGCCCTTAATATCAAAGTATGGTACTGTTATTTGCATTTATAGTATCACCTGTAAAGTATAGCATTTTATTCACTAATAAACTTGTTGAGTGGGTTTTGTTGCTTACTAAGTAAGCATATAACTGCTCAAAGTAATTGTAACATTTTTAACTATATACTTTTTTTTTTACAAAGTTAGTAGTAAGCTTTAAGAGTGGTTTTACTCTACAAAGCAACTGGAAAATCATGTCTAATACACAATTGGAGAAAGGACTCCCGTCCTTTAAAAATATCCTTTAAAAGTTGGGTTTTTTGCCGGCACTGCAGCTCAATAGGTTAATCCTAAGCCTGCAGCGCCAGCACACAGGGTTCTAGTCCCAGTCGGGGCACCAGATTCTGTCCCGGTTGCCCCTCTTCCAGGCCAGCTCTCTGCTGTGGCCAGGGAGTGCAGTGGAGGATGGCCCAAGTCTTTGGGCCCTGCACCCGCATGGGAGACCAGGAGAAGCACCTGGCTCCTGGCTTCGGATCAGTGCAGTGCGCCGGCCGCAGCGCGCCTACCGCGGCAGCCATTGGAGGGTGAACCAACGGCAAAAGGAAGACCTTTCTCTCTGTCTCTCTCTCACTGTCCACTCTGCCTGTCAAAAAAAACCAAAAAAAAAAACAAAAAAAAAACATTTACATAGATTGACGGACTGGCCAACTGCGTCACCTGAGAAATACAGTTCGGAAGTTTCAGCTTTTGTCTCAAGTGCTCGGAATTGAATTGCTATGCCTTTGATTAAACATTTTCCACAAAGCAAACAGGTAAAACACTACCAGTTATAGATTAAATTTAGAAATATAGGTATTAAATATGCTAAATATTAAATACTATAATAAAATTTATACAGAGAGTAATACACTTAGAGACCGGAGAAAGGCACTCCACAAGTGAATGAAGCTAATCAGATTCGTTATTGACCATGGGCAGTGTCTGCTGGGAAAGGCTAAAGACTATGAGTAGAATTGAAAAAAAAAAAGTAAAAGTCAGTATCTTCTAGCCAAGAATGTACCATTTAATCTGTCATGTGTTCTTTAAGTCATAAAGCCTTCCAAGCGCACACACACAAAAACCACAACAAGTTAGAAGCGTGAAGTTGGTCGGCAGCTGGTAGCACCGCCAGTACTAACCTGAACCGCTTGAGATGTAGCCTGAGAACCTGAGGCAGGTGGCAGATCATCAGCTGCTTCTGGGCCTCTGTGAGTACAACTGGTTTTGGAGAAAACCTTCTACGCTTTGCTGTGATGGCAAAGAATGAAAAGCAAATTTAAGGATACAGGAAATGCTGAGTCAACTTTTTAAATAATTCTTTTTAATTTAGATAGGGACTAATGGAGAGCTACAGACAGGGGCTTTGCCCTCAAGGCATGTCTGATCCACAACAAAAGGCATGCGCTAAGTAACTCAGAGGTGTGAGCACACACCTGTGAGTGCATTTATTTTAATAATCCTGGCAAATAAGGCACAGGATGAAGTATACTGCAGTAATATTTAAAGCCTAAATTTGACTGTATCACTTTATGTAGAAATGTTGAGTTTTTCCCTAAGCATTTTAAAACATGCATTCCCCAGACAGAAAGTTTGTGATCTGAGACTGAGCAGGACCTGAGGGGGCATGAGTCTTTACTGCCTAGAGCACCCTCCCCTCCGCCATTCCTAGGGATCTGCCCCAGCCACGGCCAACCAAGAGAGGAGCCTTTACTTCACCCGAGTGTCTTGCTTTTGTCCTTTTAGCACCAGATTTCAGACAAATGCAAACTGGGATTCTCCTTGTTATCCCTTCTGCTTCTCTAGAGGCCTGCTTTAGGACTGTTGTCCTGTGGCTTCTGGCTAGGCTGTCTACTACTAACGTTGGCTCTTGATGTCCAGGGAACTGCCCTTCAACTCGTACACCAGCTCCAGCTTCCAGCCAGAGCAGCAGTCCCTTCTCGTGTAGGAGGCACAATCAGTCTACCACCATGAGGCTGTGCTCCCAACTATCTCTAACGAACCTCCACCCCCACCCCCCAGAAGTCTTTTTTCCAGGTTGATACCCTTGAGATCCAGGAATCCCTACCTCTAGGATTGTCTCCTAAAACATATGGTTCAAGGGACCCTGTGCTGTGGTGCAGTGGGTTAACGCCCTGGCCTGAAGGGCCAGCATCCATATGGGCGCTGGTTCGAGACCTGGTGCTCCACTTCCCATCCAGCTGTCTGCTACGGCCTGGGAAAGCAGCAGAAGATGGCCCAAGTCCTTGGGCCCCTGCACCTGCATGGGAGACCCAGAAGAAGCTCCTGGCTCCTGGCTATGGATCGGCACAGCTCCAGCCGTTGCGGTCAATTGGAGAGTGAACCAGCAGATGAAAGACTCACTCTCTCTGCCTCTCCTTCTATCTCTGTGTAACTCTTTCAAATAAATAAATAAATCTTTTAAAAAAAATGGTCCAAGTACATCTAGATAGGGAATGTCAACTTTATGACTTACAGTTTTAAGCTATCTGCCTTTATATATTAAGTCTCTTTAGGCCTGTTTGTGACAGCCCCAGTTGACAAACTCCATGTAGCATCACAGCTCTGCATTTGTGATAGCTGTTTACCCTCCAGACTTAGTGATGAAAAGTATCTGCAACTATTCACATTTATACAAGTCTAAGAAAAAAATGCATCATAGCAAAATTGATGAAGGCTTATTTTTCTCTAAGACCTCACAAATTTTAGGCTACTTATAATAGTGTTCGCACTAGGTAGCACTCAGAAAAAAAAGTCATTCCAGGAAACCATCAATTGATGTGACATTGCTTTAGTGCTGGAACATTCAATGTTTATTTTCCATTTAGAGTTCAAAGCCTTAGAATCATTTTGAGACATTAGGGGAGAATTCCTGAAAATACGTAGCATAAACACTAAAATGCCAGTTACCCTGATGCAGGAGATGCATCAGATCTGATTTTTATATACTATTAACTTCAAGAAGATGCTTCTTTTCAATATGGTTATTTTACTGGCCTTCTCTCCTTCCCGCCCCGTCAGGTTCCTGTGCTCATCTTTATTAAAGTACTGACCATATTGGATCATATTTATCTGATTCTTCCACACAGCAGTGTGAGCCCTTTGAAAGTATGTTACCTCTATCCATAGCAACTACCACAACGACTAATAAGAGACAGTAGATGCTTCTGAATAAACCCTGGTTTTTATGAAGTTATCTAAACAGTAGCAATCCAGTTATATATTATTTCCTAATACTCCTATGCATACACAATTATATGTATATCAGTGTTGATATATAGCAAAAAAAAAAACCTTATGAAGTCAGTGTTTCATACGCTACAACATAGATGCCCATTATTTTTCTTTGCTACTTTATTCTGCTTCACATAGCAAATACAGTTTTCTTATTTTATGAACCCCTTCTCTCCACAACTGACCCTAGGATCAAAATTTTTTAAATACCATCAATAAGACAAAACAGAGTTCATAAATGCCAATTATAAAGTTTAGTCTCTTTTGATAAGTTAATTTTCAAAACTATTAAAAAATTTCAGCTTTCTCTTATTTGTGTTTCTCTTTGTTAATCTTCAAAAAGCACAGAGAACATACTGTCTCTACTCACAGTTACACTGGTCACATACGTAGACTTTTCCTTCTAATACTTCGGTTTCTGTAAATTTGGCCAACATTTCAGTAACTAGACATGGCTGGGAAGCATTATCTTTTCCATTGCACTGGTATCTTTCTGGAAATTCCAGTGACAAGTCCCAGAAAGGTTCTATGGTATTTGATTTGTTGTCACATGCAAGACATGTAACCTGCAAATAAAAATATTAGTTCCTCAGATTATAATTCTGTCAAAACATTAACTCCTTTTAGGAGAAATCATTACTAATAAATGAACTTTTCTCATGAAAATGTACCACTAGAATTCTGAATAGTCTGTTTTGTACTGTCAGAATATTTATTATTTTCCTTTCCAAATATTTGTCATCAAATCCATTACAAATTGTTGAGCTTCAACTATTGGCCATTCAAAAAGCTCTAAGAGCATTTTTTTTTTTTTTATTTGACAGGCAGAGTTAGACAGTGAGAGAAAGAGACAGAGAGAAAGGTCTTCCTTCCATTGGTTCACCCCCCAAATGGCTGCTACAGCCAGTGCACTGCACCGATCTGAAGCCAGGAGCCAGGTGCTTCTCCTGGTCTCCCATGTGGGAGCAGGGTCCAAGCACTTGGGCCATCCTTCACTGCCTTCCCAGGCCACAGCAGAGAGCTGGACTAGAAGAGGAGCAACCGGGACTAGAACCCAGCACCCATATGGGATGCTGGCGCCTCAGGCAGAGGATTAACCAAGTGAGCCACGGCACCGGCCCTGCTCTAAGGGTATTAATCTAATCTAGAATTTAAGTAACAATCCAAGCTATGTATTCATTTAATTTGTATATTATATATGTTATATTATATGTGTGCATAAATATGTATGCATATACATACATGTATATGTGTGTAAGTATGTATATATAAATACACACACACACACACAAGGGTACTTCAAAAACTTTGTGAAAAATAGAACTAAAAGATCTTTCAAGATTTTTCTCACCCCAAATCCTAAAACCTTTTAACCCAATCCATTGTCTTAACCACAATAAAATCCTGTATTTTCATTTTCAGAATTTGAAGCCTTACTAGTAATTTCAAACACCAGTACACATAAAGCATGTCGTATTCCCCCTTCTGGCAAACATCACATGAAAATCCTCATTCAAAGGCAGTCGTTCAGATGCCACTGGGAGTGCCTACAGCCCCCGTCAAAGTGCCCAGGTTTGGGCTCCAGCTTCCTGCTCATCGGTGGTCTGAAAGCAGCAGATCATGGCTCCATTAACTGGGCCCCTGCCACCCACCTGGCAGAGTCAGACTGTGTTTCCAGCTCCTGGCTGCCACTGGCCCAGCCCCAACTATTGTGGGCGTCTGGGGAGAGGATCAATGAATAGGATATCTGTCTGTTTCTCAAAAAATAAATATAGAAATAAATTCCTCACCCAACAACAAAAACCAAACATGGGACAGTGTGCGAGGGGCCTACCTTTTGAGAAGTTTCTTGAATTAAAGAAAAACTCATTCCAGCAACCAATTGTTAGGAAATTGGTTCACAGGAAATTCTAAGAGCTTACTTCATGTTTAAAGGAAGTGAAACAACAAGTTTATGTAAAAATTTCAAAATTAATTTATAAAAGGGGGGGGGGGACCGCTCAGGGCCATTCACATCTTTTGAACTATAAATGGTAAAAACAGAAACAAAATCACCATTCTGAAAAGAAACTTGTCATTGCATCAAAGTCCTACCCTTTGATAAAGTAATTCTACTAGGACTCTGTTGTAAGGAAATCATCAGAAAAATAAATTTATCATGATATTCATTGGGGAAACTGGAAATAGTGTATACGTTACTGGCAATGGTTAAATAAGTTATAGTATAAACTTATGATAATCAATGTTTTAAAAAATATTCAAATATTTTTAGTGACTATGGAGTAGTCATTAAAGTATGGACTTTACAATATCAAATGAAAAAAAGCAGGAAAATGTAAATGATTATGGAAAAAATATTTATTTACATGCAGGAGGAAAACCTGAAAAGAAACACAGCAAAATATTTAGTTCTGTCTGTGGATTATGTGATTTTTGGGATTAGGTAATAAGTTTTTTCTATATAAATTTCCTGTATTATGGGAATATAGGTTTTCTACAACTATATATTTCACTACAGTATATTTTAATACTTTTGCATAGAAAAATAAAGACAAAGTTGATAGGAAAATTAAACTGCGTGGCACACAACAAGTATAACCTTATTTGTTAACTGGCACATTACAGAATCTACAGTTCTGAAATATTTACCAAAATAAAATTCATAGATATTACTTAAGAATTACATCCAAATATTCTAAAGAATTATTCTATAAAATAAAAGGTGACATTGTTGCAATGGAAGCTGAATTCAGGAACAGTGGAAGGTATGCAAGAAGAAAATGGCCTAAAAATCTGTCTCAGTTTTGAGAAATGTTTTTAAGTTTTGTGCTATGGAAAAGTAGAGAGCCTTACGTCCAGTAATTATTCACCAACAACTCTACTCATTACAGAGAATCATTAATTATATGGAAGATTCTAGTTTTGTAATCTCCCTTTCCACAACAAATTAAAGTTTAACTTAGTAATTGAAATTAGGATTGTTCTAGATTTAAACAATTTGTTCACCTTAAAATTTCCCCATCTACTGTTAGAACTTTCAGACCTTGATCCTTGGCCCTTTTATCAAGTTGCTCTGGGTCCACTCCTTGGACCTTGAAATTGCTCAAGTGTGCACCATATCCATTCTTAATACAGCAGCATGGTTAAACCTTCTACTGCTAGGACCAAATACCTCTTCTTAACACCTTGGAGAATCAATGTTATACAGGTTGAGTATCCCTAGTTAGAAAATCCAAAATCTGAAATGCCCCAAAACTAAACCTTTTGGACGGTCATGATGACATACAATAACTCTCCGATTTTTAAGCATTTTATCTACTTAAAAGGCAGAGTGACACAGAGAGAGACCTTACATGTGGTGGTTCACTCCCCAGATGCCTACAACAGCCAGGGTGGGGCCAGGTCAAAGCCAGAGACCAAGAACTCCATCAGGGTCTCCCACATGGATGACAGTGTCCCAAACACTGCAGCCACCATCTGCTGCCTCCCATGGATACATTAGCAGGAAGCTGGATCTCAAGTAGAATACAGGTGTCCCAAGCAGTTTAACCTGCTCTGCCATAGTGCCTGAGATTTTAGATATTGAATCCCATATGGGCGCTGGTTCGTGTCCAGCTCTCTTCTGATGCAGCTCTCTGTTTATGACCTGGGAAAGCAGCAGAAGATGGTCCAAGTGCTTGGGCCCCTGCATCCACATAGGAGACCCAGAAGAAGCTCCTGGTTCCTGGCTTCAGATCGGCTCAGCTCCGGCCATTGTAGCCATTTGGGAAATGAATCAGGAGATGGAAGACCTTTCTTTCTCTCTCTTCTTCTGTAACTCTACCTATCAAATTAAAAAAAAAAAAAAGTGCTTCCTGAGTCCTCGCTTCCCCCCACAAACTTTTGATAGTAGGGACATGAAACTATTTCCAAGGATTCATGAAGGAAAAGAATTCTAAATGAGTTGACTTCTTTATATAACTTTATAAAACCATTAATTTCGATCCAAAAAGTGTACTACCTTCAGCACACTACATGCACATAGACTATGTCATGTTTTATGCTTAACTTTATATAAATTCCCTAAGATGAAGATAGGATTTTAACAAATCCATACCTGACTAAGAAGCTGTCCATGAAAAATGTTATTTACAACATTCAGAACTTGCTTGATAAGTTTTCTTTGGGATGTGGGGATAAGAGCTGGTAAGCTGGTACCAGTTGTCTCCAGTTCATGTTGTATTTTATCTAAAAGTTCACAAAGAAATTCCTGAGCATCCTGTTGGGCATAACCACGAAAAGCAGGAATTAGTCTCCACACTGAGTGTAACATAGCGAACGGTGAGACCAAGGCCCACTTTCCAGACCACATGACTTGGAACAAAGTATGTAATTCATGACAAAGAGAAATGTATTGTGAACTTGGCTCCCTAGCTTGAATAAGTTCCATCTTTCGACTTTTTGATGCTCCGCCACTTAATCCTGATGATAAACTTGGATGTCTGGAGCGAACACAGCCTATGTCCTTTTCCTGGCATTCATTCATTTGATGTGCTACTGTATCTGTTACTGGGGGATGCTTATAAGATCTGGTCTTTTCGCTGGCAGTCACAGCCAGCCATTGGTTCAGATCAAGCTTTAAAAAACATTGTCGAAAAATAAGTAAGTGACTCAACACTTGAAGAACAGAATTCATATAGCAAGTGTTTCCCAAATTTCTCAATCCTGTTACACCAGGAGTTACTTCTGGCCTTCTGTTAACTGAGGAGTCTCTGACTTTTTTAAATGTTCCATCTTCCGAGGTCGATAGCCCTTTATGTTTTGCTGGTGATGATGGAGTCTGTGGTGGTCCTTGAACAGGAACTATTTCTACTGTGGTGGACTGAGCGACACCTTGCAAACGTAAACTCTTTCTCGGAGGCACACTTTCCAATTCTACTTTAACCTGATGCTCTAATTCTTGCCGTCTTTTCTTCACTTCTCTTTTCGCCACTGTTTTCTCCTGCAATTGTTCTTCTTGCTTTCTTCGCCTAATGGGTGATTGCTCAAACCAGATTCGAAAGATTTTGCCCATCAGCATCCTCCTCCTGTGGCAAAGAGCAGTGTACATTAGATCTTCATTCTGAAGCGGAGACGGAGCACCGTCACGTGAGAACAGGGAGTCATCACTTGGACCCGTGGGCCGTAGAATCCTTCCACTGCGAGTGGTGCAGTGGCGGTTCTGGCTTTTGATTGCACTTAATGTACTTCGTAGTAACTTCAGGTCTCCAGCTGCATTATCGTTAAGAACATAATCGTCACAGAGATAGCAAAAAACATTCATCTCGTTCACCTCCAGTGCGACAGGATGGCTGCTGTCCTCAAAGTGCCTGAGTGCGTGCGCTTCGATGTGCCTCCCACAAGCCACGTGGGGACAGCTGAGGCAAGCCCAAATGGACTCCGTAGTATTGCAGTCCACACAATGCCACTTCTGAGGATTGAGGGTGGAATGGTCCCGAGACAGCCGCAGCTGCCCGACGTGTCTGCACTTCTCCATCGTTCACATTCACTTAGTCCAGCTCGAGAAACACATAGTCCAAATAAGCCTCTGTTCACAGTGCTCGAAACACCTGGAAACTAAACAGAACAAGGATCATTTTGAAGAAGATAAAACCAGGAAGCCAACACTCTTTCATGAGGTATTTCCCCAAGAGTAAATTACAGATTTACTTCTCTGTTCCTACTTTCTGAGCTGCTTTCCAGTTTCATAGGCAGCTCTACCTTCTCCCTTGCCCTAGACTTCTGACTGGTTACCTCCCTTGTTCTGAAAGAAAACCCATGCTACTTCACTTTTTGTCTGATAGGGCCCCTTAAAAACACATTTTTAATTGTCTACCACCATCTAGTGGTGAAAAATGAAAATGATCATTTTTCTTTTTTGTTTTTTTTTTTTTTAACTTTTATTTAATGAATATAAATTTCCAGTGTACAGCTTATGGATTACAATGGCTTCCCCCTCCCATAACTTCCCTCCCACCCACAACCCTCCCCTCTCCCCCTCCCTCTCCCCTTCCATTCACATCAAGATTCATTTTCAATTCTCTTTATATACAGAAGATCAATTTAGTATAAAGATTTCAACAGTTTGCACCCACATAGAAACACAAAGTGAAACATACTGTTTGAGTACTAGTTATAGCATTAAATCAAAATGTACAGCACATTAAGGACAGAGATCCCACATGAGGAGCAAGTGCACAGTGGCTCCTGTTGTTGACCCAACAAATTGACACTCTAGTTTATGGCGCCAGTAACCACCCTAGGCTGTCGTCATGAGTTGCCAAGGCTATGGAGGCCTTCCAAGTTTACCGACTCTGAAATGATCATTTTTCAATGAGCCAGATTAAGACATATCCTTTTTACTCAGTAGTCAGAAGGCAGTTTCTTAAATAACATTCCTTAAAAAGTAGGTCTGTTAAGACCAAGATATAATCTAGGGGCCGGCGCTATGGCGCAGCAGGTTACTGTCCTGGCCCAAAGCACGGGCATCCCATGTGGGCGCCGGTTCGAGACTCAGCTGCTTCACTTCCAATCCAGCTCTCTGCTGTGGCCTGGGAAAGCAGTAGAAGATGGTCCAAGTCCTTGGGCCCCTGCACCCACATGGGAGACCCGGAAGAAGCTCCTGGCTCCTGGCTTTGGATGGGCGCAGCTCTGGCCGTTGCGGCCAATTGGGGAGTGAACCAGCGGATGGAAGACCTCTCTCTCCTGCCTCTCTTATGTATAACTCTGACTTTGAAATAAATAAATAAATATTTAAAAATAAAACACCAAGATATAATCTCACTGATATATACTAGCTTTCTATGCCCTATGTGGAGTTACTAACCATAATTAAAAGCATGTGACTGAATTCTACCTTTGCCACATCTGTTAGATGTAGGATTTTGAGGAAATGTTTGAACCTCTCTAAACTCTGAAAGAGGAAAAAACATACCAGTTTCAACAGAACCATCAAAGGTTTGAGAGCGAGAACATGTTTATCTGATCCATAGTAAATTTTCAATAAATGGGCAGTATAATCATAGCTATAATGAATAAATCTCAATATTCTCAATATTCTCCAAATCCTATCTTCTACTTAATTGCCACTGAACATCTCTTCATATTTAGTACATAATTACATTTTTTTTTTTATTTGAAAGACAGAGACACAGGTATCTTCCATCTACTAGTTTACTCTCCAAATGCCTACAGCAGCCAAAGCTGGGCAATGCTGATCCAGAAGCCAAGAATTTGGGCCATTAAGTGTTGCCTTTCCAGACAAATTAGCAGGAAGAGCACTGGAAGTGGGATAGCCAGGACTTGAATGTTGGATGCTGGTGTCGCAAGCTGAAGCTTAACTCGGTGCACCGCAGTATGCACCACACTCCTTAACTTTTTGAAAAAAATTTTATTTATTTTTTATTTTTTGACAGGCAGAGTGGACAGTGAGAGAGAGAGAGAGAAAGGTCTTCGTTTGCTGTTGGTTCACCCTCCAATGGCCGCCGCGGTAGGTGCACTGCGGCTGGCGCACCGCGCTGAGCCGAAGCCAGGAGCCAGGTGCTTCTCCTGGTCTCCCATGGGGTGCAGGGCCCAAGCACTTGGGCCATCCTCCACTGCACTCCCTGGCCACAGCAGAGAGCTGGCCTGGAAGAGGGGCAACCGGGACAGAATGCGGTGCCCCGACTGGGACTAGAACCCGGTGTGCCGGTGCCGCAGGGGGAGGATTAGCCTATTGAGCCGCGCCGGCCTCCTTAACTTTTATATCCTGAATATGACCTTTAGACTGACCAGTCCAGCTTTCACATTTCAAGTGTACATCTTAAATTTCTCTTCCCTCAAAATTTCTTGAGGTATAAACTCTGGTCAAATACAGTGTTTCATTACAATTCCTTAGATGCAATAGTTGCTAATGATCTGCGCAGAGGGACCTGAATGGCAAACATCTGGAAGAAGGATGATGAGTAAGACAGGCCATTAAGCCAGAGATTTGGAAGAAATTACAGCTGCAGAAGTGCAGCTGTTTTGTAAAGAGAGTAGGTAGAATCAGAACTTAGCAGACACTGGCTGAGGTCAGTGAGTCAATCTGGAGGTTAAGGGAAGAATCTGGGGCTCTCTTCTACCTACTTTTCTGTTCAATATGGTTGAAAAAGGAACACTGAAAATTAAGTTAAACACTATCATGTTGCTGGCAAAAACAATTTTAGTGCAATACCTTGTAGAGCAGGCGAAACATTATTTATACTCAAGGAAAATTGTATCGTTCTAAAATTTTAAACAAGTAGAATGAGTCAACACCTTGTAAAATATTTAGACAAGCAGGTTCAACAGAAAAAAGCCTAGAAGAAATATGTATTCACAAACACATATTTATATTTATTCTAGGGCTATCTCTGGATAATGGGACTAGAATTGATTGTATTATTTTATTAATCAACATTTTCAAATTTTTTAAAAATAGAAAACATGTTAATTACATACACTTTAAAATTAGTTCAGAAAGTATTATGTATGTGCTAAATTATACAATGGTTTTTTTTACTTGCTTCTCCAGACTACACATACATTCCCTCTGATACAAGGAATCTTCCTATTTTTATTGCGGTTAAGAAGTCTAGATGATGGCAAGGTCCTTGATGTTCAACAGGAAATGACATCTATAATTGAACATAATTGGATTTGGTGCAGAACTGTGAAAAGGGTGAAATCTTGTTCAGATATTTCTCTGAGAGACGTTATATTAGGGGAGAGGGCAAAATAGGGTCCATAATCTGGAATCCAACACGTGGCTGTATTTTCTACATGATTATGAGTTACATACCTCAGGATTTTTTTTTTTATTTGTAAAATAATGGTGGTAATAACACCAATAGTGCTAAGCACTTAGAACAATTCCTGGCACTTATTACAATTCTTAGTGCATCTTAGTTGCTAATAATAATTATTATTATGCTAGTTTCCTTCTGGTTGATCACTTTTAGTCAAGAGTTCATTCTCAACCAAAAGTAGACTAAGTCCAACTAAGGTGCTGATAATCAAGATGTTAGCTAAGAACTAAGGTCTGACCTCTCCCAGGAGTATTTGCATTTTAAAAGGGGGTCTCTCAAAGATAAAATCTTTTAAAAACCCAAAGACAGGAACCAGAATAGTAGAATGACAGACCATGAGGTTAATATTTTAGGGCAGGGGGCCCACTAACTTAGGGGGCCCATCTACTTATGAAAGAAACCAGTAGGGGGTGGATGCTCTAGGGAAGGGCCTGGAGGAAGGCAGGAAAGAGAACCAAGCAGCTGTCTCCAAAGTTCTCCAGTGTGTGCTCTCCTGCCTACAGCCGAAGCCCAGAGACCGCTCAGAGGGGCTCACACAAAAATCTAAAACCTGGGGGGCTGGGGGGCAGGAGAAGGGGGAGGGGGAGAGTATTTTCCTTGACACTTCCTTTTCTCCTCGCACTTCTTTTCATCTGCTAATCCACTGCTGTGAAGCTATGTATTAACTCTGCTAGGCTTCAGCAGATCAGATACATGGTCCTGGGCAGCATACTCATCTTCAAGAGATGTGACATATCAAAAACAGTTCTACATGCCCCATGCGGATTCTGAGAAAACATCACCTGTACCTACTGAATAGCACTATACAATTAGTCAAGGTATTTTAAACAAAATCTAGAAGGATTAAAATTATCTGTACTATAATTCTAATATATTTTAAAACTTTCACACTTGAAATTTAAATTTGTAGTTAGTAAGCAGCTTTTTAAAACAAAGTACATTATTTTAAAGAAAAAGGTATTTACACATATTCTAAAGCCCTCTGTCATTCTTCAGTGCTTAAAGACAATGAAAATTTACATTTGTTCCAAGAAAACCATTTCAATCTATTCAAATTTTCTATACATATAACTAAACACATATTTCTGTTTTTAAAAATTTCCTTTAGGAAATTTCTATATAAAGGTTAAGAAAACAATTGTATCTTAACTTACTGAAAGCTAATTTTATAGAGAAATAACATACCACTAAAGCATTTATTAAACAGAAAACTAAAATGACTAGAAAACATGAGATCTTATAAAGTATTTCTAATCAAAGATTTTACCACAACCAAAAAATCAAAGTAACTGGTAAAAAATATTTAATTTATTACAATTAGACTCACTGAAATTAATTTTCATTTATTCAAATTATAGTCCTTTGCAACATACCATCCAGGGTTTAAGCATGTAGTAAAAAAACCTTCCTAATCAATTTCAATAGCTCTTCAAACAGCTTTTCATAATGAACTCATCCTACTGAGGTTCCACTAGAGGTTCAGTGATCTGCTCTAGATAGCTAACTACCTAGTCTTACACATATCTCATATCCAATTTCTTTATATCTTGCCTTCAGAGAATCAGCTTCCTATTATCTTACTAAAGATGCTAGGTTTTCATTCAAATACCCAGGTTGGAAAGCTTAAAAGGCTTATTTTTTGACCCCTTCCTCCCCATCTTCTCCACTCTGACATTCAGCTGATGTGTCACTTCAGTGCACAAGGTTACTGGCCCCTACATCTATTGTTTCCCAAGTTCCCAGCCATGTTTCTCATTGTGGACTTCAAGCTTTCATTGTATCACTGAAGCACTGTGGTAGCCTCCAAATTGGTCTCAGCATAAGGACTCTCCCCTCCATACTATCCCACCAAAGTAGTCTTCCAATAAGTTAAAAACAAAACAAAACAGGATTTATCTGAAAGGCAGAGCTAGTAAGAGAGAGGTTAGGGGGGATAGATAGATAGAGAGAGAATCTTCCATTTGCTGGTTCACTCCCCAGTGGCCACAATGATCACTGGGCCAGCAAGAAGCCAGGAGCTCGGAACTGCACCTGGGTCTCACATGGGTGGCAGGGGCCCAACACTGGGGCCATCTTCGTCTGCCTTCCCAGGTGCATTAGAGGGGAAGTGGATCAGAAGTGGAGCAACGGGAACTTGATCCAGCGCTCATATGGGATGCAGGCATCGCCATCAGCGCCTCAACCTGCTGCACCACAATAGACCCCTTCCAATTTGCTTTGAACCTCTTTAGCTCTTGGTATACTTAAATCTAATCTCTGTATAATTATAGTCACTCCCCCATGGTCCAGTGAGACTAAGATGTTTTACACCACGCCCCAGTAAGTGGTATATATAGTAACACATACACATTCTAACAAAAGTTGCACAACATCCTTCTAAGAGTAATGTATTCTAGCCAGTGCCATGGCTCAACAGGCTAATCCTCCGCCTTGCAGTGCTGGCACACCAGGTTCTAGTCCCGGTCGGGGCACCGGATTCTGTCCCGGTTGCCCCTCTTCCAGGCCAGCTCTCTGCTATGGCCTGAGAGTGCAGTGGAGGATGGCCCAAGTGCTTGGGCCCTGCACCCCATGGGAGACCAGGAGAAGCACCTGGCTCCTGGCTTTGGATCAGCACAGTGCGCTGGCCGTGGCGGCCATTGGAGGGTGAACCAACGGCAAAGGAAGAAAGGAAGACCTTTCTCTCTGTCTCTCTCTCTCACTATCCACTCTGCCTGTCAAAAAAAAAAAAAAAAAAAAAAAAAAGAGTAATGTATTCTGGGGAACAGCATTGTGGTAGAACAGGTTAAGCAGCAGCCTGAGACATGTAAAACTCACAGGAAGTGCTGGATTCAAGTCCTACTTCTGCTTCTGATCCAGCTTCCAGTCAATACATATCCTGGTATAATGTATACTTCTCTACTCTCATCCTGGACTAGCCACTTCCCACCCGTATTTTGTTAAAGTGTTTTTAATATTCAAATGACATTGCAAATAAGTCTACTTTTTGAACTCTTCCTGAAATGGGAGCCAATATTTTATAGAAAGTGGGCATGCATTTTATATAAACACATATACATTCTGCTTCAATTAAGGAAACAAAGTACTGCTGGGCATAAAGTAGAATAAATTTTTTAAATAAAATTTGTTATAGTGGGGGCCAGTGCTGTGGCGTAGCAGGTACAGCTGCTGCCTGTAGTGCTGGCATCGCATGTGGGCGACGGTTCCAGACTCAGCTGCTCCACTTCCAATCCAGCTCTCTGCTATGGCCTGGGAAAGCAGTAGAAGATGGCCCAAGTCCTTGGGCCCCTGTACCTGCGTGGGAAGAAGCTCCTGGCTCCTGGCTTCAGATTGGCTCAGCTCCAGCTGTTTTGGCCAACTGGGGAGTGAACCAGCAGATGAAAGACCTCTCTCTCTCTCTGCCTCTCCTTCTCTCTCTGTGTAACTCTTTCAAAAAAAATAAATCAATCTTTAAAAAAAATTGTCATAGTAATCATGTTTATCTCACTAAAGGAAATCCCAAGACCTCCAGGGATGGATTTTTTTTTTTAATTATTTATTTGAAAAGCAGAGAGAGAGAGAGAAAGAAAGGTCTTCCATCCTATGGTTCACTCCCCAAATGGCTGCAACAGCTGAAGCTGAACAGATCCGAAGCCAGGAGCCAGGAGCTTCTTCTGGGTCTTCCATGTGGGTGCAGGAGCCTAAGGACTTGGGCCATCTTCCACTGCTTTCCCAGGCCATAGCAGAGAGCTGGATTGGAAGTGGAGTAGCCGGGACTCGAACTGACATCCATGTGGGATGCTGGCACCTAAGGTGGCAGCTTTACCTGCTACACCACAGTTGGCCCTGACATAGAATCTTTAAAGAATTTTTGTAAGGTCATTTTCTTTTACCAGGAACAGCCTAAACAAATCCTCTGAAGGAAATTTTTAGAAGTTTAAAGATTTGTTAGCTTGCATGATGAAAGACAGGAATAGTAATTTTAGTAGGAAGTAGACCCTAGGGATTATAAACCACTGAAACCATTACATGCATTTGAGTAAGAATGAAAATAGCTTTATCCAGTTTGCAGTAATTAGTGTAAACCTTACTCACTCGTTATTGTCTGTGTTCAATTTTCCATTTGCTTCAGGGAACCACCATCGTATCTTGTCCTCTAAAGAGGTGTTTGTAAAATGTAAAGGGTCAAGCATAGTGCTTGGAACACAAAAAGGAGTTCAATATTTTTGAATGAACAGATTATGGAACAAATGAACACAACGAGCGCTCACTCTCTGCTCCCTCTTAGGTAGGCTATTATGCTCATTATGTGCTCTGACACCTCTCCTTGTCAATCATGATGGGTTACTTTCCTTTTTCCTTAGAAAGGCCCTACTTCTTCCTTTTGAGATCTAGAATCTATAATTGCCCTCATCTCATTTGAAACATGCCGTGAAATAAAGGATCCGCTTTTTTCCTAGGCCTCCCTCATGTCTCTAACACGCCTCTCCCAATTCAACCTACTTGAAGACACTGGAGGATAAAGCTCCTGGAAAGCAAGTTCTACCTCTCCACCCCTTCCTACCAGTAGTTTCTGGGCAATTTTCTTTCAAAATACTAACACATGTCATGCCAACATATTCATACATCAACATACTATTGCTTACATTATAACAATGAAGGAAACATTCAGAAAAACAATGAGCATAATGAACTGAGTCCAAATACTTTGTTATAAAATGCCTGGACTGGGGCCAGCACCATGGACACAGAAGATTAAACCACCGCCTACAGTGCCAACATCCCATATGGGCACTTCCGATCCAGCTCCCTGCTAATGTGCCTGGGAAGGTAGCAGAGGTGGCCTAAGTCCTTGGTCCTCTGCCATCCATGTAGGAGACCCAGAAGAAGCTCCTGGCTTAGACTTGCCCCAGCCCAGGCCACTGGGAGTGAACCAGGGGAAGGAAGATCTCCCTCTCTCCTTCTCTATTTTCACCTTTCAAATAAAATATAAATCTTTTAAATGCCTGGACTTTCCATTCTATCATTCTAGTATATCTGATTTGGCCTAGCATATTCATTGGATTCTAAATTAGCTTTTCCTATGACATGTCAGTCCATTAAAAATGTATTCCTTGGGGGCAGGTGTTGAGATTCATCTAGCTAAGCCTCCAGCTGGGACACATACGTCGTCTATCTCAGTACCTGGATTCCTGCCTCTGCTTCAGATCCAACTTTTTGCTAATACGCCTGGGAGGACGCAGTAGATGATGACCCAACTAAGGTTCTTACTACTCAAATAGGAGACCCAGATGGTGTACTGGGCTCCTGGCTTCAGCCTAGCTCAGCCCCAGCTGTTTGTGGGTATTTGGGGAGTGAACCAGCAGACAGAAGCTCTCTCAGGTTGATCTCAGCCACTCTGCCTTACAAATAAATTTGAAGATGAAATTCTTCACTGCTTTTGTGCTGCCTGGAAGTTCTGTAAATAGCAGTTGTACTTTTTACAACATCCTTCTGCTAGAAAGTCAGTATTCAGAGACTCCTCCTACGAGCATATTTTAGTGCCATACCACTCATTTAGGCTGAGCTTAGGCAAAACCGTCTCATGGCTGAATCCGGAGAAGGATTTGAGCCTTCTACTTATTTCTGGTTATGATTAGAGTCCTGAGTCCATGCTGCAGCCCTTCTAATTTCCCTTGGGCAAACAACTCCGTTAGATTCCAGCACCCACGTTTGTTCTGCTACAAGTGGAAGGGGGGACAAAGCACTTTTTTCCTGCTACAATTAAGCCAAAATGATGCCTTTTCTCTATACCTGTAAATTCAGTAAGACATTCACAGGGTCCCCCAAAAAGCAGTTAAGTCAGCTACGAAATACAGAAAATACTCCACCCTCAAAAACCTCATGAGTGAAAGACTCTCTAACACACTCCCAAAATACAATGGTAGGACCCAAGTTTGTGGGGGAAAAACTTGGTACGGTGTTTAGGATACCTTACTTTTTGTAGTGCATAACTGTGAAAAAGAAGAAGAAATACAATTACCTAGAAACAATACATTTCAAGTATTGAACCTAAATCTTCAACAGATCATCCACTTTCAATGTTACAAAAGGTGTTATCATTCTATATTGTACCAAGTGATGACCCACTTACTTAAAATTTTAAAGCTAAAAAAGTCAGTATTTTCCAACAAAGCCAAAACTGATACCCAGGGAAAACAACTCCTCAAACTGTATGCATGAACTATTTGTTCCGTATCAGAATGTCTCTAAATTTCAGTTTGGGTAGTCCACAACGACAAATACCACATAACTTAATTAAGGGCTCCCATACCAAACTACAAAACAAAAAAACCAGAGGTAACCACGTGGGGAGAGGACACTCCAATGTGGCAAGATATTTAAATAGCTTTCAAAATCCCGAGGGGCCAAATTAAGGCTAAAAAGATTAGTTTGCCAAGGATACAAAGTTTCCTCTCTTTCACAGCAACTGAATATCGAATCTCATTGAGATTAGGAAATATTGTACAAACACTTATAACTTAACTCCAGTTTTGACTTTCCGAATCTGATCCCAGTGAACAGCCAATCCCCCTAACCACCACCTTGTTCACACTAAACACAACTTTTGCAGACAACTCAAAATGGAATTCCAGACCCAAAATGTTACTACATCTCCTTTTACCTTACAGACAACACGGCCGTATTTCCACGCTTTCACAACTTGCAAAATAAGAGATAAGTAGGATTTAAAAGCGGGGCAGGAAGGCTGCGGAAGGAGCCCAACCTCCCAGGAGTTAATTGTTATTTCCAATATTAAAACGGCAGGCAACGACCCTGTTGCCAGTAGGATTCCCAACATTGCTCACACTCGGGATTGCAATAAATTCGGTTTTTTTTTTTGGTGGGGGGGGAAGGAGGGTGAGGGGCGAGGGGAGGGTGTCCCACCTCCGTTTAAACTTGAGCATCTCGGTTTCCCCCTCCCTCTCGCTGATGCGTTCCTAGCGCACCCCCCACGCACGGCGTTGAGCGCGCGTGAGCATTCCTGCCCCCACCCCCAGGCCAGCGGCAGCGGCTCTAGGACGTCCGTAGTCCACGAGGAGCTGCAGGTAGGGCCGGCAGCGCGGGGACCCGGGCGGCGAAGCCGAGGCCAGGCTCGCCCTCCCCGGGCACCCCGGGGGCCGCACGCGCTCGCGCCCCGACGGAGCCCACGCCGCCGCGCGCCCCGCGCCCTGGGCAGCAGCAGCCCCCCGCCGGCCTGGTACCTCCGGCACCCGCGTGGTGGCCCCGGGACCGCGGCCGGAGCAGACGCGCCCGTTCTGAGTTCGCCCGCCCCGTCGCCGCCGCGCGCCCCGCGCCTCGCCCGCCTCGGGCGCGCAGCAGCTCCCTCGCCCTCTCTTAGGGCGCCCCCATCGCCCTCCGAGGCGGGAAGCAGCCGCCAGGTCGCTCCGGGGCCCCGGGGGCTCTCGGCGCACGTCCGCCCCCTCCAGGGGCCCGGGCCGGCCAACGGCCGCGGCGCGCGCGCCCCTCACGCACTCAGCCGCTCGCGCCGGCGCGGCCATCTTAGCGCCGCCCCCGGCGCCCCGCGGGTGCCCTCCCGGGTCCGAGGTAGCGGCCCCGCTCCCACGGGCGGCCCAGCGTGGACCGCGAGACGCCCCCTGCGCGGGCGGGCTTGGCCCCCGCGGGAGCCGTCGGGGCAGGGGCTCGGGCAGGGGGAGCCGGGGTGTCCCGCGCGCGGTGGGATGCGCGGTGTCCCGCCCGCGGCGTCTCTCCAGGCGCCTGCCGCGGAGACGCGCGCCCCGTACCGTTACGGTCAGCGCGGGCCCGGGGTCGCCGGCATGGCAGGCTGCTCTTCCAGAAGGCACTTGCGGAGGGCCGGGCGGCCAAGCCGGCTCCCGCGCCCAGCACGGTCCGTTCGCTCCAGGACAGGCGAGACTGAACACCAAACCCAGATCGCCTCACCTGCAGCGGCCGGCGTGAGACAGTGAAGCAGACGTCGGAGAGGCGTGACGGAGGCTTAGGGGGAGAGGGGTGGCCGTGCAGGAGAAAGTCAAGCCGACAAGTACCGGAAAAATGGACCCTGTACTGTCTATAGACCTCTGGGGTTGCCTTCGGCTCTTAGCCACCTGCTGGGGAAGAAGCAAGTCAAACCCGCAAACTTAATAACACGTCGATTGAGTGCCAAGTCTAGGAGTCTGTCAGGCAAGCTAGGAGACGGATGGTGTCTTCGGAATCAGTTCCGCTCTGGGCTGTGTTTCAGTAGTATGACCATGGAAAAAAAATGTGAGCACCTGAAGATGTTGAAAGGAGGGGACTAGCTAACCAAAGGGAGATGGCTAAGTGCTGGAGACCTCTTGGCAATCAGTTCTTACATAGATAATAGCGATATTCTAATCAACTAATATTTGAAAAAAATACCCAGTGCGTACAACTGCATAAAACGTCATATGCAATTAAAGATTGAACATGAGGAATGTACTTGCATGGTTTAACACTACTGCTTTCATTTTTTTCCTCCGTATTTTAGTGCCCAGTAGTTCTGATCCAATCTGTTCCCAGGATAGTCCTTTCCATTCAACATACATAAATGATTGCCTTTTAATCTTGCCCCCACATCTGAATTTCTAAAATGCACTATAAGCATTACAGGAAATATTTAATCAAATTTAAGTGTTTCTGGTATATGGTATATTTTTTCCAGTGATTCCTTGAAAGTAAAATATAGCCAGGGTCGAAACCCTTGCTCTCTTTTAATTCCATAAACCATGATGGAAGATCGTTTGGCAGATGCTATCAAGAGTCTTAATTGCTTTCCTCTGATCTAGTCATTCTATTTATAGAAATAGGAAGAAGAGTTTTCATCTGAGACTGCTAGACACTGTGCTTTTCCTTTAAACTGTTATTTGGAATCGTGAACACCGGAAACACTTGATCATCGGTCCCAAGTCTTAAATTTTTCATGGCATGCTCTAGCCTGTCTCCTGAGCTCCAGGGCCTCTCTATGGCAATCTCATTTTTACATAACTGTCTCAATAACTCTTCTCCTTTGATTTTCCTATTTGTAAACCTGTCTCCGCAAATCGCAGCTTTTTAGGATAACATAAAAAAAGCCTCCTCCCCTTCCCAGCGTCGTCAAATCACGTCCCCAAACTTACCTATTAAATCCTCAAAATCGGTCTTTTCCCAAGTAAACCATTGGATAGGCTCCCATCCTCCGGGCACTTCCCACCTTTAAATCAGGGCAGATGTTTATCTCCTAAATTAGAAGGCAGCTTCCACTCCTGCAGATCATCACAATCAACTTGGTTCAGGCCCGGCCTAAACTTTCACCTCCAGGAAGCTGCTTTCCTAGGAACTAGGAGCCTTCCAGGTCCCCCTCCCCCACCGCCAGCAGTACATTATTATGCAGTCACAGCTTTTGTCCCGAGTTCTGAGCCTGCTTCTCTCTATTTGCATTGTAAGCTCCTTGGAGGCAAGGACTTGTAGTTGCTCCATTTGTATACCTTGCCACATCTCTTACTATAGTACTGGCCCCAAATCCTCTTAAGATGCTCCATGAATTAACAGAATTAAAAATTCTTTACCATAAAATGGGATTTTTCATGTTTCCACAGTCCCCAAATTGGGAGAAATGGCGATTTGTCCTTTTTCCAAGGTAAGCAGTCTCTCCTAAACCAGGAAAAATCTTAATGATGCTGATTCTTAATTCTGGGGTGCAATGCAAGCTACCTGTGTCCTGAAAGACGAGTGTGAATAAATTAAAGGAGACAAAGCATTGCAGATTTCATAAAGCTGCAGATGCTTTTCATGCTTTGTGTTTATTTTTTAGGATTTTCTACTGCAGTTTTTCTGAAATCTGAGAAATATCCTAGGAATTATAACTGTAGACTGTTGACTGTATGAGCTTGTTCAATTTTAGCAAGAATTTTCAGAGTTTTACAAACTGAACATTCTAACAACTTTAAGATTCATTGAAAAAAATTTTTGAACACCTATGTGCCTGGCTGTGTTCTAGGCCATGAAATGTCTATGGCCTTTGTGTCAATACTGTGAGAAGATGAAGAATTGAATAGAGATAGTGGGTAAACAAATGCTGAAGAGCTTAGTCCTAAAGTTTGATTAAAGCGTGGTAACACATTGCAGTTGAACTTTTTAAATGAGGACACAACCTTCAATTTGTGGCAAATGTGTCAGAAAGGAATTGAGAAAGTAATATTGAAAAAGGAACAGCAGGTGTAAATACAGCCTAGGTAAGTGAATGGAGAGGAGAAAGAGTAGAAAACAAAAAAAAGTAGAAAGAGTAAAGGGATTTAGAATTAGCATTTTTTAAATTCTAAGAATGAGAGTGGTAGCTGGTAGGGGAGGTAAATGCAGGCTGATTGATTTTATAAGGGACTGCTCAGGGTTGTCTTGGTGGTCTGAATTTATAGCAGACGCCTATTGAAAACTGAACCTGAGCCCAGGGATTGGGTATTAATTGGAAACAAAACTGTGAAGCTAGTCAGTCCATTTGTCTCCTCTTGCAACATCCACTCCACCTCCATCCAAACCAATTTTTCAGGGACCCTCAGGCTTTTCTGCTCAGAGCTTAAGTATGGTCTGTTTTTCTGCTCTCCCATGGTACTAAAACTTTTCCCATTTTGTTCTGGGATGAACAAAGGTGATCTCTTGTAAATTGTTAGTGTTGAGCAATGTGTTCTCCATTTCTCTTTAACTCTGTCCTAATGGAAACTCCTGAATACACCCAGAGAACAGAATTTCTAAAAGGAATTTGTAACGCTGTGGCAGACCAGTGGAATAGTATTTTCTTAAGCCAAGGAACTGGGAGGAGATCAGGGGGCAGAATACACACACCCAATTACATAATATTTATCTATTTATGGTTAAAGAGTATGAAAGTTTTTCTAATTTTAATATGATGCATGCTTTATCTCCATCTCATCTGTAAAGTTAGAAAAAAATAGTATCTGCCCTAACTTCATCATGAAGATGCTTTAAAAATCAAGTGAGATTTCGCATGTGAAAATTCTTCCAAAAGTGAAAAGAGAAAAGTAAATGCCCGCATTAGTGTTGCTGTTGTTAGCACACTGTAAAGTTCTTTGAGATCAGAAACTGAGTTTTGTTTATAACCTCTATAGTAGTAGATCCAGACTCTCCTTCAGAGTAGGTAAGCAGTATCCCTTGTATCATTTTATTTCTGTATTACAGTGATAGTTTATTTGAAGATAAATACTATAAAGGTTAAAATAATATTCTCAGAGACACAACAACATTTTAACTCCTTTTTCTCATAGCAGGGGGAAAGGATCTGGAAAAGCAGAGAGGGGAAAAGAAAAGTATTAGGGATTTTGATATGTAGCTGTCCTTTGTCCTCCTCATCGACAGCTTCATATTAAGGCCTTTGAATAAAATAAGTAGCAAAATCCAAACATTCCAACCCAATAGTGTTACATCATAATCACTTGCCTTGTGTTTTTCTAATTAGAAATACTCTATTGAGGCCAGCATTGTGGCATAATGGGTAAAGGCACTGCTCTTGACTCTGGAATCTCATATGGGTGCCGTTTCAAGTCCCAGCTTCTCCACTTCTGATCCAGCATTCTGCTAATGGCCTAGGGAAAGCAGTGGAAGGTGGCCCAAGAACTTGGTCTCCTGCCACCATGTGGGAGACCCAAAGAAGCTCTTGGCTTCAGCCTGGCTCAGCCCCAGCCATTGCAGCCATCTGGGGAGTGAACCAGCAAAAGGAAGATCTCTCTATCTCTCCCTCTCTGTAACTCTGATTTTGAAATAAATAAAGACATGATTTTAAAAAAAGCTATTGTTTGCTGGTTATTATTTATCATTTTAAAAAAAGATTTATTTATTTGAAAAGTAGAGTTATAGAAAGGGAGGGAAATCTTCCATATACTGGTTTACTCCCTAGGTAGCCACAATGGCCACAGCTGGGCCAGGTTGAAGCCAGGAGCCAGGAGCTTCATCCAGGTCTCCCAGGTGGGTGGAAAGGGCCCAAGTGCTTGGGCAGCCCTCAGCTGTTTTCCCAGACATATTAGCAGGGAGCTGGATCAGAAGTGGAGCAGCCAGGACTCAAACTGCTGCCCATATGAGATTCCAGTATCATGGGCTATAAGAAAAAGAGTGCAGAACAGAGAGGAGACAGAATATGAGCTTGCAGTCAGAGTGAATTTTTTCAGAGAAAATAAATCCACAGAGGTCGACCAACTGCCATCATGCTCACAGACTGAACACGTGGCAGAGGCCCCGACTCCAGAAGCCTGGGCCCTTTTATATCTTAGGTGGGAGAGGGGTGGGGGTGGGGGACAGTAGGCAGAGATGAGCTTCTCCATCCTGGTTCTTTAGGTTTGGCCTACTGGCTTCCAAACCTGGGGAAGAATGCAGGAGGTGGGGTGGGGAATACTATAGGATGTGAGACTAAACTGATTTCTTGAAAGAAGGGGCAGGGATAACAAGAAACCTAGAATGGCTGAAGCTTATGTCCTTGTTCTGTCCTGGGCTGTGGACTATGGGATGCTGGCATTGCGGGCGTTGGCATTACCTGCTAAGCCACAATGCGGCCCCTAGGCAGTATTTTAATTGGTTATGTATTGCACATACAGAAGCGTGACTACATATTCACTACACTATGTAGTGAATTCACTACACACATAGCTTTTGCATGTTCCTAAGGCACCCAAAGTCTGTCCTTGTGCATACTTCCATAATAACATGGTATTCATTTCAAAAATCTTATCTTCATTCTAACTGGCAGGAAACTTTTGTTTAATCTTTTGCTTTTATTTGATTTGCTTTAGGGGGTATCTCCCCCAAATCCATAGTTGTCAAGTCATACAACAGTAGTCGGATCATAGATTTGGATCTATTTACTTTTTTTTTTTTTAAGATTTATTTGAAAGAGTTACAGAAAGAGAGAGGATGACAGAAAAAGAGAGGTCTCCATCTCCTGGTTCACTCACCAAAGTCAGGAGCCTAGAACTCTATCCAGACCCCCCACACAGGTGCAGGGTCCAGGCATTTGAGCTGTCCTCTGCTGACTTCCCAGGTGCATTAGCACAGAGCTGGCTCAGACAGTGTTTCATCACTGTCACTAAAAATGGAGTCTGTTGGCTGGCACCGTGGCTTAACAGGCTAATCCTCTGCCTTGCGGCACCGGCACACTGGGTTCTAGTCCCGGTTGGGGCGCCGGAGTCTATCCCGGTTGCCCCTCTTCCAGGCCAGCTCTCTGCTATGGCCCGGGAAGGCAGTGGAGGATGGCCCAAGTGCTTGGGCCCTGCACCTGCATGGGAGACCAGGAGAAGTACCTGGCTCCTGGCTTCGGATCAGTGAGATGCGCCGGCCGCAGCGGCCATTGGAGGGTGAACCAACGGCAAAAAGGAAGACCTTTCTCTCTCTCTCACTATCCACTCTGCCTGTCCAAAAAAAAAAAAAAAAAAAAAAAATGGAGTCTGTTTCAGTCTCTATATCTACTCAGAAATATGACTTGCCTCTCCTGGTCTACTGTACATACCAATTTTTTTTATCATTACCAATGTATTTTGCAGAAATCATAATGGTATAAAATGTCCTCAATAATTTTGCACATTATCAGCCATTAATAGGACGTTTTTCTTGTTTGTGACTTACAGCCATGGCAGTAAGACAGTCTCAGTAGTATTTTTCTCAATCCTAAAACTCTGTAAATAAGAACTTTAATAAAAAGTCTAGAAATATAACTCCCTCTTTGATTATTTTAAAATTGGGACTTTATAATAATGATTAGTGGATCCAAAATGTTGAAAACTTCTTGTTTATGCCTTCTGCCCAATTTTCTTGGCAATGTGTTTTTCCTGCACTGTCTACAGCTGGGATTCTTGCTTTCCTGCTTTAGAAAGTTGCCTTGAGGGGCTGGTGCTGTGACACAATGGGTTAATGCCCTGGCTTGAAGCGCCGGCATCCCATGTGGGTGCCAGTTCAAGACCCGGCTGCTCCACTTCCAATCCAGCTCTCTGCTATGGCCTGGGAAAGTCCTTGGGCCCCTGCACCTGCGTGGGATACCCAGAAGAAGCTCCTGGCTCCTGGCTTTGGATCAGCCCAGCTCTGGCCATTGGGGCCATCTGGGATGACCACAACAGCTGGAGCTGCGCCGATCTGAATCCAGGAGCTTCTTCCAGGTCTCTCACGTGGGTGAAAGGACTTGGGCCATTTTCCACTGCTTTCCCAGGCCATAGCAGAGAGCTGGATCAGGACTGGAGCAGCCGGGACTAGAACCAGCATGGCTTTACCTGCTATTGCCACAGCGCTGGCCCCTAGATATTACTTTTATTTACTGCTGACTATAATTCTCACAACAATGCTAAGGAGGCTGTTGTTGGTATTCTCATGTTACAGTTGAGGAAACATGGAACATACTCAGAATTTCATCAACTTGCTCAAATTCCCAAGTGGGAACTGTTAGATTTGACAATGGTGAAGAAAGTTTTTTCCTAACTGGATCACAGCATGCCTGTTGTCTATATTTACAGAGAGTTATTTTGTTTTTGCTTTATTCTAATTTGATGTGATTTGAGGAAGGATTATACTTCATTTGTGACAATGGCCTTTCCAGTCATTTTTCCACCCTAGTTGTCCTACAATTTTACCTGGTTTCCCTTTAACTCATTCGCAAGATCTGAGAAAGTAGCTACATAGCAAGTTGTGATATATCGCTGATTTTTGTTTCTCCCTTTCAAGTCAGTTGATTGCCATAGCAATGGAACTGCTATCTTGGATTCATTCAGGCAATGGTCTAACTACACACACATTGAAAAGTATCAGTATCAGAATTCAATGGGTGACAATATAGATTTCAAGTTAAGCTATATAGTATAATTTGTTCAACTTTCAAATGAGTGAATATTGTTAAAGCCACTCTAGTGATACAGTAGGACTTCGTTACATAATTTAGTTACATAGTCTTTTGTTTTCTCAAGTAAATGCATCACAATACGGTGATCTGGCTACAAAAGATTTCCTTAAGGTTTTTGTTGGCATGTCACTGGTAACAATTGGGAATTGAGTGTTTTAGATTTCATCTGAAATTAGTGGATCAAATACAACAATAAGTGGTTTTCATGGCTGTCAGCTTTGATTAATGTAATATTAAACCTCTTGAGTATATTATAGCACTACTTTGTTTTTTGGCTGACAGATTGGAAAAATAATAAAGACATGGAATCTGCCTTACAAACATTAAATGTATAGTCTTTTGATTTTATCATTTAGTGTACCCTTTTCCAGAAATATTTGGCTTTGTTCCTTTGACAGATGTTTGTCCCTAAATCTTTTATCTATCTACCAAATGCCTTCAGTCCTTTCATTAAATAAGTCCAATGGAGAGCAGAAAGAGTTATGAGATCCCAGAGATAAATCAAAGGCATTCTTTCAATACAAACAGAGCGAAGAATAGGGCAATAATACATTAGTGATAGTATCTTCAATTGCAGAGCAATTTAGGCCTCTAAATGACTTTCCTGTATGTTCTCTGTCTTCTTACTCAGCATTAAACAGCTGAAGAAATGAAGGCACCGAGCGACTTGTCTGAAGCCACACAGGCATCACCTGTCCTGGGACAGAACACTAGCTTTATGACCAGCCGTTGTTCCTTACAGATACCTTATAGATACCAAGGAAGTCACTTCTGTAGTTATTCAGTGTTTTTTCTCACCAGTTTATCTATTCATTAAAAAATGTACTTAAACCCTACTGCTTAAATCAGAGAGAACAGTATGTTGGAAGCAAGCAGACTTTGTATAGGAATAACGAGAATAACTGGCTTAGAGAGAATTTTGCCTACAGTTATCTGCTTGTGATGGCTACCATGCCAAGCTAATTTGATATACATTTCAAGGTGTCTAAATCAATTAAAAATCTCTTCTATCAGAATTTATGGGAACTCTTCTACCATAATTTATTCACTTGTAGGTAGACTCATGACTTTGTAGAATGAGAATAACAAACAAGAGAGTGCTCAGAGAAGAAACAGACATATATATGCTCTCTACTTATTATAAGAACACTGTTTGGGGCTGGTGCTATATGGCATAGCAGGTTAAGCCCCCACCTGTAGTACTGGCATCCCTTATGGGCAATGGTTTGTGTCCTGGCTGCTCCACTTCTGATGCAGCTCCCTGATAATGACCTGGGAAAGCAATGGAAGATGGTCCAGGTCCAAATGCTTGGGCCCTTGTATCCACTTGGGAGATCCAGAAGAAGCTCCTGGCTCCTGGCTTCAGATTGGCCCAGCTGGAGCTGTTGCAGCCATTTTGGTGAGTGAACCAGCAGATGGAAGACCTTGTTCTCTCTCTCTTTCTCTCTCTCTCTCAAATAAATAAAATATTAAAAGAATGCTGGTGGAGAACAACTTGTTTATAAACAAGATGTTGCTTCCGCTTTCTGATCTAAGTGGCATGCTGTTTCATGCTATGTGTATTTGATGTGAAATGCATTAATGGTAACCTGTCAATTTCTTATGTTATGCCTAATTACACAGGAAATGCCCTGATAAGCATCAGCATCCAAACAGTAAAGATAACAGTTGGTGACTTGTAACCTCCAAATGTTATTAAAACGTTCTCCTTCCAGGCAAACCAAAATTTGCTTCCCATGACATTTAGTCTCCAGGCCTATTTCTGTCCTCAGGCCACACGGAAGAGACTGCTTTCCCCATATCTGCCTCTGCCCTGTTTGTATCCTCTCTTGTGTAGCTTATGTCACAAGTAGCTAAGGCTCCTGAGGAAGTGTCTCCAAAGGAAAATCATTCATGTATTTTCTCCTTCCTTCCCTCCCTCCCTCCCTCCTTCCCTCCCTCCCTCCCTCCCTCCCTCCCTCCCTCCCTCCTTTCTTTCTTTCTTTCTTTCTTTCTTTCTTTCTTTCTTTCTTTCTTTCTTTCTTTCTTTCTTTCTTTCTTTCTTTTTCTTTCTTAGATTTACTTGTTTATTTGAGAGGCACAGTTAGAGAGAGAGAGAGAGAGAGAGATCTTCCATCCTCTGGTTCACTTCCCAAATGGCCCAACTTGCTGGAGCTGGGCCACTCCTAAGCCACGAGCTTCTTCTGGATCTCCCACGTGGGTGCAGGGGCCCACACACTTGGGGCATCTTCTACTGCTTTCCCAGGCACATTAGTAGGCCACTGGATCAGAAGTGGAGCATCTGGGACTTGAACTGGATCCCATATGAGATGCTGGCACTGGAGGCAGAGGCTTAACGTACTACACCACAGTGCTGCCTCTCTTTCTTCTTTAATGCCCACTTTGGGAATTAGGACAGATTCCTCGTGTCGATCTCTTGTCCTTCCCCTGCTGTAGCAGCCTTAGTTCCCAGTCTCCCTTCCTCCTTTCCTCCTTGTTTGGGTAATAAAATCATTATCTCATCAACAGTTACTTTAGACTCTAGAGTCATCATTGACTCCCTCCTCCTTTATCTGTCATGTTGAACCAGTGACAACTTGGCCAATTCTATCTGCACAATGTCTTTTAAACCCATTTCTCCTCCTTCCCACTGCAAATTACTCAGTTCTCATTCTTTCTTGTCATAGCTATTATAATTTGCCTCTGTGTTGGTTTTCCAACCTTTAATCTCTCTATCCCACCTTATTATGTGGTCAGAAAGCTTGCAAACTAATAAGACAAATGAGATGTGCATATACACAGAGAACAGTCCTGGACAGAATTTGTAATCCAATGCTCAAGGGAATGAATGGTTCACTCAATATCACGTGAGCTCAGGCAGAGGCAGTTATCAAAAAGTCTGCCTGAGGGCTGGCGCTGTAGTGCAGCATCCCATATGGGCACTGGTTCTAGTCCCTGCTCCTCGTTTTCCAGGCCAGCTCTCTGCTGTGGCCAGGGAGTGTAGTGGAGGATGGCCCAGGTGCTTGGGCCCTGCACCCGCATGGGAGACCAGGAGAAGCACTTGGCTCCTGGCTTCAGATTGGCGCAGTGCCGGCCGTAGCTGCCACTTGAGGGGGTGAACCAATGGAAAAAGGAAGACCTTTCTCTCTGTCTCTCACTCTCTCTCACTGTCTAATTCTGCCTGTCAAACAAACAAACAAACAAAAAACCAAAAACTCACTGTGGTTTTTGTTCCTAAGCTTCAGCCGCTGTTTTTCTTTTAGCTTTCCAGTCGATTTCACTGATTCACGAGCTGATCGATCCATTCTTTCATCGCAGCAATATTTAGTGAACACCATCTCCATTGCGGCCGTGAGGTGCTACAGCGGGAGCACAAAGATAGCAAAGTAATCACCCCTGCCCTGGAGACACTCACGGAGGAGGACAGACGGCAAGTCCAATGTCCTGTCTCCACAGAGCCATCTACCTGATGCTATGGCATGCGGAGACCACAGGAAGAAGTGGGGTGACGATGGAACTGGGGAAGGAAAGCCAAGGCCCAGGAGCCCGCGCAGTCGCCCGAGGGCAGCTGGGGGAGGACGGTGGCTCACAGGGCCTCCCGCACAGCAGGGCAGCCTGGGCGGCGGCCTCCCTCGGGTTCCCTGGAAGTGGGCAGAGGGCCAGTGCGGGAGCTGCAGCAGCGGAGGTGGGGGCTCCAGCGGGCCCCTCTCTCTCTGTGTCCCTCAGCCTGGGCGCAGGGAGGCCAGGCAGCCTGAGAATGGGAATCCTTTTCCCCAGGATGTGGAGACTGTTCAATCCCCAGGGGCACAAGGCTCTAATTGCCGGGCTGGATCATGCGGGGAAAAGGACCATCCTCCACCGATTTTCTGTGGACGAAGTGCACACATCCGCTACCACAGGAAGTAAGATAGAAGAGATGGTTTTTCCTGGAACGCTTTGCTATACTAACACGGAGGTGTAGTTGTTGCCGTGGACAGTACACAGAGGTTTCTGTAACGTTAGTGCATGAGGACCTAAGGAAAGCCACATTGCTGAGTTTTGCCAATAAGCAAGATGTTAATGCATGATGGTAGCAGAAATCTCTCAGTTTTTGAAGTTAACTTCTATCAAAGATCACCAGTGGCATATCCAGGCATGCAGTGCTCTTACTAGGGAGGGACTGTGTCAACAACTTGAATGGATAATGTCACTATTTAAGAGTAGATCTTGGGGCTGGTATTGTGGTACAGCAGGTTAAGCCACTGCCTGCAATGCAGGCATCCCATATGAGCACCAGTTCAAGTCCTGGCTGCTCCCTGCTAATGCACCTGGGAAAGCAGTGGAGGATGGCCCACTTGTTTTGTCCCCTGCCACCCACATGGGAGATCCGATGAATCTCCTGGTTCAAGGCTTCAACCTGACCCATCCCACTGTTTTCTTTCTATCTTCCTTCCTTCCTTCTTAGTTTTATTTATTTATTTGAGAGGCAGAGTTACAGACAGAGAGAGGGAGGGAGGGAGAGAGAGAGAGAGAGGTCTTCCACCCGCTGGTTCACTCCCCAAATGGCTGCAATGGCTGGAACTGTGCCGATCCAAAGCCAGGAGCCAAGAGCTTCTTCCGGGTCTCCCACGGGTGTGCAGGGGTTCAAGGACTTGGGCCATCTTCTACTGTTGTCCCAGGCTGTTAGCAAGGAGCTGTGTCAGAACTCCCTGATCAGCTGCTGGGTATCGAACCAGCGCCATGTGGGATGCTGGCACTGCAGTGGAAGTTTAACCTATTGCACCACAGTGCTGGCCCCAACCCCAACTGTTTTGGCCATTGGGGAGTGAGCCAGGATATAACAAATCTCTATCTAACTCTGTAACTCTGCATTTCAAATAAATAAATAAATCTTAGAAAGAAAATAAAAAAGATGAAATGATCTCTATCGATCTCTTAGAGACTTTGTGTAAACACGAACCAGCGCCCATATGGGACTTTCCTGAGAGCTGCAAAAATTCATGGTTTAGATTTATTTATAGTAAGCTGATTTAAGTATTCTCTCTAGTAGGAAAATGAAAACCACTGTTTTGAAAGCAAAGATGAAGTCTCACCTTCCAATTTACTTTCTCGTTAGTCCTTCCCAAGTAAGTTATTAGAGCTATTAATTGACATTTTTCTCTTAAAAAAAAAAAGGCGCATGAAGACTGACTTGGTGTTTGCTAAAAGATCATGAGAATGAGTTAGAGGAAAGAGATCTAAGCTCTCCTACATTTGTTGCCTCTTGCTGCTTTACTTCCTCAAAATGCTGACTCTCCTGTAGTTACTGTCACAGTTAGTCGTCAGAGATTCAGTGCACTGAGATCAGTACGCTAGGTAGAAGAGAATGTTCTGGTTTCATATAAGTGCTTTCACTTGTTAGATGTAAAGGAAAAGATACTTGGACCACAAGTTCTGCTCTCTGTAAGAATGAGGGCTTTCTGGTAGAGCTCATTTCTATTTCAATGAAAGAATGTAATGACTGAGCATCGTCATGACCTCAAGAAATAGTTGATTGGTTTTGGCACTGTGGTGCAGCAGGGTAAGCTGTATGCATCTGAATCCTAGCTACTCTGCTTCTGATCCAGCTTCCTGCTCTTTCATCCTGGGAGACAGAAGGATAGCTCCAGGGCTTGGGCCCCTTCCACTCACGTGGGAGATCTTGATGGACAGTTCCAGGTTCTTGTCCTTGGCCTGGCACAGACCTGGATGTTGCAGGCATTTGAACCAGCAACGAGGGCAGATCAATATCTCCCCCACTTTTCAAATGATGAAAATAAATATAAAATTTAAAAAATAAATATTACATGAACACATACATAATGTATTTGGCTGTGGGGTAGAACTAATGTTGAGCATTATTCTCCTGCAATAAGTTTCAGTATTTTGTGGAATGCACACCATCCCCATATTATGAAACACTATAATATTCCTACTACTGAGCTTAATATCAGAAGTAGGAGTTGATTTTCACATTACAAAAATGGGTTTGAAAATAAGACATGAAAAATATTCATATTGATAATTTCATTGCTTTCATGTTATATTTTATTATGAGATTATGATCTATTGTTTATTTTGGAATCATAGTTGCAATAGATTTCTTTTTTTTTCTTTTTTAAAGTTTTATTTATTTGAGAGGCAGAGCTACAGAGAGGCAGAGGGAGAGAGAGAGAGAGGTTTTCCATCTGCTGGTTCACTTCCCCAAATGGCTGCAATGGTCAGAGCTGCATGGATCTGGAGCCAGGAGCCAGGTGCTTCTTCCCAGTCTCCCATGCGGGTGCAGGGGCCCAAGCACTTGGGCCATCTTCTACTGCTTTCCCAGGCCACAGCAGAGAGCTGTGGAGCAGCCAGGACACAAACCAGTGCCCATACGGGATGCCAGTGCCGCAGACAGAGGCTTAGGCTACTGTGCCACAGCGCTGGCCCCTGCAGTGTAACTTTATTAACTAGAGTCCTCATGTTGGCTCTTGTTCAGACTTGCTCATCCTACATATTTTCTACTCTGTATCCTATATTTCTTCATCCCCCCTCACCCCCCCCCCCAGGGTAACCACTGTTTCATTCTATATCTCTGAATATGTGATATTTTGGGGGGAGATTCCACATATAGCTGTGATCATGCAATATTTTTCTATCTCTGCTTGGCTTATTTCATTTAGCATAATGTCCTCTAGGTCCATACACACTGTGGCAAATGGCAGGATCTTCTTTCTAAAGGCTGAATACTGTATTCATTCTGTCTTTCTCTCTCTTCTCTCTCTCTCATACACAGGCACACACAAACACATGTGGTATGTTTTATATCCATTTGTCTTTTTTTTATATAAAGATTTATTTATTTGAAAGAGAGGCAGAGAGAGAGAGAGAGAGAGAGAGAGAGAGAGAGAGAGAGGTCTTCCATTTGCTGGTTCATTCCCCAGGTGTCTGCAACGGCCGGAGCTGCACCGATCCAAAGCCAGGAGCCAAGAGCTTCTTCCAGGTCTCTCATGTGCGTGCAGGAGCCCAAGGACCTGGGCCATCTTCTACTGCTTTCCCAGGCCATAACAGAGAGCTGGATTGGAAGTGGAGCAGCCGGGACTCGAACCGGTGCCCATGTGGGATGCTGGCACTTCAGGCGGTGGTTTTACTGGCTACACCACAGCACCAGCCCCTCCGTTTGTCATCTGACTATCACGTAGATTGTTTCCATAGCCATTTTCTACAGGAGGGAAGGGACATGTTCCTGCATTTTCTTGTGTGCCTGCCTGCTGGCCTCAAGTGCAGACACGCGTGTGTGTCTATGTTTGAAGACATGTGTGTGCTCTACTGTCTAGTCTGGCTCTCTAGTCAGACCAGTTGCAAGGAAACAGGTCTGAAGTCCAGCACCACCCAGAAGCTTTAGACAAACAGATGGCCAAGTGAGAAGGAACCAGAGATGAACATGATAGACAGAGTGACAAAAATTCCTTATACTTTTTTTTTTTAAACTTGCTTTCTGTTTATTTTGAGAGACTTGAAAGCCACAGCGCAGTGATAGCTTGTTCACCTGAGTGCTTTGTTAGTCTCACTGCCTGGGCCATGAACAGGGGCCCTCACAGAGAGGCAGGGAAACCCACTCACAGGATCTTTGCCTGGAGCATCTTGCTTTGGTTTTGCCCTTTGTACGGAAACACACCGATTTGGCTCTTCCTGCAGATTATGGGCTTTGGGTTGGAAAGCGTTTTCACCAAGCGACAGGGAGAACTGCCATTTGGAACCACGGAAGGCCAGAGCCTTCATTTTGTCCGCCAGAGGGCGGTATGACCTTAACAGCAACCAGACTGCCTTGCGCTTTCTCCAGGGGCTTTGGTTCCTGAAGTCTTAGGTTTCCAGTGTGCTTCCGGGAGGCTGTGCCTGCGCTGGCTGTGATGGCTGCCCCTGTCAGTCGCCAGGACTGAGTTAGGAGATTTGGCTGGGTGAACTGGCATCTTCTCCTTGTTGCCCCACACGAAGCTTTTCCTTCAGAAACTTTGCTCTCTCAAAGAGGACTGCTTTCCAGATGCTGTTATCTTCCCCAGATCCTTCTCTCTAGCTGTATAATATTTTCACAGGACCCTTAAAGTTGCCGTATTATGAAATGTTATTGTGTCAAAACTCTAGAACTAAGTGGGACTCAGAAAAGGTTTTCAAGGTGGGAATTGGAATAAAAAGTTCGGTGACTTTGAGAAGCTGGCATTTGGTGCAGAGTTAAAATGCTGCTCAGGGCGGCGGGGGTGGGGATGCGGGTTGGGGAGCTTTGTGGCCTAGTGAGTTAAGTAGCTGCCTGAGATCCCGGCTGCTCTACTTCCGGTCCAGCTCCCTGCTAATGTGCCTAGGAAAGCAGAGGAAGATGGCCCACCTATTTGGGCCCCTGCTACTCAGGTGGGAGACCCAGAAGAAGCTCCAGGTTCCTGGCTCCTGGTTTGAGCCTGGCCTAGCCCTGGCTACTGGGGGGCATTTGGTGAGTGAAGCAGCAGATGGAAGATCTCTGTGTCTCTCTCTGCAACTCTGTCTTTCAAATAAGTAAATAAATCTTTAAAAAAAATGCTGCTTTGGATGCCAGTAACCACATCCGAGAGCGTGGGTTTAAGTCCCCACCCTTTCAGATTTCAGATTCCAGCTTCCTGCTATGTGCGCCTGGGAGTCATGGAGTTCCTCCCTCTCACGTGGAAGACCTGAATTGAGTCCCTGGCTCCTGACTATGGTCTGGTCTAGCTCCAGTTGTTATGGGCATTTGGGATGTGATCTAGTAGATGAAGCATTGTTTTCTTTATCTGTCTTTCAAATAAGAATACAGAGCAATTTTTAAAAATTTCAATGGATTTTTTTTTTTTTTTTGACAGGTAGAGTTAGATAGTGAGAGAGAGAGAGACAGAGAG
This sequence comes from Lepus europaeus, assembly GCF_033115175.1. Lineage (NCBI taxonomy): Eukaryota > Metazoa > Chordata > Mammalia > Lagomorpha > Leporidae > Lepus > Lepus europaeus. Next base: position 25,319,254 of record NC_084836.1, on the reverse strand, counting down.
AAAGCTCTTCCTTCCATTGGTTCACCCCCCAAATAGCCGCTACGGCCAGTGCACTGTGCCAATCTGAAGCCAGGAGCCAGGTGCTTCCTCCTGGTCTCCCATGCAGTGCAGGGCCCAAGCTCTTGGGCCATCCTCCACTGCACTCTGCCATAGCAGAGAGCTGGACTGGAAGAGGAGCAACCGGGACAGAATCCAGCACCCCAACCGGGTCTAGAACCCCCGGGGTGCCGGCGCTGCAGGCGGAGGATTAGCCAAGTGAGTTGGGGCTCTGGCCTCAATGGATTTTGAAAGTAAATAGATTTTGATTCAAATCTTTTTGCTTCTTGAAAAATAGGTGAGCTCACAGTTTTTCTGAGGATTAAGTGGGGCACTATAGGTGAAAGTAGTAGACATAGCCAGTGACTGAGCACACAGTGAGTGATGGGTGGTTGCTGATAGTGGTGACAGGATCTTATTATTTTGCAACTGGATTTTATTGCTGAAAATAGCAACAGAGTATTCATGAGTCACTACAAAGTTGTTAAGAGTACTGGGTGGGCCGGCGCCGTGGCTCAATAGGCTAATCCTCTGCCTTGCGGCACTGGCACACTGGGTTCTAGTCCCGGTCGGGGCGCCAGATTCTGTCCCGGTTGCCTCTCTTCCAGTCCAGCTCTCTGCTGTGGCCTGGGAGTGCAGTGGAGGATGGCCCAAGTCCTTGGGCCCTGCACCCCATGGGAGACCAGGAGAAGCACCTGGCTCCTGCCTTCGGATTAGCGAGATGCGCCAGCCGCAGTGCACCGGCCATGGTAGCCATTGGAGGTTGAACCAACGGCAAAGGAAGACCTTTCTTTCTGTCTCTCTCTCTCACTGTCTACTCTGCCTGTCAAAAAAAAAAATAAAAAAATTATGATCCCTAACTGATAGTCATTGAGTATTATTACAAAGAAGGAAATTTTGAGTCTCCAGATTAAAGTTATATTTGTTATACACCTACCATGAGAACAAATACAAATACGGAGCTTTACGTATTTTGTGTAGTTTAAAAACATCGATAGGAAGCAAGCGCTGTGGTGCAGAAGGCTATGCTGCATCTCATATTGGAGTGCTGGCTTCAGTCCTGGCCACTCGGCTGCTGATCCAGCTTCTTGCCAACCGGCCTTGGAAGCATAGCAGCAGCAGATGGCCCAAGCACTTGGGTTCATGCCACTCATGAACTGGGAGACCAAGATAGGGTTCCTGGCTCCTGGCTTTGGTCTGGCACTGCCCTGGTTGTTGTAGTTACTAAGGTAGTGAACCAGTGGGTGGAACATCTCCCCCCCCCCCCCCCCCTTTCTTTTTCTGTCATGCCCTCTCTTTCTGTCACTTGGCCTTTCAAATAAATCCCCCCCTTTAAAAAAAAAAGCATCGAATGAGATATTTGCTGGAAGTTTTACCTCCCAACATTACTCCCCACAACAATCTGTAGGGCCAATCTATAGAGTTTTTCTGTTTTGTAGAATTTCTTTCTTTCTTTCTTTTTTTTTTTTTTTAAGGGCAAGCATTTCATTAAGAAGATGAATTGATGAACTAAATTCAGATATATAGTTACATATTTGCTTTTGGTTTTGACCAAATGATTGTAAAAATGTGACAGAATTCTTTATTATATCATTAGTGGAACATTTGCTTTAATTAATTTTTTAAAATTTATTTTATTTATTTGAAAGGTGGAGTTGCAGAGAGAGAGGGAGAGATGGAGAGAGAGAGAGATCTTCTATCCTCTGGTTCACTCCCCAGATGGCCACAATGGCTGGTACAGGCTAGGTTGAAGCCAGGAGCAGGAGCTTCATCTGGGTCTCCCATGTGGGTGCAGGGGCTCAAGGTCTGGGCTATCTTCTGCTGATTTTCCCAGATCATTAGCAGGAAGCTGGATCAGAAGTGGAGCGGCCAGGACTTGAATGGGTGCCCATGGGGGATGCTGGTGTCCACGTGGCAGCTTAACCTGCTATGCCACAATGCTGGCCCTAGCATTTACTTTCTTTTCTTTTCTTTCTTTCTTTTTTTTTTTTTTAAGAAGTTTTAGTTTATTTTTGAGAAACAGAAATCCCATGTGTCAGTTCCCTCCCCCAAATGCCCACAATGGCCAGGCCTGGGGCCAGGGCTGGGCTGGGTCTGGGTTAGGGGAAGGCAGTACATGTCTTCCTGAGCGGCAGGTCCCATCACTTGAGCCATCACTGCTGCTTCCCAGCGTCTGCAGGAGCAGAAGTCTGTTATCAGGCTGGAGCTGGACATCGAGCCCAGGCACTCTGACGTGGGACTTGGCTGTCTGACACCAGCATCTCTACTGCTCATGCAAACTCACACTCCTGTAGCATTTGCTTCTTAAGCCACTGTCCCCTCGACCTTGTTTTCTGGGCCCTATGACAGTGCTTTTAGGAATAATTGTAAATGTGCAGGAAAATGCATACTTTTTTTTCCTTCATTATGTAACCACTGGAGGTTACTATCCCTCTATAAGCAATGGGAAAGTTGGACAAGAGTGCACGTAGATTAAGAGGAAAATCTTGAGGGGCCAGTGCTGTGCTGTAGCAGGTAAAGCTGCTCCCTGCAGTACCAGCATCCCATATGGGCACTGGTTCGAGTCCCAGCTGCTCCACTTCTGATCCAGCTCCCTGCCATGGCCTGGAAAAGCAGTGAAAGATGGCCCAAGTCTCTGGGTCCCTGCACCCACATGGGAGACCTGGAGGAAGCTCTAGGCTTCTGGCTTTGGATTGGCCCAGCCCCAGCTGTTGCAGCTATCTGGGGAGTGAACCAGCAGATGAAAGACCTCTCTCTCTGTAACTCTGCCTTTCAAATAAAAAAATAAATAAATATATTTTTTTAAAAAAAGATGAAAATTTTGAAATAGTTTATCTCTGAAAGTCCCTAGACAGGAGTTTCCAGTTTTTAGGTTTACAAGAGATGTTGTAAAATCCAGGCCAGCTGTTGACCTGGACATTTCGAGCAACTTCTCATTCCCCTCCCATCTTCTGTCTGTTGTCCCACCTTGACAACAAGGGGATGCACAGTTTCCTGAAGCAGCTATTCTGTTTTAAACCACTGTTGGCAACTTGTCCTGGTGTTGGGTAGAAATTAGTCTTCTGGTAGCTTCTTAATACTCCTGCAAGTGATTGAAAGAGCAAATTCAATATACCTGGAGCGAGGCTGCATCTGCTTTTGTTGTGTGTAACGGCCAGGATGCGCCCTCGAGATGCTGCGTCTCGTCATTATGGACTCGGGAATTACTGTTCTTTCTGTCTGGTGCTTCTATTTGCTGATGTGCCTTCCATCAGCACACTGCTTTTCTTTTTTAAAAAGATTTAGTTAGAGACATTATAGGTGCCAAACAAATGTGTGTATGTGTTTGCACATTTCCCCAATCTCTGATACTAGAGAATAAGATAAAATCAATGTATTGGGGCCAGCGCTGTGGTGTAGTGGGTAAAGCCATCACCTGCAGTGCTGGCCACCTATATGGGTATTGGTTTGAGTCCTGGCTGCTCCACTTCCCATCCAGCTCTCTGCTATGGCCTGGGAAAGCAGAAGATGGCCCAAGTGCTTGGGCCCCTGCACCCACTTGGGAGCCCTGGAAGAAGCTCCAGCTCTGGCTGTTGTGGCCGTTTAGGGAGTGAACCAGCAGATGGAAGGTCTCTTTGTCTCTGCCTCTCTGTCACTCTGCCTTTCAAATAACAAATAAATCTTAAAAAAAAAAGAAAGGCAGAGTGACAGAGAGAGGGAGAGACATAGAGAGATCCATCTTCCATCTGCTGATTTTCTCCCCAAATGACTGCAATAGTTAGGACTAGGCAGGGTGATGCCAGAAGCCCAGAGCTCCATCCAGGTCTCCCAAGTGGGCGGCAGGGGCCCAAACACTTGGGTCATCTTCTGCTGCTTTCCCAGATGCACTAGCAGGGACACTGATTGGAACTGGAGCAGCAAGGACTCGAACCAGTGCTCATCTGGGATGACAGCTTAATCTGCTACACCAAGACCAGGGCTGTTTTGTTCAGCATTGTATTCTTGATGATCAGCACAGTACACAGAGTACAAAAAGTGCTAGGGTGCCATTGATACAAAAATGAATATTTACTGGATACACAGGGGAAAACATCTAGGCTGATATATTATGCTGTCTTTTAGTGTCTAGATTTTCTCTTGTAACTGATGGGGACCTGATGAAGGACTTCAAGTAGGAAACCCATGCAAAACTGCCTTTTGGGAAAATCCCCCAAGTGATGCAGAGTATAACTGGGGTGATGGTGAGGGTTGGAAGCTGGAAACAGGGGTGCTAAAAGGTTATCACAGTAATCCAGAGGATGCCTGTGGATATATCTGATGTTGGTAGGGAAAGGAGATTATAAGGAAATAAAAATGTCTCAGTCTCGGGGCAGGCATTGTGGCGCAGTGGGTTAAACTGCAACTTGTAATGCTGGCATCCCATATGTGCGCCCGTTGTAGCCCCTCCATTTCCAATCCAGCTCCCTGATAATGCACCTGGGAAAACAGCAGAAGTTGCCCCAAGTGTCTGGGCCCCTGCCACCCATGTGAGAGACCAGGATGAAGCTCCTGGCTCTTGGCTTCAGCCTGGCCCCACCCTGGCCATTGTGGCCATTTGAGGAGTGAACCAGTGGATGGAAGATCTCTCTCTCTCTCTCTTTCTGTAATGCTGCCTTTCAAATAAATAAATAAATACATAAATAAATAAATATCTCAGTCTCTGAGCTCCTGTCTCTGTTTCTCTCTTTCACTCTCACTCTGTCCAGGCCAACTCAACAAGAAAGAGACAAGATCCATTCTCAGTCATTGTCCAGAGTCGATGCTGGTTCTGTTTCTGGCTGCAGATCGCATGTCTTGCCTTCTGGACACGCCCTGACCTCTGGTGACCCTTGCTCAGTTAGTTGAACTCTTTAAGAACTTTGATTTGCAATCATCTGTCGGGATGCTGTCACCCTCGGATGCTTTGGGGAGGATGCTTGGTCTCAGCTCTCGTCTGGGGATGCAAGTCCTGCAGCAGTCAGCCCACTGCTATGTGGTGAGCATTTGGTCTGGGCCTTCTGTCCGTGCTTTGATAGTCTGGTGTTTAGTCTTGCCCCTGTGAGCCTGTTTCTCGAGTCACCACCTCCTGGCTTTGATTCCGTGTTGAAAACCAGATCTCATTCGCCTCAGGTTGCCTTGGTTAGACCTGACCTTTTAGGAACCTTGCTGTGGTGGGATTTGCATTGTGACTTCACAATAAGTGGATTATATTAGTGATGAGAGTGTTTTCCTCAAAGACATAGAGAAACTTAGGGAGGGCATTGTGGTGCTGCGGATTAAGCTACTGCTTGGGACACGCACATCCCACATCACAGTGCCTGGGATCAATTCCTGCCTCTGCTGCTGATCCAGCTCCCCGCTAATGTATCTAGGAGGTGGCAGATGATGGTCCAAGTACTTGGGTTTCTGCCACTCATGTGGGAAACCCAGATGGAGTTCCAGGTTCCTGGCTTCGGTCTGGCCTAGCCCCAATTGTGGTGGGCATTTGGGGAGGAAGCTAGTGGAAGATAGCTTGCTCTCTCTCTCTCCCCCTCTTTCTCTGTTACTTTGCCTTTGAAATAAGTGTCTTTAGGCCAGCGCCGTGGCTCAACAGGCTAATCCTGGTTCTAGTCCCAGTTGGGGCGCTGGATTCTATCCCGGTTGCCCCTCTTCCAGTCCAGCTCTCTGCTATGGCCCGGGAAGGCAGTGGAGGATGACCCAAGTCCTTGGCCCTGCACCTGCATGGGAGACCAGGAGAAGCACCTGGCTCCTAGCTTTGGATCAGCGCGATGTGCCAGCCGCAACGGCCATTGGAGGGTGAACCAACAGCATCCACTCTGCCTGTCAAAAAAAAAAAAAAAAAAAAAAGAAAGAAAGAAAGAAAGAAATAAGTGTCTTTAAAAACCTTAAATAAGTAAAAAATCTTTTAAAAAAGTCTTAAAAAACACTCTAATAGTATACTCTTGAGCAGCGTTTAAAGATGCTATTAAACCCAATTCTAAAATATTCCTGTCCCAGTATGTGCTAATTTGATGCCTCTTTCTAATGTGTAATATAAGAATATAAAAATTTAGCCTCCAATGTACAGGGCGCTTGGGACTGATATTGTGGCATAGCAAGCTGAGCTGCCGCCTGCAACACTGGCATCTCCTATTGAAGCCCCTGATGGGTCCTGACTGCTCTGTTTCCAATCCAGCTGCCTGTTAATGTGCCTGGGAAAGCAGCAGAGGATGGTCCAAGTATTTGGGCCTCTGCCACCCACATGGGAGACCTGGATGGAGCTCTGTGCTCCTGGCTTCGACCTGGACCAGTCCCCACTGTGGCAGCCATTTGGATGGAAGATCTTGCTCTCTCTCTGTTCGCTGCCCACTCCCTCCCCATCACTCTCTCTTTAAATAAATAGATAACTGTTTAAAAAAAAGATGTATAGAACACTTAAAAAATCTAAATATGAGCTAAAAGGTAATAGGAAAAAGAAATGTGTGCATTTCCTGAAATGTTAAATTATGGTGGATGCTTGTTTGAATTATCGCCTCATTATTTTGTCTTGTCAGCAGTGGCAAGAATCTTCTAGATATAAACCATATTTATAGCTGTGGCCACTCATGTTCTTTTTTTTTTTTAAATTTATTTATTTATTCAAAAGTCAGAGTTACACAGAGAGAGGAGAGGCAGAGAGAGAGAGAGAGGTCTTCCATCTGCTGGTTCACTCCCCAATTAGCTGCAACAGCTCGAGCTGCGCTGATCCGAAGCCAGGAGCGAGGAGCTTCTTCCGGGTCTCCCACATGGGTGCAGGGGCCCAAGGACTTGGGCCATCTTCTACTGCTTTCCCGGGCCATAGCTGAGAGCTGGATTGGAAGTGGAGCCACCAGGTCTCGAACTGGTGCCCATATGGGATGCCGGCGCTTCAGGCCAGGGCATTAACCTGCTGCACCACAGCACTGGCTCCCACTCATGTTCTTAAAAAATTGCTATCAGTTGGCAAGGGCACTTTGGCATAGTGGGTTAAGCCACCACTTGGGATGCCACAACTCATACCAGAGTGCCAGTTTGAGTCTTGGCTGCTCCGTTTCCAGTCCAGCTCCTTGTTAATGCACCTGGTAGGCACTAGGTGATGACTCAAGTACTTGATTTCCCTGCCACCCTTGTGGGAGACCCAGATGGAGTCGAGAGTAAACCTGTGGATAGAAAATCTCTCTCTCTTTCTGTCACTCTGCCTTTCAAATAAATGAATAAATAAATCTTTAAAAATCCAAATAAATAGGAGCCACTCATCTAGTTTAGCAAATAGCAGCTCATACAGTGTTCATAACAAATTGGTTATGAAGCCGGCATCCAGTATGAGCTCAGGGGTTAGTGCTGTGAATGGTTTAGTGGAAGCTGACATTTCACAAACTACTTCAAGTCCAGCTAGTGCTGGAAGTAATCCATGTGGGAATTAGCTCATCAGGAGAATAAAAACTGAGTTAGTTTAGCTGTACCATAATCAAGAGATTCTAAAAACTAGGGTTCATGTTTATCTAGCATGAAAGAAGTTATCTGTTGAGATATACATAGATATAACTAGAAGGGGTACTGAGACTGTACTTTTTGAGTGCCAGTGTGATTTTTAATTCCCCATCAAAGATGGAGAAAAGTTCATGAAAATAGAAAAGAAGCATCAATCTCCTTATATTAAAATACTTGCAGACTTTTTTCATGGAGCTGTGGCCTTACAGCATCTTTCCACCAGGGGGTGCCCTGGGGTAATACTTTTCAGCCACACTAAGTTCTTTTCTGCTCTATTAATCGAATAAAAAGCAGGCATTTAGATTTGTTCGTTGTACTTCCCATCTGTACTCACTAATCTTTGAAAAGTGACACTTGAAATTAAAAAACATTTAGTGAAAATTATTTTAAATGTGAGTCATCAGTGTGTGATCCCTAAGGAAAAGACAAACATATTTTGTGTGGTTATTTGTTTCCTTTCTCAAGAGAGTCAGAATGAGCTGAAACCCCACCAGGGTTTTACTGGGTTGGGTTAATGTGGGTTCTTTATGTTCGTTATTTTTTGTAGCATCATTTTTTATGTGTCTATCAGCCAGTGCTGTAGGGATGCATTATCATTGAAATGGTTTTCATTCTTTTCTTTTCTTTCTTTTTTTAAAAAGATTTATTTATTTGAAATGCAGAGTTAGAGAGAGGCAGAGGCAGAGGCAGAGAGAGAGAGAGAGAGAGAGAGAAAGAAAGAGATCCTCCATTCTCTGGGTCACACCTCAAGTGGCTGCTACGGCCTGAGGTGGGCCAATCCGAAGCCAGGGGCCAGGAGCTTCCTCCAGGTCTCACATGCAGGTGCAGGGGCCCAAGGACTTGGGCCATCCTCTACTGCATTCCCAGGCCATAGCAGAGAGCTGCATCGGAAGTGGAGCAGCAGTGGCTTAACCTGCTGTGCCATAAAGCTGGACCCCCATTTTGAGGTTTAAAACAGGAAAACCCTTGTTCTTTCCTCTTATGGAGGAAAAAAACCCCCAATATTTCTTATACTCTTTGTTTCCCCAAAGAAAACTTTTTGTTTAATTGTACTCTTGTTTATAATAGAACGTCCTAAGGAAAAAAGACTGGAAGAGTTAGAAACCCTAGGTTATCAAATGGCAAAGAATTATAACAGAAAGAAACATTTTTTTTTTCACAATTTGCTTCTGTTCCTAATTGTCTCTGCCTTCGCCACTCCACCCCCCGTTTGTAAATCTAAAAGTTTGCATTAAAAGTAGGCCACAGCCCCTGGCCGGCTGGTAGTTGGCACTCGTATTCCTGGGCTAACAAGGCATCAGAAGGGCCGGGCCAGGGCTGGGCTGACTTCTGACCTGCACACGCAGTTTTTTTCTTCTCATTAATCCTTTGCACAGAACAGATGCGCTGGGTGCAGTTTTAGGCCAGAAGAATGTCCAAAATATGTGGGTGTGAACCTGGCCGTGGGTTCGCTGAATGCGCGGCGCAGATACCAGGCTGGAAACAGGTCACATGGTAATGAAAACGCACATTCAGCATGGCATTGTGTTCGGCAAAGTGGCCATTCCCAGCCATGGAGCACACAGGGGAAGCAGGCATTCATGTGGAACTGCTTTAAAACCGGGTTCTTGTGCACCCTGACTGCTGCGGGGAGGGGGGGCAGGGCTCCCAAGTGCCCCCTGGGAAATGAGGTCAGGGGGGTTTTGCCCTGCATAGGGGAGTTTTTTGGATCACCTGTCCTGACCCTTCAAAAGGAAGACAAAAGCCCTATGAACCGAATAAAGGGAGGACTTCAGGATGAAGACCTAGGGCAGAGGTGCTTATCCCAGTCGCATGCAGAGAACCATGGCTAAGCACAGAAATGGGATTTTCCTCATTTTACTAAAACCAAGCCAAGCCAAGCTCTACCTTTGCATGTTAAAGGGTGAAATATAAAAGTCTGCTGAGAGCGTAACTTAATTAGAGGTAGCGCTCCCTCCTCTCAAAAAGTGTGTGTGTGTGTGTGTGTAAATACGTATAGGATCATTTGTAAGTACGTAAGCAAAATATTGAGTTTTTAAAAAATTCATTTAAAAATTTTAGCTTATTTTTTAAGAATGAGAGAAAGGGGCCGGCGCTGTGGCACAGTGGGTTAATGCCCTGGCCTGAGGTGCCGGCATCCCATAATGGCTCCAGTTCAAGTCCTGGCTACTCTATTTCCGATCCAGCTCTCTGCTATGGCCTGGAAAGGCAGTACAGGATGGCCCAGGTCCTTGGGCCCCTGCACCCATGTGGGAGACCCGGAAGAGGCTCCTGGCTCCTGGCTTTGGATCAGCGCAGCTCCGGCCATTGTGGCTGGTTGGGGAGTGAACCAGTGAACCAGAGAATATCTCTCTCTCTATCTCTCTCTCTCTTTCTCTCTGCCCCTCCTTTCTCTGTGTAGCTCTGACTTTCAAATAAATCTCTCTAAAAAAAATGAGAGAAACATATAAACATTAGACTAAACAGCTTTTAAAATAGAAACAAGGCACTATTTGATATTGTTAAATAAAATTTTATTTTATGTCATTACTACAGCTAGTTGTGGGTGGTGTATAGAAACAGCAATGGAAAGTGCTTCCCAAAAGAGCAAATACATTAATGGAGATATTGTATCTGAAGTAAAGAAGGTGACACTTTATTATTATTATTTTTTTTAATTTATTATTTTTTTTGACAGGCAGAGTGGACAGTGAGAAAGAGAGAGAGAGAAAGGTCTTCCTTTGCCGTTGGTTCACCCTCCAATGGCCACTGCGGTAGGCACGCTGCGGCTGGCGCACCGCGCTGATCCGAAGCCAGGAGCCAGGTGCTTCTCCTGGTCTCCCATGGGGTGCAGGGCCCAAACACTTGGGCCATCCTCCACTGCCTTCCCGGGCCATAGCAGAGAGCTGGCCTGGAAGAGGGGCAACCGGGACAGAATCCGGCGCCCCAACCGGGACTAGAACTCGGTATGCCGGCGCCGCAAGGCAGAGGATTAGCCTAGTGAGCCGCGGCGCCGGCCCACTTTATTATTTTTTTAAACATTTATTTAAAAGGCAGACCCACAGAAAAATAAAGGGAGAGAGAGAGATTAATCTTCCATCTGCTGGTTCACTTCCCAAATGGCTGCAATGGCAGGGAGCCTGAAACTCCATCTTGGTCCTCCATGTGGGTGGCAGGAGCCCAAGGACTTGGGCCAGCTTCTGTTGCTTTCCCAGGTGCACTAGCAGGGTGCTGGATCAGAAGTGGAGCAGCCGGGACTCGAACCTGCGCTCGCATGAGAGGCTGGCATTGCAAGTGATGTCTTTACTTGCAACGCCACCACATCGGCCCCACTTTATTCTACTTTCAGCTGCTCAGTGTTAGCATTTGTGTATTAAGTGATTCCTTTAGAACAGGTGGTATGCTGAGGAAGTATGAAATTAGGAACTCGAGGGGGAATGAAGAGATCTTAGGGTTGTTATATCTGAAAAAAAAAGCAAGGTTAGAGGAGTCCGGAGAGAGGAGGATCAGGCTGCTTCTGGATGCACTCTCCAAGTGGGAAACCTTCCGTGCAGGGAAGAGATAGGGATCCGGCAAGTTCTGGCCAAATACTGTGCTCTTCAAATAAGCTGACCGTCGGGCAGCTGTAGAAAAGATTCAGGTACCAAGGTGCTGGGGCTGGACTGTGGTGCAGTGGGTTAAGCCGCTGCCTGCAGTGCTGGCATCCAATACGGGTGCCAGTTGGAGTCCCAGCTGTCCACTTCTGATCCAGCTCCCTGCTAATGTGTGTGGGAAGGCAGTGGAGGATGGCCCAACCTGGCACCCACATGGGAGACTTGTATGGAGTTTTGGGCTCCTGGCTTTGTCCTGGTCCCATCCCTGGTCAAGGTGGCCATTTAGGGAGTTGAACCAGCAGATGGAAGATTTCTTCTTCTCTATATCTCTGCCTTCCAAGTAAATAAAATAAATCTCAATAAGAAAATAATAATACTAACTCTGATGGGCTGGTGTTGTGGTGTAGCAGGTAAAGCCATTGCCTACGGCACTGGAGTCCCATATGGGCACTGATTCATGTTCTGGCTGCACCACTTCTGATCCAGATCTGTGATATTGGCTTGGGAAAGCAGTGGAAGATGGCCCAAGTGCTTGGGTTCCTGCTACCCACATGGGAGACGCAATTGCACTTCCTGGCTCCTGGCATTGGCCTGACCCAGTCCCGGCGATTGCAGCCATCTGGGGACTGAAACAGTGGATGGAAGATCTCTGTCTTGACTCCCTCTCTGTAACACTGACTTTCAAATAAAATACATAAATCTTTAAAAGAAAAACGAAATTAATTTGTGTTACCAAGTGAAGTTGAAGATACACATGCCCTATGGTACAACAGCTTCACTGCTAGGAATGTACAATGTGCAATATTTATTTATTTATTTATTTTTTATTTTTGACAGGCAGAGTGGATAGTGAGAGAGAGAGAGACAAGAGAGAAAGGTCTTCCTGGTTGGTGCACCCTCCAATGGCTGCCGCGGCCGGTGCACCACACTGATCCGAAGGCAGCAGCCAGGTGCTTCTCCTGGTCTCCCATGGGGTGCAGGGCCCAAGCACTTGGGCCATCCTCCACTGCTTTCCCGGGCCATAGCAGAGAGCTGGCCTGGAAGAGGGGCAACCGGGATAGAATCCGGCGCCCCAACCAGGGCTAGAACCCGGTGTGCTGCTGCCGCTAGGTGGAGGGTTAGCCTGTTGAGCCACGGCGCCGGCCTTGTGCAATATTATTATAGTGCTGATTTAACAGTGTTCTTAACAGAATTGTTCATGGTAGCCCCAAAGTGGAGATATTATACATATCCATGTACAATGAAGGAATCAACTGTAGTATAGTTATAAAATGGAAAATTATACAGAAATGAAATGCACAAGCTATGGCTACCAGCAACAATGTGAGCAAAAGAAGTAAGACAGTATGTCCAGTAGGTTTCCTTTTATAAAGTGTTCAAAACAGTGTTTTAAGGATACACCCATGGGGAGTAAAACCAATGAAGAGAGGATATGATGATGAAAGTGAACATGATGGCTCGCTCTGGAGGGATGGGAGAAGAAAAAGAAGATTCATTCTCCAGGATTAGCAAATATTGAGTGATTTCTAGAAGGAAGAATAGAAAGTTCAAGAGTTGGAAGTGTGTCTAAGAGAAGAGCTATCAAAAAATAAAATATTAACTTATCACATGCACATTTTAAAATATTTTACACTATAGCCGGTGCCGTGGCTCAACAGGCTAATCCTCCGCCTTGCGGCGCCGGCATACCGGGTTCTAGTCCCGGTCGGGGCACCGATCCTGTCCCGGTTGCCCCTCTTCCAGGCCAGCTCTCTGCTGTGGCCAGGGAGTGCAGTGGAGGATGGCCCAAGTGTTTGGGCCCTGCACCCCATGGGAGACCAGGAGAAGCACCTGGCTCCTGCCATCGGAACAGCGCGGTGCGCCGGCCGCAGCGCGCAACCGCGGTGGCCATTAGAGGGTGAACCAACGGCAAAGGAAGACCTTTCTCTCTGTCTCTCTCTCTCACTGTCCACTCTGCCTGTCCAAAATAAAAAAAAAAAAAAATTTTAGACTATAACTTAATAGTGTGGGTTTGTCTTTTTGATGAACTTACTACCGGAAATCATATGAGGGTAGCTGATAGAGAAAATTATGAAAAAAAAAAATCTGCTTTGACTCTGTGGTCTCCTCCCTTCCGAACTGCATCTCCTCGCTTGAATCCTGAATTTCATTTCTAAATTGTCTAATGAAGATGATCGCTGCTCTCTGAGCCTAAGGGATTAACTCTTCCAGGAATTTGTGTTTTAAGAGATTTTTTTTTTTTGAAGACTTAAAGGTTTTAACAACCTCAAATTAGATCTCAGTTGATGGAATTTAAGTTATTTTTCAGAAATGTGGGGCAGTTTTTCACAAGGGAGCTCACAGGCCGGGCTTTGTGAGTCGCAGGCAGCATCTGTGGGGAGAAGGCCCCATGGAAGAGATCCCTCTCTGGTTTGAGGCGGGTTTCCTTTGAAATTGACAAAGACTTTGAGCACTTTGCTTGAAGTTTTTATTGTGTGACTGAGAGATAAAGTCTTCATTAACTCAGTGGATTGTAAACAGTGAGGCAGCTATTCTCAGCGCAGTCAAATGGAATATAACCAAGCAATAAAACGTGAAACTTAGACGTTCTTCATAAAAGAAACTGGAAAACAGATACTGCTGGCTGAGCTGTAATCAGTATTTTTTTCTTATAAAGAATACATTTTAAGATCATTAATTTGGCAGAGTTAGAAAAGATACATTATTACACAGAAGTACAAGAACAAGACTTCTGTTGAGTTTGTAATGCATTGCTTACATAATTATCCCCAAGAGTGGGCCATCTCCAGACAGAACCCATGGTTAGGGGTGGGTGTGTGGCATAGTGGTTAACATGCCATTTGGGATGCTCACAACCAGGAGTGCCTGGGTTGAGTCCTGGCTCCTCTGCTTCTGATCCAGTTTCTTGTTAAAGCGTACTCTGGGCCATGGCTCAAGTACGTGGGTCCCTGCCATCCACGCGGGAGACTTACATGGAGTTCTGGGCTCCTGACGTTGGTCAGGCCCATTTCTAGCTATTGTAGGCATTTGAGAAGTGAGGATAGAAGATAGTTCTCTGTCTCTCTGCCCTTCAAATTAGTGAAAATAAATAAAAAATAAAACAGTTAATTGAAAAGGAAACAATGGGGTGGGTGTTGTGGTATAGCAGGTTAAACCACTGCTTAGGATGCCTGCATTCCATATCAGAGTGCTGGTTCCAATGCAGCTTCCTGATAGTGTGGCTGGGAGGCAGCTGATGGTGGTCCAGGTACTCAGGTTCCTGCCAACCATGTGGAAGACTCAGATGGAGTCTCTCTCTCTCTCTCTCTCTCTCACACACACACACACACACACACAGTCCCTTTCTCTCTGTCACTCTGCCTTCCATATAAGGAAATAACTTTAAAAACGAAAGAATGACTTAAAAAATTAAATAGCTACCTGGTGTACTAGGTAATTTGTGGAACTAAACTTGCAGCAAACAGAATAAACAAGGCGGATTACATTCTGTTTAATATCTAAAATTCATTTGGTGACAATAGTTAAAAAGTTACTCCCAAATTGTGGGTAAAAATAGTTGCTCCTATCTTAGATAAGATGGTAGCTAAACTATGTGTATGTGTATGTGAGAGAGAGATAAAATATGTAGATCACACACCCACATTTCCTTGAAAGTTTCATTAGTTTCTGAATGGCCAGAGAAACCTGTAATAGATGTCAAAGTAGTCCTTTGAATCTTTTGATGCACCTTTTCTCAGGGTAGCCAATCTATTTGCCATCGTTAATAGAAATCTTATTTTCTATTATTTAATTTCTATTATTCAATTTTTGTGGAAATCTTACAGGTGCACAAACATGAATACATAAGGATGTTCACTGGAACATTCAAAAAGCAAAAAAAAAAAAAAAAAGTTGGAGACAGGTTAAAAATCCACCTTAATAGAAGATTGTATTAAGATGTCAGGATATGATGGAATACTACCCAGTTATTAAAATGAGTGAGCTAGGTTTTAGTGTAGATGCAAAAGGATTTCCATTCCTACTACATTACCTTCTCTCTCCCAGCCTGCATCTATGGCTTCATAGTGATCAGCTAATAAAGGAAGAGAAAACTCGGGCCTGGTTTACGGATAGCTCTGTGCAACGAGTAGGCGCCATTCCAAAGTGGACAGCTGTAGTAGGACAGCCCTTTTGTGGGCTATCCCTGAAGTAATTAAGGCAGCATGTGGAGCAGTGCACCAGATGATTCATTTTGCTTAGTAGGAGAAATGGCCCATGTGCAGTTGTGTGCCAATTCATGGGCTGCAGTGAATGGCTTGGCTGGAGAGCCAGGGACTTGGAAGAAACACAATTGGAAAACTGGTGACTAGGAAGACTACGGACGGCATACATGTATAGACCTCTTTGAATGGGTGAAAATGCGAAGATGTTGGTGTCCCACATTTTTGTTCACCAAAGGCTAACCCTAGCAGACAAGGATTAAAAACAATCAAGTGACAATACGATCTGTTCTTGTGGATACCGGTCAGTCTTTCCCCCTAGCCAGCCCTGTCATCACCCAATGGATTCATGAACTTGATGGCCAAGGTGGCAGGGACAGAGGTTATATATGGGTTCAGCGGGATTGACTTCACTCACCAAGGCTGACCTGGCTACAGCCACTGCTGAGGGCCCAATCTGCCGACAGCAGAGACCAACGCTCTGTCCCTATGTGGCACAATTTCCTGGGGTGATCAGCCAGCCACCTGGTGGCAGGTTGATTACATTGGACTACTTCCATCTGGGGAAGCATTTTGCTCTGACTGGAGTAGACACTTGCCCTGGATATGCATTTGCCTTCCCCACCATCTGCGGACTTACAGCATCCCCTGTCCGCCATCGTGGTCCTACACACAGCACTGCCTCTGACCAAGGAACTCACTTCACAGCAGATCAAGTGTGATCAGGGGCCTATGCTCCTGGACTTCTTTCCATGTTCTCTACCATCTTGGAGTAGCTGGCTTGGTAGAACAGTGGGATGGCCCTTTGAAGACTCTCTTACCATGCCAACTGGTGGTAACTCCTTGTAGGATTGGGACAAAGTTCTCCAAGAGGACGTATGTGCTCTGAGTAAGGGTCCAATATATGATGCTGTTCCCCCTTAGCCAGGATTTTTTTTTTAAGGATCAAAGCTTTCTTATACTTGTAAAAGTCTCACCGAAAAAATATTACACAAATGTGTGAACAGAGTTGAAATATAGACATTCGGAATTTCATGTAATAGTTAAATATATTATAAAATAACCTTATCCTATCTATCCTTCAGCTGATTTGCATACTGTGGGAAAATCGGTACACATTTCATCTACAAAAGACATGCTGTATTTAAATCCCCTCTTTCCCTCAACACCATAGCCAGGATTTATAGGTCCAGGTATCAATGGGGTGGCAATGGGAGAAGTACCACTTACTATCAGCCCTAGTGATCCACTAGCAAAAAAAATTTTTTTTTTTAAAAAAAAGCTAAAGTAAGTTTAAAACTTTCTTTACAAAGCAGAGAGTGAGAGAGAAAGAGGGAAATAGAGAGAAGGGAGAGAAGGGGAGAGGAGGGGCGGGGTAAGGGGGAGAGAAGAATGGAGAGGAGAGGAGAGATATCTCTTCCATCCTTCCACCCACTAGTTCACTCCCAAATGCCCATAACAGCCAGAGCTGGGCCAGGCCAAAGCCAGGAGCCTAGAACTATCTATCCAGGACTCCCACAAGGCAGGGGCTCAACCACTTGAGCTATCACCTCCATTAGCAGGGAGCTGGATCAGAACTGCAGTAGCCAGTACTCGATCCAGGCACTCTGCTATGGGAGGTGGTATTCCCAAGCAGAGGCTTAACCCACCTGCCACCATGCCTACCCATAGCAAAATCTGTGATTCTCGTCCCTATGTCCTTACACTCTGCTGGCCTAGCAGCCTTAGTTCCAGAGGGAGGAATGCTTCCTGCAGGCCACATAGCAACGATTTCATTGAGCTGGGAGTTGAGATTGGCACCCGGCCACTGTGGGCCCCTCCTGCCTCTGAACCAACAGGCAAAGAAAGGAGTTACTGTGCAGCCTGGAGTGATTGATCTTGACCCCCGAGAGGAAATATACCTGTTCCACCATGGAGGGAGGGAGGGACACATCTGGAGTAGAGGACATCTCGTAGGGTGTCCCTTAGCATTGCCATGGCCAGTGATTAAGATCAAGGGGCAGCTACAACCGCCTAGCCTTTGCAGGACTACTAGTGGCTGTATGGATTAGGACACTCTATCAGGTGAAGATGGACAGGCAGGTGCTGAAGGCAAAGGGAATACAGGAGCAGTAGCAGAAGAAGGTGTTTTTTTTTTTTATTTTTTTATTTTTTATTTTTGACAGGCAGAGTGGACAGTGAGAGAGAGAGACAGAGAGAAAGGTCTTCCTTTGCCGTTGGTTCACCCTCCAATGGCTGCTGTGGCCGGCGTGCTGCGGCCGGCGTGCTGCGGCCGGCGCACTGCACTGATAGAAGGTGGTTTTGAATGCCTGTGACCCTGTGACCAGGTATGGAAATGGATACTGTAAATGTCATCAGTGTTGGTTCATTTTTTGTTATGAATGTTTATGCACATACATGCACACACTCAAGGATACCTCAGAAAGTTCATGGGAAAGTAGAATTAAAAGTTAACTGGATGGCCAGTGCTATGGCGTAGTAGGTAAAGCCGCTGCCTGCAGTGCTGGCATCCCATATGGGCGCTGGTTCATGTCCTGGCTGCTCCACTTCCGATCCAGCTGTCTGCTATGGCCTGGAAAAGCAGTAGAAGATAGCCCAAGTCCTTGGGCTCTTGCACCCATGTTTGAGATCCGAAAGAATCTCCTAGCTCCTGGCTCCTGGCTTTGGATAGGCACAGCCATTGCAGCCATTTGGGGAGTAAACCAGAGGATGGAAGACCCCCCTCTCTCTCTCTCTCTCTCTCTCTCTCTCTCTCTCTCCCTGCCTCTGACACTCTTTAACTCTGCCTTTCAAAAATATAACTAAATCTTTTAAAAAAGTTAATTGGGTGCAAAACATTTTGAAGTCCATGAAAAGTTTTATCCTGGTAAAAACATTTTCTATGAACTTTTTGAGGACCACTAATATATGTGTGCATGTGTCTATTTGTCTAAACAAATATCTTTGTTTTCTTCCTTCTCTTATCCTCTTAGTATATATTTTTTTAAAGATTTATTTATTTATTTGAAAGGAAGAGCTACAGAGAGAGAGAGAGAGAGAGAGATAGTGAGAGAAAAAGAGAGATCTTCCGTCTGCTGGTTTACTCCCCAGATGGTTGCAAGAGCCAGGACTGGGCCAGGCCAAAGCCAGGAGCCAGGAGCTTCTTCCAGGTCACCCACGTGGTTGCAAGGCCTCAAACACTTGTGCCATCTTCCACTACTTTTCTCAGGCCATTAGCAGGGATGTGGATCAGAAGTGGAACTGCTGGGACAGGAACTAGTGCCCATAAAGAATGCTAGCATTACACACAACGCAGCTTTACCTCTGTACCACAATGCCAGCCCCAGCATAGTATTAAATTGACTTCGTATCACACAACTGAAGTGGTGGTTAAATTCTCAAGTTAAGTTATCAAGAAGACTGCTGTGACCCAAGAACTTTGCAATTTCTTCCAAAGAGGGGGTTAGTACATTTCCAGTTGTATGCAGGATAGTTGTATCCTGTTGGGTGGAAGTATGAGGTTGTTATTATCTTCATTTGGAAATTAAGTATGGTTTAGAGAGGTGTCAGTATATGCCAAAGTTGACCAGAAGTCAACTAGTGATTTGTGATCACTACTTTTATGTGCTAAACTGGCTAAGCCACATTGTAGCATCCAGAAGTTTGTTCAAACACTCATCTGTGTGTTTCTGGGAAGGTATTTTTTTAAAATAAATAAATCTTTTTTTTTTTTTGACAGGCAGAGTGGACAGTGAGAGAGAGAGAGACAGAGAGAAAGGTCTTCCTTTTGCTGTTGGTTCACCCTCCAATGGCCGCTGCAGCCAGCACACCTTGCTGATCCAAAGCCAGGTGCTTCTCCTGGTCTCCCATGTGGGTGCAGGGCCCAAGCACTTGGGCCATCCTCCACTGCACTCCCTGGCCACAGCAGAGAGCTGGCCTGGAAGAGGGGCAACTGGGACAGAATCCGGTACCCCGACTGGGACTAGAAGCTGGTGTGCTGGCGCCACAAGGCGGAGGATTAGCCTGTTGAGCCACGGTGCTGGCCAAAATAAATCATTTTTAAAAAAGATTTATTTATTTATTTGAAAGTAAAGTTACAGAGAGAGGGGGAGAGACAAAGAGATCTTCCATTCACTGGTTCACTCCCCAAAATGGCCACAATGGCCAGGGCTGAGCCAGGTCAAAGCCAGGAGCCAGGAACTTCATTCAGGTCTCTCATGAGGGTGGCAGTGGCCCGAACACTTGGGCCATCCTCCACTGCTTCTCCCAGGTGCATTAGCAGGGAGCTGTACCGGAAGTGGAGAAAACGGGACTCCACGGCTTCGAAGGTGCTTACCTGCTACGTCATGATGCTGGCCCTGAAGCTGTTGTTCAGATGTGATTAGCATTTAAATCAGTGGACTCTGATGAAAGCTTTCCATTATGTGGTTTGCAGAACAATACATACAGTCAATTTCATTCTTTAAAAAAAAAAAAAAAGGTATTCAAATATATGCCTCAACACTCATGGAGAGAGATTTGGAGATTACGCACACCAAACCAGCAATGTGCACTATTTGCTGGGGACTGAGATGGCGTTGAAGTAAGGAAAACAGCATAGTTTCCCCTTTTTATTCTGTGTAGTTTCTGTCATTGAATTTCCTCCTAACTAGAGTACGCTTTTCACATCAGTCCTTAATTTGAGTCCTCTCAAATAAAGATCTTGCTTTACTGTGACTTTGTTTTAGCTGGGAAGATCGCTGTTTTCACCTCCAGGGTGACAAACTTTGTTTCTCAATGTTCGCCTATAACTCTTGGCTGGGAGTAATGCTGTGCTCCTTGAGTCAGAAGCACAGGGATTCCCTGGCATCTTCCCTCCCACCTGTGGAGGCTGTAGAAGTGTGCAGAGTAAGGCCAAGAATAATGTAGCCTGTCTGCGCCTCCGTATTTGATAATAGCTAGATTTGCTAACACACATTGTTCATGATGTGGTCTATTTTGTGTGAGATGGCCTCTTACCGGTCATTCACTTGGGATCTGTAGGCAGCAGACTCCGAGACAGAGCTTGGCAGGCAGGATGTTTATTACCGAGCACCCTTGGGATCAAAGCTTGGGGAAAGGTGGGGAGGGGAGCCGCGGGATAAGTGCAGCTGCAATGCACACTGGCTACCGTCTGGGCCAGTCCCACAAGGAGCCCTGCAGCTGGAGCATCCTGTAGCGCTGTCCTAAGTTGGCCTTCGATGGTCAAGCCTTTATATTCCCTCATCATGCTGTCCTTGGATACAGGCCACCCTGCAAGGGGTGTGACTTTGAGTAAGGCTGCTCTCTGCTCCCCGAGGCAATTCTGGAAAGGGCTGGGTGGCGGTTGAAAGCTGACTGAGGTGTTAGCAAAAGTATTTGCAGGAGCTGGCGCTGTTGGGTAAAGAGTAAAGCCATCAGCATCCCATGTGGGCACCAGTTCGTGTCCCAGCTGCTCCTCTTCCAATCCAGCTCTCAGCTAAGGCCTTGGAAAAGCAGTAGAAGATGGCCCAAGTCCTCCAGGCACTCCCACAATGGGACACAGGCATCGTAACCAGCATCTTAGCTTCCAAACGCCATGCCCAGTCTCTCATGTACGCTTCTTGTTTTTGGCACCAACTTTTCAGGGCTTAAAACCATTATGTGGTATTTTCCCCCCTCAATATTTATGTAATATATAGCAGTATGATACCTCAGTGAGATAATGCTTATTAAGTGCTAGCTGTCATTATTATCGTAATTATTAATGTCACTTTTCTCACCTAGTAAGCAGATGTCTTAGAAACACATGCTATTACCTCCCAAGCCTGGGTAGGATCTGGTTCAAGGGAAAAAGAATATTACAGCAATTTCATCTTGTATACATTATATCAAGGTGGCCTTGAAATAGTTTCAAATTTTAGGTGATTTTCTTGTAGTGTGAGTGCGAATCCATTTTCACAAAGTACAGGCAATTTTATTCCTCTCTTTTGCATTTATAAGATCTAATCGGTATTACTCAGAGACTACCAAGGAACTGTTTTTCTTGGCTTATTAAGGAAACAGCCAGATCCAGATTTTTAATTCATCCCCTCGACAAATGTAATATAATCATAAATTACAACATTCAGTGAAAACCTGGCTTTGGCTCTACAAAAAAAAAAATCATGTGAAAGTATTTTGTGAATGCTCTTGGTGCTTGGTTTTGTACATTTGGCTGCTATCCTGATGCAAACTATCGATCATAGTAGTACTAACACTAACGAGAGAGGCGAGCACTCCCTGAGCTCTGTGCTCATATTTCACTTACATTATGGCGTTTCAGTATCGTCTCAGCCTTCTGGGGTTGATAATATTGAGTTTGTTTTATAGAGAATGAAACTGAAGCTCAGAGGGAGCGAGTTCTTTAAGGTCAAACAACTAGGAAGCAGCAATTGGTAAATTGGACTACAAGATCTGTGCTTCTCACCGCTCCACTCTACTGACATTAAGGATGGATTTAAGTCCATCTCCTTCAAATAATCAATTACTTATTGAAAACCTACCATGAGCCCAGCACAGCCCCGCTTGGGAAAATAAAAAACCATAAGCCTTCTCAATTCATTTAATCTAGCTGAAGGATTCCTTTATTTTTTTAAAAGATTTATTTATTTTACTTGAAAGTCACAGTTACACACAGAGAGAAGGAGAGGGGAGAGAGAGAGAGAGAGAGAGAGAGAGAGAGAGAAAGTGTTCCATCTATTGGCTCACTCCCCAGATGGCTGCAACAGTCAGAGCTGCGCCGATCCAAAGCCAGGAGCCAGGAGCTTCCTCCTGGTCTCCCATGTGGCTGAAGGGGCCCAAGGACTTGGCCATCTTCTACTGCTTTCCCAGGACATAGCAGAGAGCTGGATGGGAAGTGGAGCAGTCAGGTCTCGAACCAGAGCCCATATGGGATGCCCGCGCTTCAGGCAGGGGGTTAACCCGCTGAGCCACAGCGCTGGCCTCCCAACTTTTCTTAAATATTGAAATTTTGATGCCATCCTAGAGAAATACAAAGAAAGTGTGGTTTTTTATTCTTTAGGAAATTTTTTTTACATTCACATGGCCTGTTTGGAATGTTTGCAAATACATTTTAATCAGTATTCTTGCATATTTGGTATAGAATTTTGATAATAGTTTGTATTTTGCCTCATACTTTTTTACAGTAAACTTGTATTGAAAATTGAATTAATTTGCAGAGAACTGTAAACAGTACCAGGTTGAGTGCATTTGAAAAATATTTTGAAATAATTGCATACTTACAGAAAAGTTTCAGGAATAATGCCCACATTAGCCAGTGCTGAGCCAGGTGAAAGCCAGGAGCCAGGAACTCCATCCAAGTTTCCCACATGGGTAGTAGGGACCCACATACTTGAGCCATCACCTGCTGCCTCCCAGAGTGTGCATTAGCAGGAAGTTGGAATCAGGAGCAGAGCTGGGGCTCAAACCCTGGTACTCTAATATAGGACCCAGGTATTGCAGGTGACAGCTTAACCGCAGTGCCAAATGCCTGCCCTGGAAATGTTTATGTTACCTTTTTTTTTTTGTAATCCATCCTGTATTCTAGGGCATTCTTTCTTTTTTTATTTAATAAATGTGAATTTACAAAGTGCAACTTTTTTTTTTTTTTGACAGGCAGAGTGGACAGTGAGAGAGAGAGACAGAGAGAAAGGTCTTCCTTTTTGCCGTTGGTTCACCCTCCAATGGCCGCTGCGGCCGGCGCATCTCGCTGATCTGAAGCCAGGAGCCAGGTGCTTCTCCTGGTCTCCCATGCGGATGCAGGGCCCAAGCACTTGGGCCATCCTCCACTGCCTTCCCAGACCACAGCAGAGAGCTGGCCTGGAAGAGGGGCAACTGGGACAGAATCCGGCGCCCCGATGGGGACTAGAAGCTGGTGTGCCGGCGCTGCAGGTGGAGGATTAGCCTAGTGAGCTACAGCAGCGCCGGCCACAAAGTGCAACTTTTGCATTGTTGTGGCTCCCCCCACCCCAACCTCCCTCCCTCCCACAGCCCTCCCCTCTCCCACCCCCTCTCCCATCCCACTCTTCATCGAGTTTCATTTTCAATTATCTTTATATACAGAAGATCAACTCAGTATATACTAAGCAAAGATTTCAACAGACTGCACTCACACAACCGCACAAGGTATAGAGTACTGTTCGACTAGTAGTGTTATCTTTAACTCTCATAGTAAAACACATTAAGGACAGAGATCCTACATGGGGAGCATGTGCCCAGTGACTCCAGTTGTTGATTTAACAATTGGCACTCTTATTTATGACGTCAGTAATCACCCAAGGCTCTTGCCATGAGCTGTCGAGGCTATGGAAGCCCCTTGAGTTCACCAGCTCTGAACTTGTTTAGTCAAGGCCGTATCACAGTGGAGGTTCCTTCCTCCCTTCGGAGAAAGGTGCCTCCCTCCTTGATGGCCTGTTCCTTCTGCTGGGGTCTTGTTCACCAGGATCTTTCATTTAGGTTGTTTTTGCCACTGTGTTTTGGCTTTCCATGCCTGTGAGACTCTCGTGGGCCTTTTAGCCAGATCCGAATGCCCCAAGGGTTGATTCTGAGGCAGGAGTGCTGTTTTGGGCATTTGCCATTCTATGAGTCTGCTGTGTGTCCTGCTTCCCCTGCAGGATCATTCTCTCCCTTTTAATTCTATCCTTCATTATTTGCTTACACTGGTCTTATTTGTGAAATCTCTTCAACACATACCCTATCTTTTTGATCGGCTGTGTATTTATACTTATCACTTTACCAAGTGCGCTGGCATTGGTACCTGCCTCCTTGATAAGATTGAGTTGGAATCCCCTGGCACATTTCTAGTTCCACCATTGGAGGTAAGTCCGAGTGAGCATGTGCCGACCTGTATATTTCCTCCCTCTCTTATTCCCATTCTTATATTTAACAGAGATCACTTTTCTGTTAAATGGCTAAGAATAATTGTGTATTAATTACAGAGTTCAACCAGTGGTATTAAGTAGAACAAACAGAACAATAACAACAACAACAAAAGATACTAAAAGGAATAAAATAGTAAGTTGTTCCTCAACAGTCTAGACAAGGGCTGATCATGCCATTGTCTCTCATAGTGTCCATTTCACTTCAACGGGTTTCCTTTTAGATGCTCGTTTAGTTGTCATCGATCAGGGAGAACATATGATATTTGTCCCTTTTGGACTGGCTTATTTCACTCAGCATGATGTTTTCCAGCTTCCTCCATCTTGTTGTAAATGCCCGGATTTCATTGTTTTTTACTGCTGTATAGTGTTCCATAGAGTACATATCCCATAGTTTCTTTATCCAGTCATCCGTTGATGGACATTTAGGTTGATTCCATGTCTTAGCTATTGTGAATTGAGCTGCAACAAATATCGAGGTGCAAATGGCTCTTTTTTTCCCCCTTTAATTCCATTTGGGTAAATTCCAAGGAGTGGGATGGCTGGGTCCTGTGGTAGGGCTATATTCAGGTTTCTGAGGATTGTCCAAACTGTCTTCCATAGTGGCTTTACCAGTTTTCATTCCCACCAACAGTGGATTAGTGTCCCTTTTCCCCCACATCCTCGCCAGCATCTGTTGTTGGTAGATTTCTGAATGTGAGCCGTTCTCACCGGAGTGAGGTGAAACCTCATTGTGGTTTTGATTTGCATTTCCCTGATGGCTAGGGATCCTGAGCATTTTTTCCTGTGTCTTTTGGCCATTTGGATTTCCTCTTTTGAAAATTGTCTGTGTAGGTCCTTGGCCCATCTTTTTATTGGGTTGTTTGTTTTGTTTCTGTGGTGTTTCTTGATCATTTTATAGATTCTAGTTGTTAATCCTTTATCTGTTGTGTAGCTTGCGAATAACATCTCTCTAGGGAATTCTTTTAACCCCAAATCTTATAGGCTGCATTTAAATAGACCCCACCCCCCTGCCCCGGCCCGTTTACTGTCCTTCTTGGAGAACAGAACTTGTGTGAATGTTCATGTTCCTTGTTCATGTTGCTTTGAGGATCCTGATGGTCGTTTTCCAGTCTTCTTTGGTCCAGGCTCTGCAGTTTCGTGTTTCAAATCTTCTCATTGCGGGGCAGGCACTTGATAGAGCTGTTCAGAGGCTGTGTCCCCTGTCACAGTGCTTGGGCTTGCGCCTTAGCTCTGCTTCCTATTCCAACTTCCTGCTGGTAGGCACCGTGGGAAGCAACAGATGATGGCTCAAATATTTGGAATCTTGTCCCGGACATGGGAGAAGTGCATTGCATTCTGGGATCATGGCTTCAACCTGGCCTAGCCTTGGCTGTTATGGGCATTTGGGGGAGTGAATCAATGAATGGGAGATCTCTTTATCTGCCTGTCTGCGTTTCAAATAAATAAAAAAATTTAAAAACTTCTTTGAGTTATAAATGTGAGCTTTGACCATGTTCCTTTTAACAGGGTTGTTATTTTTATTTTCTGCCTAGTTTCCTTTTTTTCTTCTATGTTCTATGTTAGAATAAAATTTCCCTCTCATTGATAATAGCATATAATTAGCTTTGTACCACTCGTCTCTCCTTTGTGGTAAATTGAACCATACATCCTGGTGTTCACACTCCTGTGTAGCCTTCCCCAGAATCTGGGCTGGCTCTGAGACCTGCTTTAACCAACAGATTGCAAGGGAAGAGACAGAGTGCTGCTTCCAGGCTTAAGCCCAGGGAAGCCCCAGCTGCCCTGAGGCCGCCATGCTGTGAGCAGTTGTCCTCCGCATGGCTTCTCCTTGAGCCCTACTCAGCCACATGGAGAGGCCATGTGGAGAAGAACTAAATCCCTGGCTGGAAGCCCCAGCTGACTTCCAACCAACTGCTGACACCAACTTGCCTGGCGCCGAGCGAGGCCATCTTGGAAGAGGATCCTCTGGTCACGGTTGCACCACACAGCTGCCGCCATGTGGTGACAGATCCTCCTTGCCAAGCCCTGTCCAAACTGCAGAATTGTGAGCCAATAATTTACTTTAGCTGCACTGTTTTGGAGTCGTTTGCTAAATAGCAAGCGCTAATTAAAAAACACTAAACACACTCTTGGGCGTGACCCATCTGGAGGATGAATTAGCTGGATAAGATCATCTCTACGTATTAAAACTATGATTTAGAGTGTGGTCCACTTGTTCCATTGCTGCTCGACTTTTGCCTACAACCTATGTTGGTCCTGTAGATTCTTACTTGATGCTGATTTGTGACTAATCACGCTGATAGTGGTTTTGTTTCTTCCTCAGACACAGCTGTCTGAATTGCCAGGGTCCCTCTACATACCACCTTTGGGCTCCAGTGCGCTAACACTGCTCCCGGCGAGGTGACGCGTCCGTGTTATGAGCTCGCCTTCTCCTGCATCATCTCCGTCAGCCATACCACAGCTGCATCCTCACAGCTGGCCTGGCTGATTCACTGCCATTTCTTGGCCCTCGGAAAATCCCACTGGCACACTTCGTCAAGCCCAGGGTCCCAAAACTTTGCCGTTCCCACCATTCTGCTGTTTCTGGCGCCGTCACACTCCTACACGGGTCACTTTTCCAAGATGTAACACTCTCATTCCCATGAACTTCCTGTGAATAACACGTGCTATGAGGAAGTTAATGAGAAAAAGACTTTTCTTTTTTGGTGGAGTCTTGGCTCAGAATATTTCTGAAGTAGTCATCGTCAATTAATTATGAAGTAGTCATCATCAATTAATTATGCCTCATGATTTCTGTGATATGGATGTGAAACTCTTAATTGTTTCTTCACATCACTTTGAATACGTGTCTCAGGATATTACAGCACATCTGTTCTCCTGGAGCTGAATTCGTTCCAGAAGGAACATGTTTCCTATTAAACATTGCCCAATCACTGTTGAAGGGTCTTTAAGCTTGGAGAGTATTAAAGTAGTTGATTCTCAGCATTTTTCAAATGACTTTCAATTTTCGCTACTGCTGGCCATCTGCTTATTCACTCAGAGAGAGTTCCAAACATAGCCTGGAGCCATGATGAGTCATCCTAACAGGCTCACTGGAGCAGATGCTATAATAACCCTGGTCTTCCCAGAACTTCCAAGTGCTTTAGAGAAGACCTGCGTGCCCGGTGAAGGTCCACCTATCATGTCTCACAGAAGCCAAGCATGTTATCTGAGATAATAGCAAAATAGAAGAGTTGCTCTATGGGACGAGCAGACTCCGCAAATGGCCATGATGCGAGGTTCCAGGGCCAAGGTCACTGTCTCCCCTCCCCACTCCCCAGATCTCTCAAACTGGAAAAGCACTGATTGTCACGTGCCTCTAAAATACATGCCTAAAACTTCCCAGGGACATATAGTTTGCCTGCTTGTGCTGTCCTACTCTAATGAATTGGATTTGTTCGCTTTTAGGCAGCATTCTTTCTTTATAGGAAGTGCCTCTCCTGTGCTTCCCATGATCCGATGGCTACAATTCCCAGGCCTCACTCACTTGGCAGTAGTAACAATAGCACATGAACCATGCTTGGCCAGGCACGCTAACCTCTTGGTGCAGACGTGGGATTGGTTCAGGTATGGGCCATTGATTCAAGCAAGGCTGATGAGACTTGCACTGAACTGATGGATGGCTACTGATAGAGGAATCCTGCAGAAGTTGCCTGCTTGGGATGTAGCATGGAGCCGCAGTCATCTTCCCGAGTCACGTGGGGTCTGTCTTCTATTAAGGGCAAACTCAGGCACAGCAGCAGAGTGAACACACAGGGAGAAAATGCAAAGGCCAGTATGGATCTGACCCCTCAGTAATTGAATCTCTTAGACAACTCAGTCTTTTGCTCTTTTACCCAAGCTCATTTAAGCTGTGTTTGTGTCATTTGCAATTCTGCAGTCGTGATGGATAGCAATCTATTTTTTTAAGATTTATTTTTATTTATTTGAAAGGCAGGGTTACAGAGTTACTTATGATCAGGATCCACTGGAAGTATTACAACTTAATTGTACTCTCTAATCTATTTCTTTTTTTTTTTTCTTCAAATCAAATGACTGGTGTCTTTTACTGTATTTATTTTAAAGATTTATTTATTTGAAAGGCAGAGTTACAGAGAGGCAGAGAGAGAGAGAGAGAGAGAGAATCTTCCATCTGCTGGCTCACTCCCCAAATGGCCACAATGGCCAGGGCAGTCCAGACTAAAGCCAGAAGCCAGGAGCTTCTTCTGGGTCTTCCATGTGGGTTCAGGGACCCAAGCACTTTAGCCATCTTCTGCTGCTTTCCTAGGTGTATTAGCAAGGAGCTAGATTGGAAGTGGAGCAGCCAGGCCTTGAACAAGCCCCCATATAAGATGCCAGCATTGCAGGAGGAGGCTTAACCTGCTACATTACAACACCAGCCCTAGCAATCTATTTTGCTTTTCATTTCTTATTTATTTATTTGAGAGGTAGAGTTACAGAGGGAGGGAGAGACAGAAAGGTCTTCCATTTGCTGGTTCACTCCACAAATGGCCACAACAGTTGGAGCTGGACTGATCCGAAGCCAGGAGCCAAGAGCTTCTTCCAGGTCTCCTATGTGGGTGCAGGGGCCCAAACACTTGGGCCATCCCCCACTGCTTTCCCAGGTCATCAGCAGAGAGCTGGATCGGAAGAGGAGCAGCTGGGGTATGAACCAGTACCCATATGCAGCAGGTGGAGGCTTAGCCTACTACACCACAGCGCTGGCCCCTCCAGCAATCTTTCTTAAGGATAATTAAAAATACCTTTCTTCTTGGAAATATAAGTAGCAATTGTTGAAACTTGAGAACAGAATTTTCATAAAGAAATTTTTCAGAAGATGAGAGTGCCAGAGCTAGAAGTGGTTTCTTTAATCCAGACAGGTAGAACCTTGTCTGACAAGATTCTCTGTCCAGATCTTTCCAAAGAAATCTGTTGTTACCTCCTGGGAGGCCATAGCCTCAGGAATATATGATTGTTGCTTCACTCTAGGATTCCGAGAGTAAGTGGAATTAAGGGACTCTGGCCAACGTGGCTCCCAAGGAAGGCCTAAGCGTAGATGTTGAGATCGGATGATATAGACTTGAAGAAGTCCTGCTTCCGGTGTCTTGCAGGAACGCACCAAGAGTAAGCTGGATGTGTCAGGAGCAGTGAGATGGATGTATCTGACCAAAGGTGATCAGTAACCTGGTTTTTAGCTCATCTCTAACTCCCAGCTTTGTAATTTTTTTTTTTTTTGACAGGCAGAGTGGACAGTGAGAGAGAGAGAGACAGAGAGAAAGGTCTTCCTTTGCCGTTGGTTCACCCTCCAATGGCCACTGCGGCCGGCGCATCTCGCTGATCTGAAGCCAGGAGCCAGGTGCTTCTCCTGGTCTCCCATGTGGGTGCAGGGCCCAAGCACTTGGGCCATCCTCCACTGCCCTCCTGGGCCTCAGCAGAGAGCTGGACTGGAAGAGGGGCAACTGGGACAGAATCCGGCGCCCCGACCGGGACTAGAACCAGTGCTGGTGCCGCAGGTGGAGGATTAGCCTGTTGAGCCACAGCAACAGCCCCAGCTTTGTAATTAAGTGCTTTTGTCTTTACAAAGCAAACAGGCATAGTCCTCTACGACTTTCCAACCTTCTGAATGTCTTCCTCTCTCTTTAAGTCTTATTTTCCCACCTGTTTACTTGAATTTTGCCTTTTTGCTTTGATTAGTGATTTTCAGTTTAAACTGTGCCTGTATTTTCTATTTTAAGGTATCTTAAACTCATCTCAGTAGTACAGCAACCCTATCAGTAAGATATTTTAAGCACAAATCCCACTACATGCATATTTATTTATAAGTTATTTAGTGTGTATTCATATATCGCACATAGATGTGAAAAAGCAGAGCATTAAGGATACTGTTAAAAGATTTATTAACCAATTTGAAAGACAGAGTTACAGAGAGAGAGGGAGACAGACACACACACACAGAGGGGAGGGAGGGAGGGAGGGAGGGAGACAAAGAGAGAGAGAGAATCTTCCAAACGGGAATTTACTCCCCAAATGGCAGCAAAAGTAAGGGCTGAGCCAGGCTGAAGCTGGCAGCCAGGGTTCCCATCTGGGTTTCCCACATGGGTGGCAGGGCCCATGCACGTGGGCCATCTTCTGCTACTTTCCCAGTCATCTTAGTGGGGAACTGGATCAGAAGTGGAGCAGCCAGGACTCAAACCAGGGCTAATGCAGGCAGCAGCTTCATCTGCTGTGCCACGATGCTGGCCCCAAGACTATTTTTAACAGGTAAATATTCCTAATGCTTTTTTCGAGCATCTCCGTTTGGGAGACTGTCCCTTTAAGAAACCCTCACTAAGCCAAACAGAGGCGGTGACCTCACAATGAAGGCACTAGATGATTTTATTTATTTTTATTTTGGAGTATCACTGCTCTTCCCAGCCTCTGCATTAGCAGGAAGCTGGAGTCAGGAGCCTGAGTTGAGTATCAAGCCCAGGACCCTGACATGAGGCAGGGCTGCCCTAACCCGCATCCTAATTACAAGGCCACACGTTTGCCCCTAGACCAATGTCTTAAGGCCACTCTTTGCTATGAGAAATAGCTAAATACTTATGATCAGGATCCACTGGAAGTGTTACAACTTAATTGTAGTCACAAATCTATTTCTTTTTTTTTTTTTAAGTCAAATGACTGTGTCTTTTATTTTTTTTTTTTAAAGATTTATTTATTTGAAAGGCAGAGTTACAGAGAGGCAGAGAGAGAAAGAGAGAAAGAGAAAGAGAGAGAGAGAGAGAGAGGGAGAGAGAGAGGACTTTCATCCGCTGGTTCACTCCCCAAATGGCTGCAACGGCTGGAGCTGTGCTGATCCAAAGCCAGGAGCTAGGGGCTTCTTCTGAGTCTCCCACATGGGTGCAGGGGCCCAAGGCCTTGGGCCATCCTCTGCTTCTTTCCCAGGCCATAGCAGAGAGCTGGACAGTGCCAGCTCCTATCACTAATCTATCTAGAAAAAAAGAGGGATGATTGGGAAGGTAACTTTCCCTTAACCCCGTGGCAAAGTCTGTTGTGGATCTAACATGTGTGGGTTCCCTGGATTCTGAAGATGCCAGCTGGAAAGATCTGCTTTTAACCTGAAATCATGGTGAAAGCGCCTCGGAGATGTCAAATGACCTCTGAGTCAGTGTTTACCAGTGAGGGTAACATGAACACCATTCCATTAAATGCGAGTAGGTTGCGGGTCCCTACCTGCATTCTGGTTAAACATAAATATCCTACAGGCAGCATAGTTTTGAAGGAAATTCCAATACGTTGCATAACACGCTCACATTTTGCTCCTTCAAGGCCTTGCCTGTGCTACGATCAACTTCCTTAGCCGCCTTTTAAATCTGTAATCATTACGAAATTGAGAGGAACCGCGGAATTTTGCCTTTTGGTGGCTGACGGCCCGCTGCTTTCTGAAGAGCAAAAAGAAAGTGCTTGGTCGTTTTGTAAAAGAAAATTTGCAAAAGGAAGCAAAGGTGAAGAGAATGGGTTATCTTCGCTTTTGAGACAGTTTCTATCAGTTCTTCCCATTCTGAGTAGATCTTCAAAGTCCTCTTTATTTACTTTGTAGTGAGAACATCTGTGTGGACTCTGTTTAATGTTCTTATCTCTAGGCAAATAGATAGAGGCAGGAGAACATTTATTTACCCAATTATTTATTCATTTACCTACTTGCCGCTTTTGTTTCCCTGGTTTTAACAATGCCCAGTGACTTTTACATCGCCAGTCTGAGTTTTGCAGCCGTAGGAGAGGTTGCCTCATACAAGCTCTTTTGGTACAGCCAATGTCATGTTCCTTATTTGTTATTTTCTGTACATATTCAGTTGTGACAATAATGTCCCACCATGACAACAGAGGATCCGTGCCAAAGCTCACTGAAACAAAATTCAGTTGGCTGGGGAGAATAGAGGCTTTGCACAGCTCTTTGGAAATGCTAATAAGGTCTCAACCTTGAACCCTGTTTGCTTTTTATCTGGGAAAACCTTTCCAATTATGATACCATCAGTATAACAAGAAGGAGGAGACTGCAAGTTAGGAATTTATGTGGTAATGGGCTTATGGGAAGGGTAAATCCCAAATCCAGGTGCTTCCTCCTCACCTGGGAGTGCGTGCCTTTGGGGACAGTGTTGAGCCCACAGTCAACCCCTCAGAGTCCTTCAACTACAGGAGACTCAGATCTGCAGGTGTCACCAGCCAGGCTGGGTTGTGTTTGTGTGGATGAGGCCACATGGGCAGTGTGTAAATAGTTGATTCAGCTCTGATTTTGTTCTCACGAAGAGCTCTGTTAAGCTTCCCTGCCTCTTTGTGGTCCTGTTTTGCATAACCGAATGGAGGAAAATATTACTATTATTTGGTGGCTCAGTTTAAAGACGCACGCTCAACTCCACCTTCACACAAACACCTGCCTTCCAGTATCTGACGTTAATCTTTTAAAGAACTTGTTAGAGGAATACCGGTTTTTGGGGTGTGTTCAAACTAGTCATGGTGCTGTGTGCCAGCAGTAGTGCAGGCTCCAAGCAGAGCTGTTGCACACAAGCTCCCCGCCACGCCCACTGTGGTGGTGGGATGGCTCATGCTTTTCTCCTGTGATTTATCTTTGCTCTCCAAGGCAGAGAGAGAGAGAGAGAGAGAGAGAGAGATCGATCTTCCATCTTCTGGTCCACTTCTCAAATGGCCACAACAGTTGGAGCTGGGCCGATCTGAAGCCAGGAGCCAGGGGCTTCTTCTGGGTCTCCCACTTGGGTACAGGGGCCCAAGGACTTGGACTGTCCTCTGCTGCCTTCCTAGGCACATTAGCAGGGAGCTGGAATGGAAGTGGAGCAGCTGGGATGCAAACTGGTACCCATATGGGATGCCAGTGCTTCAGGCTGGGACTTTAACCCACTGCGCCACAGCACCAGCCACTAATTTGTCCTTTTAAAAAAATTTTTTTTTCTTTTTTTATGTGAAAGGCAGAGGAGAGAGAGAGAGAGAGATTGAGAGTTTTCCTTCATTTGCCGGTTCCCTTCTCAAATGCTCGCAACAGCCAGGACTGGGCCAAGGCAAAGATAGGAGCCCAGAATCAATCCTGGCCTCTCATGTGGGTAGCAGGGATACAAGTAATAGGGCCATCATCTCATCATCTGCTGGCTTCCAAGGTGCTCACCAGCAGGAAGCTAGATTGGAAGCAGAGTAGCCAGCTGTGACTCTGCCAGGTACTCTGATATGGGATGAGGGCTTCCCAAGAGCTGATTTTAACCACTATGCTGAGCTCCTGCAACTCATCCCCTGCTCCTTTAAAAAAATTATTTTATCTATTTGAAAGGCAGAGAGAGAAAGGGAAAAACAGAGTGGAAGGTCTTCCATCCACTGGCTCACTCCCCAAATCAAATGGCCTGGTTGGGGTTGGGCCAGGCTGAAGCCAGGAGCCTCTTTTGGGTCTCCCACATGGGTGCAGAGGTCCAAGGACTTGGGCCATCTTCCACTGCCTTCCCAGGCACATTAACAGGGAGCTGGATCAGAAGTGGAGCAGATGGGTCTTGGACCAGCACTCTGATATGGGATGCTGTGGTTGCAAGCAGCGCTTAACCTATTGCTGTAGCATTGCCACAGGGTGAAGTAATTTAGAAGCTTATTTTCCAGTCTATAGTTTATGTCACTTTCTATATATGAAACATGAAGTCCTTGATGAAAAAAATCTCCTTTTAAAATGGGAAAGATAGGGGCAAGTGCCATGGTATAGTGGGTAAAGCCTCTGCCTGCAGTGCCAGCATTCCACATGGGTGCCAGTTCGACTCTTGGTTGTTCCACTTCTGATGGAGCTCTCTGCCATGTCCTGGGAAAGCAGTGGAAGATGGCTCAAATCCTTGGGCTCCTGTGTCCATGTGTGAGTCCCGGCAGAAGCTCCTGGCTTTGGATCGGCACAGCTCCAGCACTTGTGACCATTTGGAGAGTGAACCAGCAGATGGAAGACCTCTCTCTCTCTCTCTCTCTCTCCTCTCTCTCTCTCTTTCTCTCTTTCTCTCTTTCTCTCTCTGCCTCTGCCTCTTTGCAACTCTGCCTTTCAAATAAATAAATACATCTTAAAAAAAATGGAAAAGATAGTTTTGGTTTGTCCAATAAATGAAACTGTATTGGCAGCTGTGTGCATGTGATTCTGTAAACATTGCAAATACTTTTGGGGAACAAAATGGCTTGGAGTTCCCATTGCTGTACTCATAGCAACCCACCTGCAGCGATAGGCCTGATGTTACTACTACTATTGTCATTTGGGCAGTGGTGGAGATAAAGACAAAGACCTTAGAATAGTGGTAGGATTGGGGCTGGTGCTGTGGCGTAGCAGGTTAAGCCTCTGCCTGCAGTGCTGGCATTCCATATGGGCACCAGTTTGAGTCCTGGTTGTTCCACATCTGATCCAGCTCCCTGCTAATGCAGCTGGGAAAGCAGTAGAAGATGGCCCAGGTGTTTGGGCCCCTTCACCCACGTGGGAGACCTGGAAGAAGCTCCTGGCTTCATCCTGTCCCAGTCCTAGCCATCTGGGGAACAAACTAGTGGTTGGAAGAGCTCTCTCCCCCCCGTCTTTCTCTCTGTGTTTCAAATAAATAAATCTTTAAAAAAATAGTGGTAGGGTGAAGAGAAATAGGTAAGGAATTAATACCAAATCAGGGTGCCAGCACTGTGGTACAGTGAGTTAATCCTCCATCTGCCACACTGGCATCCCATATGGGCACCGGTTTGAGTCCCAGCTGCTCCATCTGATCCAGCTCCCTGCTGATGTGTCTGGGAAAGCAGCAGAGGCTTGCAAAGAGCTCCTGGCTCCTGGCCTTTGCCGAGCTCAGCCCCAGCCACTGCAGCCATTTGGGAAGTCAAACAGCAGATGGAAGATCTCTGTCTCTCCCCCTCTCTCCCTCTTGTTCTGACAAAAATAAATAAATATATCTTTTTAAAAAGAAAAAAAGCAAAGATTAAAAAAATCAGACAACACAGAATTAAATGGTGAAAATTGAGGCTGATCACAAGGAGTTTGAAAAGTGGTGTAGAGACCTCAATCTACTTCTATTTTAATAAAAGCTAATCAGTTGGCTTAGTGAAAAATCCCCTATTGATATGTCAAAACTCAGTGTCTTAGGCAAACATTTGATAAACCCTTCTTGGGCGTGGATAACAGTTTTGTTATTGAGACATGACCCTGGAAACAAATATGTGGTTGTACGCCTCTTTGACCGTTTGCAACACATACACACGCACACGCATGCACACATACACACCCTTAAATGAAGCCATGTGAATGCAATTAGCAGCTGAAAATACTTATTTTAGAAGTGGTAGTGTTTTGAGTGTGATATAACTGGGAGGAGGTAGTAAACAAGATACAAAGGCTCTTCTGTGTTGAGAACAGCCAGAAGCTCTGAAAGTGATTTTGTGCTTGTATTGCTGCTGTGGGAGAGGGGAGGACTTACTTTAAAAACTCACTGAGAAAATTGTCTGTTGTTAGCTAAGGCAATCTCCCTAGTGGGAAAAATCCCTGTAAACTCTCCTTCTATCTAAAACCGAGCAGTAGAAAAGAATCCTTCCTTCCAAATGAAGACAGAAATCAGATGGCTTAATTGGAACGGTGAGAGGCGGAGCTTACCAGAGAGGACAATCAGGGAGCGGCAATGGCATTGGCACCAAACAAATGTGATCATTGTTGTCCCCAACTGGTCTGTTGGCCAGGGAGGGATCTTTTATTTACTTATTTAAAAAAGACTTTAAAAATTTATTTATTTGAAAGGTAGAGTTACGGAGAGAGAGAGAGAGAGCACTTCCATCCACTGGTTCACTCCTCAAATGGCCACAATGGTCAAGGTTGGACTAGGTCCAAGCCAGGAGCTTGGACCTCCATTCAGGTCTCCCATGTGGGTTTTAGGGACCCAAGCACACGGGCCATCTCCCACTGCTTTCCCAGGCTCGTTCACAGGGAGCTGGGTGGGGAGTGGAGTAGCCGGGCTTCGAGCCTGCACCCACGTGGAATGCTGGCATCACAGGCGGCAGCCTTACCAGAGGCTCCACAATGCCAGCCCTGGGACTGGGTCTTTTAGAGCTGTGCTCTCCACATCTGAGCATCAGCTGCAGCTGGGGCTTTCATACCGACTAAGTCATAATCTTTGGCAACAGGGCTTGAGAGTCTTTTTAAAAAGCTTTTCAACTTCAGTTAGCAGCCGCTGCTTTGGAGTGTCAGGGTTTTTAAACTGTGACTCACTGATTCTGGCTAGTTGGCTTACTGAATGTTTCTTAAAGCAATAGCGTCTAAAATGGGGATGCTGGGAAAATTAGATATATTTATGTATTTAAATATCCTTCATGTCCTACTTTTTTCTGTCTTCTGAAATGTGTGATATATGAATAAATATTGCATGATTTATAAATACGCATGTATGAGATTTGTGCTCAAAATGTTTTACTGATTGATAGGGTTGAGCAGTCAAAAAAAAGTCTGAAAACCACTGCTTTAGGGGGCTGGAAAAGACTACAACTTACCCTTAAGAGGTAAGTATTTAAAAAGAATGTTTGCTCTTCAGAAGCAGACTTAATGAACAATGGACTTCTAGAATACTGGTATCTTAGAAAATGATCCATTCAGGTAGGACAAGAGTAAAATTCCTGGCCAGGAACTGTGTCTCTGACTACCAGTAACCAGAGAAGCACTTGATGAACCCAAAAGAGAATAAGATGAGGAGTCAGGGGGTCTGACCTAAGCTTCGAGTTCTGTCTCTTCCCAGCTGTGTCACTTCAATCTTTCAGCCCCAATGTTCCCACCTGTGAAATAGGGATAGCAGGTGCAGGAGTGCATCAGGGATTAAATGAGATGATATTAGACTTTACCAGAGTTCAGCACATAGTAGGTGCACTCTAAGATGGGGCAGGTGTTTGGTACTGTGGCTAAGACGATTTGGGACACAGGCATCCCATATTGGGGTGTCTGGTTGAAATCTTAGCTACTACGCTTCTGAACCAGCCTCCTGGGAGGTAGCAGGTGATGGCTCCCTACATCTGCTTGAGAGACCCAGGTTGAATTCCAGGCTCCTGGCTTTGGGTTGGCTCAGCCCTGGCTCTTTCAGGCATTTGGGCAGTGAACCAGAAGACAGAAGGTTCTCTCTCTCTCTCTCGCTCCCTCTCTCTCTCTGCTTTTCAAATAAAATGAAAATAAATAAGTGAAAACTAACTAAAGGATGCTAGCCTTCATTATTAATAGAATGGTTCTGGAAGTCACTGAGTTGGAATCCTGGCATTGCTGCTCATTAGCTGTTAACTTGGGCCAGCTGATGGTAAGATAATAGACCCTATCTCATGGGGTTGTTGGGAGGCTATAAGAAGATCATATGGAAGCAAACTGCAAAAAGGCTGGCTCACAGTCACTTTCTCAAGAGATGAGTTGCTATCCCTGTCATCATCACACTAGTTTTTGTTTTTGTCTATAAAGTGAGGAGGTAAGTGATGACTAAATAATTATAGATGTGTGGTTACAGCCTGTAATTAATAACTAAGTCAAATGGCCAGGAAAACTGATGGCATGGTTCCCTGGGAGCATCTGTGTACATTCAAAGCACCTGTGGGCTTCTGAGGAGCAAAGCTGAGCCCTCTGCGCTTCCTGAATTGCATGCTTTAGGTGGAGCTCTGGCAGCTGGGTTTCCCCAGACAAACAGGTGATCTGGGTACATAAGAAAGATGAGAACCACTGATTACTGTGCTTCCTTTAGTAGTTTCAGTTCTCATCAATATCTGTGGGTTTCCCCCAAACCCAGGAAACTCATTCAAAAAGTGTTGCATTAGAAATACCTCCAAGATCCAGTTGACATCTGGCTTGCATTCAGTGCCTAGATAAGTTGTATTCTTTGTTTTCCTGTTCCTTTTTCAAATTTAATATATTTGAAGGGCAGAGAGAGAGAGAGCGGGAGAGAAAAAGAGATCTCTCCCATCTGCTGGTTCACTCCTCAACTGCCCATAACAATCAAGGCTGGACCAGTGATGTCAGGAGCTGGGAACTCCATCTGGGTCTCCTAGGATATGCAATTAGCAGTGAGCTGAATCTGAGCGTGCAGCTGGGACTTGAACCCAGGCACTCTAATATGGGATACAGTGTTCCAAGCTGCATCTTAACCACTAGGCCAAATGCCTCCC
Source organism: Lepus europaeus (assembly GCF_033115175.1). NCBI lineage: Eukaryota > Metazoa > Chordata > Mammalia > Lagomorpha > Leporidae > Lepus > Lepus europaeus. The sequence goes on along the minus strand of NC_084836.1, from coordinate 25,280,920 downwards.
CCATGTATTTTTTATTTTTAAGACTCATTTATTTCAAAGAGTTGCAGACAGGGAGAGACAGAGGGATCTTCCTTCCACAGGTTCACTCCCCTAGATGGCTACAACAGCTGGAGTTAGACAAGGCCAAAGCTAGGAGTTTTTCTGGGTCTCCCATGTGGGTGCAAGGGACCAAGCATTTGGGTCATTTCTTGCTGCTTTTCCTAGGCCATTACCAGGCAGTTTGATGAGAAGTGGAGCAGCAGGACTCAAACTGATGCCCATATGGGATGCCTGCATTGCAGGCGGCAGCTTAACCCACTATGCCAAAACACCAGTCCCTAACCCCACGTATTTTTAATTTAGACTATTAAGACATTTACTTTAGGCATTTAAAACTGGTTGGAAGTTTAAAATTCTTTTCTTTAATTTGGAGGCTACATTTTGCTTTTTGTTTTTGCTTACTACATCTTACCCTTACTATACTATTCAAGAGAAATGAACATATTCAAAGTTGGAACTGGGAGGGGATTTAGAGTAACTACTCCAATACTCAGGTTTTACCAATTAAGATACTATGCTTTTTCCTCTGTCTAGTACGTTGTAAAGCCAACTTTTTTTTTTTTTAAGATTTATTGTCTTTATTTGAAAGGCAGAGTTACACAGAGAGAGAGAGGGCAAACAGAGATCTTTCATCCTCTGGTCACTCTCCAAACGATTGCAACGGTTGGGGCTGGACCAAGCCAAAGCCAAGGGTCAGGAGCTTCTCCCAGGTCTCCCATGTGGACACAAGGGCCCAAGCACTTGGGCCATCCTCTGCTGCTTTCCCAGGGGCATTGTTAGGGAGCTGGATCAGAAGTGGAGCAGCCAGGACTCAAATCGGCTTAACCAGGTAGGTAGGTTACGGCACCGACCCCGTTGAAGCCAACTTTTAAATTCAGTTTTTTAGTTTCTGGGTTGTGCTTCTTTCTACTACAACAGGCTACCTCCAATATTTGCTTTTCTTCTCCTCCTCTTCCTTCTCCTCCTGTTTTAGAGGTCATGAGCATTTTTTCTGAGCTTTCTGGGAGCCAGTCAGTGTTTCTGGCCACTTCATTTAGTCCAGGTGACAGCCCTTTTTCAGTACGCTGAGGTCGTGCAGGCCTTCTGGTGCCTGCAGCTGTGGGCAGAGGGAGGAGCTGGTGGGGAGGCCACCCTGACAGCCTTGGCAAAGGGCTCTGAGAGAGGGGCCGCCTCTGCCTCCCATTGGCACCGAGAAACAGCAGTGTGTTCCCCTTCAGGAAACTTGTTGCAAATCACTAAAAAAACACTTAGAAAATTCTGTCTCTAAACCCGTGCAAATATGAAAGGACTAGTGTTTTCCCCATAAGAAGATATTCCTGAAGAAAAACTAATGGGAAATGTTTTTCTATTTGTTTTTCTCAGTGTTAAGGTTCATTGTTAAACGGAAATAATGGAAAATTAATTCCCATTGTCACTCAACCCAATGGGCATGATCAATTGCTTAAAAGACCTACTGAGTTAACTCGATGCTTCAAGTATAATGTCATAGAAAACTTCTGAGTTAGCATTTATCTACTTAGCACTCGTCTACAGTGGAAGACAAATCAGGCTTAGTAGCAATTATGCTATGTGACAGTTCTGCTCTTCTTAGCTCCCCCTGCCCAACTATTTAAGGAATACAAACCTCATGCATTTCATAAAAACAACTTTAGGAACACAGTGATTCTTCCCACTATACCCACCCTCCCACCCACACTCCCACCCCTCTTCCTCCCTCTCCCTCTCCTATTCCCATTATTATTTTTTTTTACTAAGATCTGTTTTCAGTTAACCTTATACACATATGATTAACACTTTACTAAGTAAATAGTTCAACAAATAGTATGAAAAAAAAAAAACCTGTTTCTCAACAGTTGAGATAAGGGCTGATCAAAGTCATTGCATTTCAAAGTATCAATTTCATTTCTATAGATTACCTTTTAGGTGCTCTATTAGTCATCACATATCAGGGAGAATATATGGCGTTTGTCCTTTTGGAACTGGCTTATTTCATTAAGTATGATGTTTTCCAGTTTCATCCATTTTGTTGCAAGTGACAGGATTTCTTTTGTTAATTGCTGTGTAGTATTCCATGGTGAGCATATCCCATAATTTCTTTCTTTTTTAAAAGATTTATTTATTAATTTGAAAGGTAGAGTTAAAGAGAAGCAGAGAGAGAGAGAGTCTTCCATCACTGGTTCACTCTCTAAATAGCTGCAATAGCTGGAGCTGAGCCAATCTGAAGCCAGGAGCCAGGAGATTCTTCTGGTTCTCCTACGTGGGTGCAGGGGCCCAAGGGCTTAGGCCATCTTCTACTGCTTTCCCAGGCCAGAGCAGAGAGCTGGATTGGAAGTGAAACAGCCAGGACTTGAACTGGTGCCCATATGGGATGCCAGCATTGCAGGCAGTAGCTTTACCCACTATGCCACAGCGCTGGCCCCTCCAGTAATTTCTTTATCCAGTCTTCAGCTGATGGACATTTGGGGTTGATGCCATGTCTTAGCTGTTGTGAATTGAGCTGCAATAAACATGGAGGTACAGATAGCTCTTTCATATACTGATTTCATTTCCCTTGGGTAAATTCCCAGGAGTGGATGGCTGGGTCATATGATGGGTCTATTTTCAGATTTCTGAGTATCTCCATCCTGTCTTCCACAGTGGTTGGACCAGTTTGCATTTCCACCATCAGTGGATTAGGGTACCTTTTTCCCCTCAACCTTGCCAACATTTGTTGTTTGTTGATTTCTGTATGAAAGCTATTCCAGTGGGGGTGAGGCGAAGCTTCATTGTAGTTTTGATTTGCATTTCCCTGATGGCTACTGATCCTAAACATTTTATCATGAGTCTAGTGGCCATTTGGATTTACTCTTTTGAAGAATGCCTATTTAAGTCCTTTGCCCATTTCACTTTCCTGGGTGTTTATTTTGCAGTACAGAAGTGTCTCAATTTGATATAATCCCATTTGTGAATTTTGGCTTTGATTGCCTGTGCCTCTGGGGTCTTTCCAAGAACTCTTTGCCTATGCTGATGTTCTGCAGGATTTTCCCAATGTTCTATAATAATTTAATAGTATTGGCTTGTAGATTTATGTCTTTAATCCGTTTTGAGTGGATTTTTGTTTAAGGTGTAAGGTAGGGGTCTTGCTTCATATGTCTGCATATAGAGATTCAGTTTCCCTAGCACCATTCGTTAAAAAGACTGTCTTGGCTCCAGGGATTGATTTTAGCTTCTTTGTCAAAGATACGTTGGTTGTAGATGCATGAGTTACTTTCTGGCATTTCTCTTCTGTTCCATTGGTCTATCCATCTGCTTTTGTACCAGCACCAGGCTGTTTTGATCATAACTGTCCTGTAGTATGTCTTGAAATCAGATATTGCGCTATCTTTGGCTTTGTTTTTGTTGTATAAGATTGCTTTAGCTATTCTGAGTCTCCTCTGTTTTCATATGAATTTCAGCATCATTTTTTCCTTTTTTTTTAAAGATTTATTTATTATTTGAAAGTCAGAGTTACACAGAGAGAGAAGAAGAGGAAAAGAGAGAGAGAAGTCTTCCATCCACCGAATCACGCCCCAGTTGGCCGCAACAGCTGGAGCTGTGCCAATCCAAAACCAGGAGCCAGGAGCTTCTTCCAGGTCTCCCATGTGGGTGCAGGGACCCCAGGACTTGAGCCATCGTCCACTGCTTTCCCAGGTCATAGCAGAGAGCTGGATTGGAAGTGGAGCAGCCAGGACTTGAACTGGTGCCCATATGGGATGCTGGCGCTTCAGGCCAGGGCATTAACCTGCTGCGTTACTGCGCCAGCCCCCATCAGCATCATTTTTTCTAAATCTGAGAAGAATGTCCTTGGTATTTTGATTGGTATCTCATTGAATCTGTAAATTGCTTTCAATAGTATGGACATTTTGATGATACTGATTCTTCCAATCCATAAACATGGAAGATTTTTCCATTTTTTTTGTGTGTCTTCTTCTATTTCCTCTCTTTAATGTTTTATAATTCTCATTGTAGAGATCTTTGAAATCTTTGGTTAGATTTATTCCAATGTATTTGATTTTTTTTTTGTAGCTATTGTGAATAGGATTGATCTTAGAAGTTCTTTCTCAGCCATGACATTGTGTATAGAAAGACTAATGATTTTTGTATGTTGATTTTATATCCTATCATTTTACCAAACTCCTCTATGAGTTCCAATAGTTTCTTAGTGGAGTCTTTTGGATCCCCTATATATAGAATCAAGTAATCTGCAAATAGGGATAGTCTGACTTCCTTTTTCCCAATTTGTATCCCTTTGACTTATTTTTCTTGCCTAATAGATCTGGCTAAAATTTTCAGGACTAAATTGAATAGCAGTGGTGAGAGTGGGCATCCTTGTCTGGTTCCAGATCTCAGTGAGAATGCTTCCAACTTTTCCCTTCTCAATAGACATTGCCATGGGTTTATCATAAATTGTCTTGATTATGTTGAGGAATGTTCCTTCTATACCCAATTTGCTTAGAGTTTTAATCACGAAAGTGTTGTATTTTGTCAAATGCTTTCTCTACATCTATTGAGATAATCATATGGTTTATGTTCTTCAATTTGTTAATGTGATATATCATGTTGATTGATTTGTGAATGTTGAACTACCCCTGTATACCAGGGATAAATCCCACTTGGTCTGGGGAGTGATCTTTCTGATGCGTTGTTGGATTCGATTGGCTAGTATTTTGTTGAGGATTTTTGTGTCTAGGTTGATCAGGGAAATTGGTCTGTAGTTCCCTTTCTCTGTTTTATCTTTTTCAGTTTAGGAATTAAGGTGATGCAGACTTCATGGAAGGAGTTTGGGAGGATTCCCTCCCTTTCAATTGTTTTGAATAGCTTGAGAAGAATTGGAGTTAGCTCTTCTTTAAATGTCTGGTAGAATTCAGCAGTGAAGCCATCTGGTCCTGGGCTTTTCTTTGTTGGGAGGATCTTTGTTACTGATTCTTCTGTCTTGGTAATGGGTCTGTTTAGGTTTTCTATGTCTTCATGGCTCAATTTCGGTAGATTGTATGTATCCAGGAATCTATCCATTTCTTGGTTTCCCAATTTGTTGGCATACAGCTCTTTGTAGTAATTTCTGATGATTCTTTTTATTTCTGTGGTGTCTGTTGTTACATTTCCTTTTTCATTTCTAATTTTATTGATTTGGTTCTCCTCTCTCCTTTTTTTGGTTAGTTGGGCCAATGGTATATCAATTTTGTTTATTTTTTTAAAAAACTGTTTCTTTGTTTTGCTGATCTTTTGTATTTTTTGGTTTCAATTTTGTTGATTTCTTCTTTAATTTTTAATCAAATTATTTTTTTTCTCCTACTAGTTTTGGGTTTGGTTTGCTGTTTTCTTTCTAGGTCCTTGAGAATATTGATAGCTCATTTATTTGGTGTTTTTCCAGTTTCTTGATATAGGCACCAATTACTATAAACTTTCCTCTTAACACTGCTTTTGGTGTATCCCATAAATTTTGATATGTTGTATTTTGATCTTCATTCGTTTCCAGAAATTTTTTGATTTCTCTTTTGATTTCTTCTATGACCCACTGTTCATTCAGGAGCATGTTGTTCAGTCTCCATGTGTTTGCATATGTTCTGGAGGTTCTAGAGGTGTTGATTTCCAGTTTTGTTCCATTGTGGTTTGAAAAGATGCATGGCATGATTTTGAGTTTTTTAATTTGCATTATGGCCTAGCATGTGGTCTATCCTAGAGAAAGCTCCATGCACTGGTGAGAAGAATGTGTATTCTCTGGCTGTACAATGAAAAGTTCTGTTGATATCCATTAGGTCCATTTGTCTATAGTGTTGATTAACTTTGTTGTTTCCTTGCTGATTTTCTGTCTGGTTACTGAAAGTATTGAAGTCCCCCATTACTATTGTATTTGAGTCTATGTCTCTGTTTGGATCCCATAACATTTCTTTTAAATAGCCAGCTTCCCTGTAATTAGGTGCATATACATTTATAATTGTTATATCTTGCAGCCAAGGCTGTGGCATAGTGGGTAAAGCTGCTTCCTGCAGTGCCAGCATCCCACATGGGCACCAGTACAATTCCCAGCTGCTCCACTTCTGATCCAGCTCTCTGCTATGGCCTGGGAAAGCAGTGAAAGATGGTCCAAGTCCTTGGGCCCCTGCACCCATATGTGAGACCTGGAGAAAGCTTCTGGCTCCTGGCTTTGGATCAGCACAGCTCTGGCCATTGTGGCTGATTGGGGAGTGAACCAGTGGATGGAAGACTTCTCTTGCTCTCTTCTTCTCCTTCTCTCTCTGTGTAACTCTGACTTTCAAATAAATAAATAAATTTTTAAAAAATCCTTTAAAAATAGTTACATCTTCCTGTTGAATTTGTCTCTTAATCATTCCATAGCGCCCTTCTTTGTCTCTGAACAGTTTTGTGTTAAAGTCTATTTTGTTTGCTATTAGAATGGCTATACCAGCTCTTTTTTGGTTTCTGTTATCATGGAATATCTTTTTCTATCTTTTCACTTTCAGTCTGAGTGTATCTTTGTTGGTGAGATGTGTTTCTCATAGACAGCAAATAGCTGGATTTTGTTTTTTAATCCATTCAGCCAGTCTGTGTCTTTTAACTGAAGAGTTGAGGCCATTTACATTCCAGGTGACTAATGATAAGTAACAACTTTGCCCTGCCATTTTTCCATAAATGTTCCTATTTTTTAATTTGGATTTCTTTTATACTTTGACTGGGAGATTTTCTGCCTTCATCTTTCATAGTGATGATCATGTCTCTGTGTTTCTGTGTGTAGCACATCCTTAAGCATCTTGTGTATCTTCTTAGCTCTTAATATGCTCTTTCTCCTTTTAAAATGATAAAAATTTTAAAAAGATTTATTTATTTATTTGAAAGGCAGAGCTTGGCTGGCGCTGCAGCTCACTAGGCTAATCCTCCGCCTTGCGGCGCCAGCACACCAGGTTCTAGTCCCTGTCGGGGCGCCGGATTCTGTCCCGGTTGCCCCTCTTCCAGGCCAGCTCTCTGCTGTGGCCCGGGAGTGCAGTGGAGGATGGCCCAAGTGCTTGGGCCCTGCACCCGCATGGGAGACCAGGAGAAGCACCTGGCTCCTGCCATTGGATCAGCGCGGTGTGCCGGACGCAGCACGCCTACCGTGGCGGCCATTGGAGGGTGAACCAACGGCAAAAGGAAGACATTTCTCTCTGTCTCTCTCTCTCACTGTCCACTCTGCCTGTCAAAAAAAAAAAAAAAAGGCAGAGAGAGAGAGAGAGAGAGAGGAGAAAGGAGAGAGGTCTTCCCTCCATTGTTCACTCTCTAGATGGCGACAATGGCCAGAGCTGCACTGATCTGAAGCCAGGAGCCAGGAGTTTCTTATGGGTTCTCTTGTGCATACAGGGTCCCAAGGACTTGGGCTGTCTTCTTCTGCTTTCCCAGGCTATAACAGAGAGCTAGATTGAAAGTAGAGCATCCAGGACTTGAACCGGTGCCCATATGGGATGCAGGAACTGCAGGTGGCAGCTTTACGCACTACGCCACAGCGTTGGCCCCTAAAATGATAAAATACTTAAGCATATGGAAAATAATATAGCAAATAATATACTCAATACCCAGGTTTAACAAATCTTAGCATCTCTTATTAGTTATGCATCTAAACATAATATATAGGATTGTTTATATGATGTTAAAGTTCATAAAAATGGTATACAGTACCTATAATCTGCAAATTACTTTTCCTTTTTCCTAAAAGATTTTTTAAAATTTTACTTATTTATTTGAAAGGCAGAATTGGAAGGAGAGACAGAGAGAGATCTTCTATCAGCAGGTTCACTCCCCAAATGGCTGCAGTGGCTGAGGCTGGGCCAAGCTGAAGCCAGGAGCTGGGAATTCCATCTGGGTCTCCCATGTGGGTGGCAGGGACCCAGGTACTTGGGCCATCTTCTGTTGCTTTCTAGGCCATTAGGAGGGAACTGGATCAGAACTTGAGCAGCTGGGACTTAAATGGAATGCCAGTATCACAGGCAGTGACTGAACCTGGCATACCACAATGCTGGGCTCAAAATTTATGCTTTTTTTTTTTTTTGGACAGGCAGAGTGGATAGTGAGAGAGAGAGACAGAGAGAAAGGTCTTCCTTTCTTCCTTTGCCGTTGGTTCACCCTCCAATGGCCGGCGCACCTTGCTGATCCGAAGCCAGGTGCTTCTCCTGGTCTCCCATGGGGTGCAGGGCCCAAGCACTTGGGCCATCCTCCACTGCACTCCCGGGCCACAGCAGAGAGCTGGCCTGGAAGAGGGGCAACCGGGACAGAATCTGGCGCCCCAACCCGGACTAGAACCTGGTGTGCCGGCGCTGCTAGGCGGAGGATTAGCCTGTTGAGTCACGGCGCTGGCCCAAAATTTATGCTTTTAAAAGATTTATTCATGCTGATAGATGTAGTTCTAGTACATTGATTTCTGCTGCTACATCATATTCCATTGGTTACATAAGATTATATGTCTTTCCTTCTACTGGTAGATTTTTAGGCTTTTTTACATTTGAAATGCTTGTGTGTGCATTTATGAAAGTTTTTCTATGGTATAAGCCAAGAAGTGGATATACCTTCAGTTTTGTTAGGTATTGTCAAATTACTCTGTTTTATAAATTGTAATGTGAAGGAGTTCCTATTTTTCTCTCTCTTCACTGTCACCAGATATTATTAGACTTCTTAATTTTTGTCAAACTGATAGCATTTCATCATTGCTCAAATTTATACTTCTCTAATTACTAATATGATTAGACATCATTCTTATTTATTGATTTGCTTATTGATCATTCTTCTAAATCCTACATCTTTTTCCTGAGTTTTCTTTTTTTTTTTTTTTTTAACTTTTATTTAATGAATATAAATTTCCAGTATACAGCTTATGGATTACAATGGCTTCCCCTTCCCATAATTTCTCTCCCACCCGCAACCCTCCCCTCTCCCGCTCCCTCTCCCCTTCCATTCACATTAAGATTCATTTTCAATTCTCTTTATATACAGAAGATCAATTTAGTATACATTAAGTAAAGATTTCAACAGTTTGCACCCACATAGAAACACAAAGTGAAACATACTGTTGGAGTACTAGTTATAGCATTAAATCAAAATGTACAGTACATTAAGGACAGAGATCCCACATCAGGAGCAAGTGCACAGTGGCTCCTGTTGTTGACCCAACAAATTGACACTCTAGTTTATGGCACCAGTAACCACCCTAGGCTGTCATCATGAGTTGCCAAGGCTATGGAAGCCTTCCAAGTTCCCCGACTCTGATCATATTTAGACAAGGTCATAAAAGACAGGGTGAGGATAGTAACCAATGATCCTAAGAGTGGCATTTACCAGGTCTGAACAATTATACAGCATTAAGTGGGGAAGAGGACCATCAGTACACACAGGTTGGGAGTAGAGCCATTGGTGGTAGAGTAGAGGTTATGATTACAAAGGAATGAGGCCCAAGTGCACTAGACAGGGTCTAGAACAAAGGACAGAGTCATTATTAGAGGAGCTAAGAAAGGTGCTAAGCTACAATTAAGTTTTCTGATTGAGAGGCAAATAGAACCTGATAGAAGGGGCTTGATAATAATCTGGTGGGCTTTAGGCCTTGTAAGTTAAGAGGCCCAGACCTATCTATCTCTTCACATGGGGTATATCCTAAGGGAGGTGTGAACCTCCTAGGGGAAGGCACTCTGTTGACTTTCATTACTTGGCTGGCCTGGGAGGAGAGCTGGCCAGGTAAAGGCAGGTGGCATCACTAACAAGAAATTTACAGTTCTGCCTGCAATGTTGCTGACCCTACTTGACCATACCCTCAGCTGCAGTGGTCACTTTGGAAGTTGGGCTGAGTGAAGGGCTTTTCAGCTTGGAGCCAATAAGATCTGTGGCTCTGACCTGGGCATCCTTCGACTCCAGGGCAGGTCCATTTCCAGTGACCCAACTCTTGGCAGAGCTGCCAGGGCTCTTCACAAGCTGACTTCTGCTGAAGCCCAGACTTACCACATTGAAAGCCACTGCAGTGGACTGGCCTGTTGGGTCTCCTTGAGGGCAGATCACCGTACAGATCAGCCATTAATAGGCCTGCCACCCATTGCTTCTGATGCCTAGCTTTCTTTTCCTCCTGGTTTGTGTTAAAGCAGACCAGAGGATGCAAGTCAAGGGAGTGCCCATGTCCCATCTCTAATCTTCGGTGGCCTGAACTACAAGTCTATAGTCACAGGCATGTTCTGTAGTAGTTTTTCTAAGGTAGACAATGCCCATGAGGAAAATTATATTCTCACTTTAAAACTTTCTTTCCCTTTGGTCTGAAAGGGAGGTTTTTTTTTTTCTACTTACTGTATACTTCGCTGATGGCGATGTGAATCTAGCTATGAGATTATTATTTAAGCTCTTATTTTGGCTATGCTATTACAGAAAAATGTTAGCCATCTCTTATAAGGTCTAAAGATTAAATTGTGCGTCCTACAGATTCCTTCATAATAGAATTAGTTCCCTACCTTGAAGAGAATAGAGAAATGAAAGAACAAGTTGGCCTTAGAATAGAGAAATGAGGGAGCAAGTCCTAGATCGCTTGCTGACAATAGCAATATTACATGAATACTTAGCAAACCGTTTCAACCCTTAGATAAGAACATAATAAAACATTTACCAGAAGGTCCAATGCCTTCTATAAATTTTAAGAATCATGTATTTGAAAACACCTCTTAAATATCTAAGATGGTGTAGTTTGTTTAGCCAGTAAACATAAGCACAACCATATAAAATGTTTTTAGTTTCTTTCTACCAACAAGTTTAAAACATAGGATACACAGATTCAGGTCACACAAATTAAAATGTATCTTTGATTGATTTTAGCAGCTTAAATTTATGGACAATCTTATCTAAAAGCCATTTAAAATAAAACTCTTAATAAAATTTCCCCATGTGGACATACAATATGTACGCACATATAACATAGCATAATAGACCAATATTAAAATCCAAAATATCTGGTTGAACTAAGATTCCTTAAAATCATGACATAACATAGACCAAATTTGATCATTGTTACAAGGTGATTATTCAAGTCTTTGAAAATAAGCACATAGTTACATAACCCATAGCTCTTAATAAAAATTCAGCTGTTTTTGAACAATTAGAATTTAACAGACATCAAGAGAACATAATAGATTACTTTAACACATTGCTCTAACAGTGCATCAGAGTTTAATTCTATGTCAAAGAGAAATTGAGCTTCCTGTGATCTTTTGCTGTGAGGTTTCCTTCCTTTACCTTCTTTCATATTGGTGACCATGTTTCTGTGTTTCTGTGTGTAACACATCTTTAAGCATCTTTTGCAGGGCAGGATGAGTGGCAACAAATTCTTTCAGTTTCTGTTTGCTATGAAAAGTCTTAATTTCACCTTCATTCACAAATGAGAGCTTTGCAGGATATAATATTCTGGGCTGGCAGTTTTTCTCTCTTAGTACCTGGGCTATGTCTCGCCATTCCCTTCTAGCTTGTAGGGTTTCTGATGAGAAGTCTGCTGTGAGTCTAATTGGAGATCCTCTGAGAGTAATCTGACGATTCTCTCTTGCACCTTTTAGAATCTTTTCTTTATGTTTCACTGTGGTGAGTTTGATTATGACGTGTCGTGGTGAGGATCTCTTTTGGTCATGTTTATTAGGGGTTCTATAAGCTTCCTGTACTAAGATGCCTCTGTCCTCCAAACCTGGGAAATTTTCTGCTAGTATCTCACTGAAAATGCCTTCTAGTCCTTTCTCCCTCTCCATGCCTTCAGGAACTCCTAGAACCCGAATGTTAGATTTTTTAATAGTATCCTGTAGATTCCTGACAATATTTTTTAGATTTCTAATTTCTTCTTCTTTTCTTTGGTTTGCCTGTTTCCTTTCCTGTTCTCTGTTTTCTAAGTCTGATATTCTCTCTTCTGCTTCGCCCATTCTGTTTTTAAGGCTCTCTAATGTGTTTGTCATTTGATCTATTGAATTCTTCATTTCATTATGATTTCTCGTCACAATCACCATTTCTTGTTCCACTAGTTGTTTCATTTCATTTTGATTCCTCCTTAATATTTCACTTTCACGAGAGAGATTTTCTATCTTGTCCTTTAAGGATTTCTGTAGTTCAAGAATTTGTTTTTGAGAACTTCTTAATGTTCTTATCAATTTTTTGAGATCCGCTTCTTGCATTTCTTCGATCTCATCATCTTCATAATCTTGAGTTGGGGTGTCTTTTTCATTTGGGGGCATCATAGTGTCTTCCTTGTTCTTGTTACCTCGGTTTTTGCGTTTGTTGTATGGCATGTTGGAGATATTTGGTTTCTTCACTGTGGTGTTTTTTTTTTTCTTGTTATACTATGACTCTAGATTAAGTGGACTGTCTGCTTTTGGTGGAGCCTTAGAGGCTTGAGATGGGTGTGGACTGAGAGCTGTGTTTGGTTCCTCAGGGTTGAGGGTGTGTCAAGATGACACTCCCAGGTTAGGTGTGGTAAATGTCTCTTTCTTTTGTTGATTCGAAAGGGAAGTAATTCCGCACAGCTGAATGTAATTGGAGGTAGTTAGCAGGCAAATGATATACCCACAGGAGCCAGAGATTGGAAGCTCTTTCCCAAGGACCACACAGGGAATCTCTGCTGCCCTCAGTGTGGGCTCCAATTCTCCTGCAGTCTCCCACTGGGTTGCCAAGTTAGATGCTAATCTCCAGTTATTTCACCCCTCCCCCCAGAGTCAGGTTTTTCTGCTAGGCTCAGGGCCGGTGCAGACCTGAGGTCGCCCTGCTTATGACGTATGTCCAAAATGGCGCCTGCTCTTTGTCTTGCTCGCCCTTGAGGGGTGAGCGGAGAGAGAGAAACTCGTGTCCGTTTCGGTCACTTTTTTTTTTCCCTCTCTCTCTTCTAGTTAGCCTGGTGAACTTTTCCCCACGGAGTTTCAAGCCTCGTTCCCTCTAGCCTCCTCTTTCCGCTTGCCCGCTGGTGTCTCGGGCTATGGAGGTTCGGCTCACCTCGCGTTCCAGCGCTGGTGCGTTGAGTCTGCTGCTGGTGTCCCGAACTTGGGCTCCCACGCTCTCCACGCAGGTCCACTGTGAATCACTAGTTCCGGAAGAGTTTCCTCTGCTGTTTCTTCCCCTACTCTTCCTTGACCCTGCAGTATCTCCACTTTTATTAACCTGTGTCTTGCCGAAGAATATCAATGTGCTCCCTTCCTATTCCGCCATCTTGGATTTCTTTTTTCCTGAGTTTTCAAGCTTTGCTTTTTATATTTAAATCTTTAAACTTCCTGGAATTGATATTTGTATGTTTGATTTATATTGAAATATATTTGATTTATATTGACATTTGTATATTTGAATGTATGTATGATATGCATTACTTATTTTTTAGAGGTATAACTACTTATATACAATTTATTGAATACTGTATTCTTTATTCACTGGTTTATAATGGTATCTCTGAATGCTATTTAGTTTCCATAAATGAACTCTATGTACCATTTAAACTTGAGGTGATAGGAAGCAGTTTGAGGGATTTGCACTGAATAGATTTCAAAAATGTATCATAAAAAGTAAATAAAGGAAGAGGTCAGCCGAACTTGGCAAATGATAATTTTGCATCATTAAATGACATTGTCCTTTTCTTACAAATGCATATCAATATACTTCTTCTCCAGACAATTCTGACGTATTCTTTACTTTCCTTAGGGATTAGAAACCATAGACTACAACATTAGAAGTGTCTCATACAATTCTGGACCCTGCAGAAGATCTTGGCAGAACTTGAGTCATTACGGAGGCACACTTACAAAGTTATAGACTCACAGAACTGCTTATTGAATGGCACAGGGAGGAAGGAGAACAGTTTTTTTTTTTTTAATGTATTTTATTTATTTGAATGGCAAGGTTAGAAAGAGAGAAAGAGGGAAGGAGAAACTGAATTATTCCATCTGCTGGTTCACTGTCCAAATGGCCACAACAGTTGAGGTGGGCCAGGCTGAAGTTGGAAGTTTGAAACTCCATCTGGGTCTCCCATGAGAGTGGCAGGGGCCCGAGCACCTGGGCCACCCTTCGATGCCTTCCCAGGCACGTTAGCAGAGAGCATGATCTGAAGCAGAGTAACTGGGACTTGAACTGGTGCTCCAGTGAGGGATGCCAGTGTGGTAAGCAGCAGCCACACCTACTGTGCCACAGTGCTGGCCCCTCATATTAGATCCCTTCTGGTTCAGGCAGGGTTTTGTGGGTTTTCTCCCCTTTTACATTTGAATGATGCTGAAATTGCCAGCTGCCCAACACAGCTATGCATCAGGGAAATTTTTTATTTTTAGTTTTTAATGTTTATTTATTTTCATATGCTTGAAAGGCAAAGGAAGAGAGAGAGAGAGAGAGACAGAGAGAGGCCAGCATTGTGGCACAGAAAGTTGAGCCGCCACCTCTGACACCAGCAATCAATTCGAGTAGCAGTTCGAGTCCTGGCCACTCTACTTCCCATCCAGCTCTGCTGACTGAGTCCCCAAACATCCACAACACCCATGACTGGGCCTGGCTGAAGCAAGGAGCCAGCGAGGAGCCAGGAACTCCATCCAGGTCTCCCAAGCACTTGAGCCACCATTCGCTGCCTCCTGGGACACAGCAGGAAGCTGAATCGGAAGCAGAGGTGCCAGGACTTGAACCAGCGCTCCAGCAGGGGATGTGGGCTTCCCATGCTTAACCTGCTTGGCCACAGTACCTTCCCCGAGGAAATCTTTAGGTAGTTACTATTTTCTGTGTAGATGGAGACTTAGCCCACACAGATATATGTCAGCTGATTGTCACATTGGTTGAGTTGTTTCCCTAGTACCATCATAAGGATACAAATTTAAACACATTTATAATTAAATTAAATTTTAAATAAATTTAAAATTAATTTCAGTTGGCTCACACTTTAAGAAAGCATTGCAAAGAAAAGTTACTGTGTTTCCAGAAGTAGAGTTAGATGTAGGTCTGCTGTTGGAAGACTGACTTCCTGTTCATATTTTCATGATTGGCAAAAACCACATGCTTTGCAGGGCCTAAGAAAGGGACTCACCTACAAATACTTTCTTTCATTTCGTCACTGACATGTGCAAAAGGATTATGTGTCATGGGCCTGGCAATGCAGTTAAAGGAAGTAGACGTTGCCAAATAAAGGAGAGATTGATATAACTGATTAATATGTCATGAAGGACTCAGACACTAGATGAAGTCAAAGTGGTCTGGGGCAGGCACTTAGTTAAGACACTGGGTAAGATGCCTGCAGCTGCCTGGCGCTGTCGTGCTTTAGGCTAAGCTTCTGCCTGAGGCGCCAGCATCCCATATGGGTTCTTGTTCATGTCCCGGCTGCTCCACTTCCGATCCAGCTCTCTGTTAATGGCCTGGGAAAGTAGTAGAAGGTGGCCCAAGTGCTTGGGTTCCTGCACCCGCGTGGGAGACCTGTAAGAAACTCCTGGTTCCTGGCTTCGGGTTGGCCTAACTCTGGTTATTGTGGCCATTTGGGAACTGAACCAGTGGAAGGAAGACCTTTCTCTCTGTTTCACTCTCTCCCTGCCTGTAGCTCTACCTCTCAAATAAATAAATAAATAAAATCTTTAAAAACAAAATAAAACAAAAAAGATGCCTGTATCCTACATCAGATGTCTGGGTTCAATAGCCGGCTCTGGCTCCCAATTCCAGCTTCTGCCAACGCAGACCTTGGGAGGCAGATGGGATGGTTCAAATGATTGGGTTCCTGCCACCCATGTGGAGACTTGGATTGAGTTTCTGGCTTCTGGCTTCAGCCTCAGCCATCACAGGCATTCGAGGAGTGAACCAACAGAGAGGGTGCTTGCCCTTTCTCTCTCTCTCTCTCTCTCTGCCTTTCAAATAAATTTTTAAAAATTTTGTTTTTCTAGCTAACAATGAAAGAAAATGGTCTGATTTCCAACTATATATAATTTAACTAAGAAAATAAAAACAAATGCAGAATGCAGAAAATATTCCAGTATTCTTTAGTATGCCTCGAAATGATCTATTAATCCAAAAGAGGAAGAGTGGGTTTTGTGACAAATGGAATATAAGTACCTGATGCCACGCATCCTGCCATCTGTAAGAAGTGATCTGGGTATTGTTAACAAGGGGAAGGCTGGCAATTTTTCACACCGCATAGTCAAGTGACATATAATTGTATGGATAAATATGTGCCATTGTTGATGGGTAAACCATTTTTGTGTCACTTAAATATTGCTGTTTGAGGAAAAAGACTGCATTATCACAATGGTCTGTCGGATTATTGGTGACATTTTAGAGTCAAAGAATCCAAAATATGTCTTTTCTAGGTATGGATTAAGATTCGTCTGTGTATGATCTCTTAAATTTCCTTAGGAAGTTCTGTTGTATTCTAGTCCACATTGGGATCAAGAGAACTGCAGGAAAGGGGTGTAGGCACGATCTTTGTCGTCGAACAGAGCCGAGATGAAAAAGAACAGCATCGGGTTTGAGGAAGCTCAGCCAGGACCGGCTACTGTTTGGCTTTTGGTGTTAGTTAGCAAAGCAGTGACCTGGGCTTTTGGAAACGTATTAAAGGGATTATCCTGGAGGCTCTCCAAGCGAGATCAGACCTTTGTGGGTTGGCGGTAGAGGTCTCCGTCTTGACCGTGGGCAATTCCTGGTCAGTCATCTTGGAAGAAGCTGTTCCTGGGACTGAAAGGAAGGACTTGGCTGAGTCTTAGACGGGGGAGGAGGATGCAAAACTCTTCATTCACTCGCTCTTCTGGGCTTTGCTTAGAGTCGTCAGGACACTCCCTGGCGGGGACCATGTTTGCTTCATGAATGTGGATTGAAACTAGGCATGTGGTGTCCCCAGTGTTGGCTTGAGAGGAGCCTTTCTTCTGTGCCAGTGAGTCAAATGTTAGTGGCCTAATGTCTCCTGGGGAGCTTGCTCCACGTGCAGACACTTGGGACAGCTTCCAGAGAGTCTAATTGGGTCTCAAGTGGGGGCCTTCCTGCACTTACAACAAACACCCCCGACAGCGCTAGTTCATTGTTCATCATAAGTTGTCTCTCAGGAGGGTACTTTTGAACCTGCGTAGTAGAAGGCTTGTTGTAGGTGATCATCGGCCATGACTAATTACTAGAAGGACCTGTTGTCAGCTTACAGAGGTGTGGCAGAGGGGAGCTAGCTGCCTCATCCCTAGGGCGAGAGCTCAGTGACCACACTGAAGATGGCTGACTCCTTAGGGACATTTGAGGAAGTTCCTGGGAAGGTGGCCAGGTTGAAGTCTTCAAACATCTCCCAGTGAAATGAAATAAGAAGAAATAATGTTGAAGTCAAGGATCCCAACAAAACGGCTTGGGAACACACAGCAGGTTCCCAGACAGCCCTTTCTCTCCTCCTACTCCATCCCCAAGTGTTAGATAGCCAATAAAGACTGACTGCCGTTCCCTGCAAGGATGACATACAGAGAGACACTGCTCTACCAGGGCTTCCTTGCGGCTCCCAGTAGCGCTGGTGGTCGTGGGGACTTTCCCTGGTTTTGTGTTTGGTCAAGTACCACCTGCCCTCAACTCCGCCCCCCAAACAGCCTCCAGCAGTGTAGTGACCAGAAACCTCAGCGTCACCTGTAGAGGGCGCTTGAGTCCCTGCCAAAGTCTGGAATGGCCTCACTGGTTTGGCATTTTGCTTACCTTCCAAGAAATTCCTTTTTTAAGGTTACACAAGAGAGACATGCCTGTGGTGCCCTAATTGGTGTCCTGCTCTCTCCAACTTCTTCAGTGTCAGGCTCAGGGCCAGGTTCCTTCTCTTTTCTTCCTTGGCTCAGGAAATAGCCTTGGATTTTCACCTGGTACCCTCCATAGAGTGTAAATGGTAGCATCCCCCATAGGGTGTTAATGGTAGTGTCCCCCATAGGGTATAAATGGTAGCATCCTCCATAGAATGTAAATGGTAGCACCCCCCCCCCATTGGGTGTAAATGGTAGCGTCCCCCATAGGGTGTTAATGGTAGTGCCCATCATTTTCCCCTGATAGGACCCATTTTTCAGGGTCTTATGGTCTCGGTTACAGCTTTGAACACCTCTTTCTATGTTGTCCCAAGTAGGGTCCAGGACCTTGGAGGTAGACTGGGCTGAGGTCCTGCTGGAGGAATGAATCCCAGGGCACCCTAAAGGTTTGCAAACCAAACCCTGAAAATCAACCCCAGAAGGAACAACAGTGTCAATTTCTAGGCAAGAATGAGTGAAAAGAAGTTCTTTTCTGTCAACCCAAAGAAAGGAAGGTTTGACCTTTCTGTCCTCAACAGATTGCTTGAAGTAAGAACTGTTCACATGGAATAGCTGTCGTTAGTATGGGTGACCTAGAGGTTAATAAGGCCCAGGGAATGCTTTTCATTGTTCTGTATTGTTTGTTTCCCTTTTGTGAGACTCTGTGGCCAAGGGAACCGCATAGCTCCAGTATGCGGTCCAGTAGCACATTACTAATTGCAGACTTTAAAACACAGACTCTGTCGGTTTGCTTGGCCACACCAGGAGAGAAACCCACGTTGGGGGTTATACAGAGTCAAGGTTATAAACTTCATGGGACTCTCAGGCAAATGAGGAATTTTTATTAATTCTTTAAATGCAAATGTCCAGTAATGTCCCCACCTGTCACACCCCCTGCAGCGCGCTGGGTAGGAAAGGATTGCAGCCAGCTCAGCTGGGGGCCAAGAGGAGGAAAAACACCAGATTCCTCAGAAGGTCTCCATGGCCCAGTGTCGAGCTGACTATTAAAAGACCCTCCTTTGCCCCAACTTCTTTGCCAGCAGAATGGGTATCAAATTCGGATGTAAAAGGGAGGAATCCCTCTTATTTGTCCCCCATGGCAGGACACGTTTTACAATGAAATCAGCAAGTACCTTGGCAGGCAGCTGGCATAGCAGGTAAATTGTTAACTCTCTGACTATTCTTTCACTGCACCAAAATTTGAGTGCAATATTAAAACAAAACCTCTTGATTTGAAACCGGTGTTTCATAGTCCTAGCTCAGGTGCCCCCAAAACCTCCTTCCTAAGAGCCCTTCGAAGCATGCTTTTCCATTTGCTTGCCTTCTCTCCTTCTTTTTCCTCTTCCTCTCCCTCTTCACCTCTCCCCCCTCTCCTTCCTTCTTCTTTCTGTACAATAGGAGCAAAAGTCCAGACCTAGAATGAAAAGGCACCACGTATCGGTCCCCTTCTTAGTGCGGTCAAGGGCTCCCTGGGCTGCTGGGAAGAGTGAGCCTGAATCTCTCTTCTTGTGACCGAGTCAGCACTGGACACACTGGATCACATAGCTTGTAAACGGTTCATTTTATAATGCATACAGTAGAGGTTTGATGGTTAAAAAAAATAGGGCTTGTGTTTCACTAGTAGTTCCCGACCTGTGGGCTGAGGAATCTGGACAAAGTGGGGAATCTGTGGACTCAATAAAGAGCGAGTCTTGCCTATGTAATGTGCTCTGTGGCGTCAGATGCTGTGTTGGTTTCACTTGCTTTTTTTTTTTTTTCTTTTTTTTTGACAGGCAGAGTGGACAGAGAGAGAGAGAGAGAGACAGAGAGAAAGGTCTTCCTTTTTGCTGTTGGTTCACCCTCCAATGGCCGCTGCGGCCGGCGCACCGCGCTGATCCACAGGCAGGAGCCAGGTGCTTCTCCTGGTCTCCAATGCAGGTGCAGGGCCCAAGGACTTGGGCCATCCTCCACTGCACTCCCAGGCCACAGCAGAGAGCTGGCCTGGAAGAGGGGCAACCGGGACAGAATCCGGTACCCCGACCGGGACTAGAACCCGGTGTGCCGGCGCCGCAAGGCGGAGGATTAGCCTATTGAGCCACGGCGCCGGCTTCACTCGCTTTTTAAAAAATCTCCACTGTTGCCTTAGTGCCTAGTATATACTTCTATCGGGCATTCTATACAGAAACAAATAAAGAAAATAATGAATATGATTTTCTTTCTTTTATTTAAGATTTGTTTGTTTGAAAGGCAGAATTACAGAGAGAGAGAGAGACAGAAGGAGAAACAGTGAGAGAGAGAGAGAAAGAGAGAGAATCTTCCATCTGCTGGTTCACTCCCCAAATGGCCGCAATGGCCAGAGCTGGACTGATCTGAAGCCAGAACCCAGAAGTTTCTTCCAGGTCTCCCACACAGGTGCAGGGGCCCAAGGACTTGGGCCATCTTCCACTGCTTTTCCAGGCACATTAGCAGAGAGTTGGATTGGAAGTGGAACAGCCAGGACTCAAACCGGTGCCCATATGGGATACCAGCATTGCAGGCTTTATCTGCTATGCCACAGTGCCGGCCCCTGAATATGACTTTCCTACTAAATGTAAGTGCAAAGTTCATCTTTTGTCGTCATTGTTTTTACAGTGGCAAAATATACAATTCACCATTTTAATCATTTTTAACTGTGCAATTCTGCAGCATTGGTCATCATGATTTCTAAATAGATTCTAAGAACACACATACTACCCTGGGCAGGGAGGCCCTCAGAATTTTTTGGTGCTTGGGATCCTTCTACCTAGAAAGGCTGGAACCCACACATGCTCACTTCTCTGTCCCATCTAGGCGGTTTCTGGTGCACGCACGTTACCTCTCCAGGGACAAGTCTGTTTCATGATTAGGTAGCTAAATGTGTTAAAAAGCCCTTCCTTGTGTAGAGTTAAACTACTCCCACGTTGCAAATGTACAGTCCCGAGTGTTCTGCCCCTGCAGCACAAATTGGTCTAAGATGGCGAGAGGCGTGTCTTTTTACAACTTCATCCGTGCGAGGGGCTCTTCCTCCTGTCCAGGGTCTACCCACTGGAAGAACCCGGGGTTTGAGTAGGCAGAGCAAACCTTCCCCCATAGGCAGCAGGCCAGGCCCAGAGTGGGGCTGGGTGGGGTGGGGCACCCTCTGCAGTGCGGTGCCCACTCCTCTCTGGTCAATTCGACACTGATGGAGCACGTGCCGGGCCGCTCTTGACGTCTGCTCCTCTCCGCCATCAGCCCAGCATGGAAGAGGCCTGAGGTTCTTCTCCAAAGTCCACGTGGTGTTCGCCGAGTTTTGAAAGTGTGCTTTGCACCCAAAACGGTCGCTA
Organism: Lepus europaeus; assembly: GCF_033115175.1. Taxonomy (NCBI): domain Eukaryota; kingdom Metazoa; phylum Chordata; class Mammalia; order Lagomorpha; family Leporidae; genus Lepus; species Lepus europaeus. Next base: position 25,259,850 of record NC_084836.1, on the reverse strand, counting down.
CTATCATTTCGTCTCGTTCCTTTTCTCATCCTCTCTTCCCTTTCCCTTTTCATCACATTTTTTGGGGATGTTTAAAACAAAACCCAACGATTGTTCCTTTCTTGTATTTTCTTTTCCTGTCACTCCCTTCTCACTCCACCATTCTGCTTTATGCCCTGTAGGCCACTGGCTCCTGTCTGGGACTTGTTTGCCAACAGTACTAGCTTTCTGAATTACCCATCTTAATTAAAAGTGAATGGCTGTGTTAAACCAGTCTCATGGCTTTATATTTTGATGACGAATTCTTATATTCAGAACACTGTGGACCAGTGCTGGGTCACACTCTAATGAATGCAAAAGGAAGATTGACCACTGAGTGGAAGACAGAATAACAAAGTGAACTCCTCGGAGCTGCCGGTCCGTTCTTGGCTGCCTCTTGTGTTGCCCTGCTGGCCAGAGCCAGAATTAGCTGTGAGTGGGACACCACGCTTTCCATTGCCAACTCTCACCCCATGTCGACTCACACGGGCATTTCAAAAGGATCCTCAAGTCCCAAATAATTTGCGATGAACACAAATGCTTCATTTCCAAAGGTGGTCTTTATGAAGGTCTAACAAAGGAATTTTGGACTTACCGGTTAAGTAAAGTGTATGGCAACCAATATCTAAATTTGCTTCTTTGACTTGCTTCCAGAAGTCTCTTCTTGCACAAGATCTTCAAGTTTAACCCTTGGTAGCCATTTCTACAAGTTATCCTTTGTCAAAGCCTACTCTCATCATGGGATGGAATCAGAAGGAGCTATGTTTACCTGGTTCTCTTTTCTCTCGTCTCCGAAAACCACTTGTGCTCATTCCGAATTTGTAATTCCTTTGGGTCTGATTTTAAGAATTAACCTTAAAGGAGTAATGCAAGTCAACTAGCTGTAGCTATGGTTCCAGAGTGGTGGTTAGCTAAACCAACCTAACTGAGGTCCTTAGTGTTAAAGGCGAGGTAAGCTTTCCATAGCAATAACTGATCTATCTGCTTTTTGCTTGGCATGAAATACTCTGGCCATTTGTTACCAATGAGGAAACATCTCTGATTCTTTTTTTAAGATTTATTTATTTTATCTATTTGAAAGTCAGAGTTACACAGAGAGAGGAGAGGCAGAGAGAAAGAGATGGTTCCATCCGCTGGTTCACTCCCCAATTGGCCACAATGGCCGGAGCTGCGCCGATCTGAAGCCAGCAGCCAGGAGCTTCTTCCAGGTCTCCCATGTGGGTGCAGGGGTCCAAGGACTTGGGCCATCTACAACTGCTTTCCCAGGCCATAGCAGAGAGCTGGATGGGAAATGGAGCAGCTGGGTCTCAAACCGGTACCCATATGGGATGCCAGCGCTTCAGGCCAGGGTGTTAACCTTCTGCACCACAGCGCCGGCCCCCATCTCTGATTGTTTTTAAATAGAAAAAAGGAACTTCTGTTGGTCATTATCCCCCGGTGATCATCTTAAAAACCCATCTCATGATAGGGCCCAGTGAATTCTGGGACTGGAAGAAATGCCTCAGATCACGTGGTCTGAATCCACGACACTGTGCACTCCCATCCTGCCTCTTGTCCTCTTCATAGTGGAAGCTTCCCAGTGGCAGCCAAGTCAGCGGCTTCCTTAAAATGTAAATCAGAGCATGGCAGCCCTCTGCTGCAAGCCTTCTAGAAGCTTCCCATCTCAGAGTACATCCAAAGTGTCCTACCGAAAGGCCGCAGGGCCCCTTTTGATCACTGCCCTCCCAGCCGCCCCATTCTCCTCCATGCCTTTCAGCTCGCCCCGCTTTCCGTACCGTGCTGCAGCCACCCTAGCATCTTGAGGTCTTTCCCTTAGCTCGGCACAGCAGCCTGCTCAGGCCTCTCCCTTGCTGTCACCACTGCCTGGATTGCTTTTTCCCAGGACGTCACGGAGCTTACTTTTTCCTCCCACCCCTCACGTCCTCAAGTCTCTGCTCGAATGCCTCCTCCTCCGAGAAGGCTCCGCTGACCATCTGTACAAAACAGTAGTCCCATCCGAGCCTTCCTTCCTCCTTACGCTTCCTGATTTGTCTTCGTAGCCCTTATCCCTACCGGGTACGATGATGTTCTTGTAATTCTATTGCTGCTCAGTAGAACGTAAACCCAGTGAGGATGGGGGCTCTGTCCGTTAACCGGCTGCCGTCTCCCTAGCCCCTAGAAGGGTGCTTGGCACATAGTAGTTGCTCAGTAATATTACAACTCAGCGCAGTGAGCTGGGCCACCCCATTGTGTCATGCCCAGATGAGGCAACCGATGAGGCTGCCAGAGAGCTGCAGCATCCTTCCACGTCCTGTTGAGGGATGTGGACGCTGCAGAAAGGTTTGCATTCTCAATGTGCTGTTTCCTAGCCGCCTGACTGAGCAGGTTTCTCACCTCTTTTTATTTTTGTCTTTGTTTCGTCATCTGTGAAATGGAGATAATAATTATTAGATAATTATGTGATTATAAGATAATTATGTGGAATACAGAGCAAGTTAGCCGGTTCACATCTCTGTCTTAGGCTAAATCAGAAGGTGCCCCCTGAGCCCCATAAACTTTCTTTGCTTTCACAATCCCAGACATCTGACCAGGCAGCCAAGAGCTGGGAAGGGCCTTTGGCTGGAAAGTACGGATTTCTTAAAGCCAGCGTTCTCTCGCTCACTCGCTCGCTCTTGTTTGAGCATGTAGATGGCATGGAATAACCCCTCTGGTTTATTGAATTAGGTTTTCCAGTGGGGTTTATGTTGCCAGGTGATCACTTCTCAATTCGATAAAAATCACTTCGTAATGGGGATTAGATGGCAAAAATGACAGTGCACTCTGCTGGATCGCTCACATTCTTTTTTTTTTTTTTTTTAACCAAAACTCTCCAGTCTGCCAAAGGTTTACACAAAGACTTACTGTTGTTATAATGTTCTGGGACTTAATAAATTAGCCATTGTTATGAGATAGCTTCAAAACATTGAGAGAACTTGGCTGGGAGGTTTAAAAATTTTTTTAACCAAGGAGAAATGTGGATATTGATAACAATTATTTTTTAAATCCCATGTAGTATTTTTTTTTCAGGTTTGAATGAAAACTAGTGTGACCACAAGAATGTACTTTAACAAAAGTAATAAGCTAATTCAATAACACACGAATGTTGTATTGTCTAGGTAGTAAGCTCGTGTCTTAGTTTATAATGGCAAAGGGAATTTGTTAAGGGAAGCTTATTTGGAATCTTTTTGCCCTACAAAAAACTTAAATGAACAGTTCTTTTGTTTGTTCTGCGAGTAGAACCAGAAACAAGAGCACATTTACCCCTTGCTTATTACCGTGTGGTGTGCGGCTCACAGGATCCTGGGGCAAGAATAGGAGAGGGGGAGGTGGGAGGAGGCTGTCCATCGCCGGTGTTGAGCTGGCTGCTCAGTGGGTTATAGTAACAGAGACTGAGACGTGCCCTGGTTGGGGGTTTAATATCTAACAGAGCAGGAAGCAAATGAGCACTGAGCCATGTGGCACCTTTTCCCTGCCATCTTTAAACAAACAAAACAGCAGTCCAAAAGCACAAAGGTGGGTCTGGCACACGAAGCCGGGCTTCCTGGTGACTTTCCTCTTGGTCTTGGCATTTGCCCTGTGTTTACAGTCAAAGCACCAGACATGAGGTCATGGAGCCGAGGGGGGGAATAGAAAATAATGACCACACCATAAAATCGCTGTTGACTCTGCGCTCCAGGCAGGATGCAGGCAAAATGGAGGAGCCAGCTGTGCTTCTTCCGCCTTGGGCTCGTCTGTGGCCCAGGCTTGTTCCATTTGATGGCCCAGTTACCCTGTATTGCACCATCCCTACTGAGGGCAACGAGGGCTCCAAGATGCATGCAACGTAATCACCCGTCCAGGGCCACCCGTCAGCACTAGAGATGGTAGCTGAGTGCTAGGAACTACTTGGTACTGGGCATACAGAAGGTGCTCAATAAAAATTCTAAGAGACTTGACTCTTCGGCTCAGGCTCAAGTCGTGGACTCGACTCCTTTACCAGTGTAACTGGGGTCACTATAGGCCTGTGTTGGAGGCACAGAGAGACACTCACAGCTACTTTGACTCACATGTCCCCATTTCATCTGGACGTGATAGTGGGGAAAAGAGGCAAGGCCAAGAACACACTCAAGGACATGAGGCTGAAAGGGGTCAGTGGACCCAGGTCCTGCCTCAGAGACCCAAGGTGGCAGCGTTGAGTGTGACTGTCATTTCCTCCTTTGCCTAGTTGACCTACTCAAAGTTGTATTTGGGCCTTAATAAAGTTTTATTGGCAAGAGCTGTGAGATTTAATCAATGCCAACATTTGCCAATATGGTGATCAGTGAGGAAATTGCTGTGAGCCACCCTGTGCGGAGTAACTCTGAAAAGGTTGTATCCGGGAGCTTTGTGTTGTGACTTGGAGGATTAAGCCACCGCCTGCGATGTTGGCTACCCTTATGGACGCTGGTTCGAGTCCCGGCTTGTCCACTTCTGATCCAGCTCCCTGATAATAACATGCCTGGGAAATGCTGTGTTTGCTGAGAAAGCATCAGGAGATGGTATGTGTTCTTGGGCCTCTGCCACACATATGGGAGACCTGGATGGAGTTCCTGTCTCCTGGCTTCAGCCTGGCTCACTCTCAGCCATTCCAGCCATTTGAGGAGTTAATCAGCGGATGGAAGATTTCTCTCCCAGTGCTGGGCACTGTGGTATAGCAGGTTGAGCCGCCACTAGCCATGCCGGCATCCCATATAGGTGCCGTTTGGAGTTGTGACTGCTCCACTTCTGGTCCAGCTCTCTGTTAATGCACCTGGGAAAGCAGCAGAGGATGGGCCAAGTGCTTGGGCGCCTGTACCCACATTGGAGACCTGAAAGAAGCTCCTGGCTTTGAACTGGCCCAGCATTGTAGCCTTTGGGGGAGTGAACCAGTGGATAGAAGTTCGCTCTCTCTGTCTCTCTCTCTCCCCCTTCTGTCTTTGTAACTCTGCCTTTCAAATATAAATCTTTTTAAAAAAAATAACTCCTGGGGCAATAAGGGACATCAGAGTGTAAAAGGACTTTGCTGCTAGGGGGCGCCTTAGATGAGGGGTACAACATGGTGCACTGTGCTAAAGAGACTTGGGCCACTGTTGAGCAGGAGTCACGGGGTCTGGTTTTCATACTCTGAAGTAGATCACATGATGAAATAGTCTGAGAGCTGTTTCTGAAAGTGCCCAGTACATAAATGTATTGTAAGAACAAGGCGGCTCTGAGAGGCTCCGTCATCAGGAGTGTGGCAGAGTTATAGTCAGAGGTAGAGATCACAAAAGGATTCTATGGCAAAGGACGTGGCTGGCACCCGGAGTCAGGGAAGCCCCAGGATTCCATGCGAAGAGGCTTCCCAGCCAGCGACTTTGGCACAAAAGATACTGCTGAGTTCAGGGAAACCAATTCTTACTAAATGGTAGTGACGCAAAGGAGGTAGCAGTTTCCACTTTGCCACATCCAATCCTTTGTTGGCAGTGTTAAAGCAAAGATCTGTTTTCACCTTGTCTCTTGTGATTTGAGTACCAATGCCGTTACTTCCTAATTTCCAGTTTCAGGATTTTGCCCATTTCCTGCTAGGACCAGCCAGCTAAAGAATATTTGGCTAGTAGACAACAGGGAAATACCATGCATAACAACTGAAGACGGATGCGTTATGGAAAACCATCCTGGCCCTGTAAAATCAACAAGGAACATCCTAGCACGGATCCAATAACGTTTTCTCAATTTTAACTATAGCTCATTTCAAGTAATCCTTGTGTTCTAGAAACAACACCTGTTCATCTTTCTGTGCATCTGTTAGAAACCCAGGCGTGAGCATGTAGGAAAAAATGTTCCAAACCAAATTACTATGCCATGCTAGCAATACTGTTTCATTATGTGAGACATTTGTCCATATAGTTTCCTTGTAGGCTTCTTGAAAAATGGTGCAGAATGAGCCACATAGTCGACACACTGACCGCCTTTCAGGGTCATTGCTTGCTCACAACCTCTCTCTGTCTCCACCCCCCGCTGGGAGTCACTAGAAGGGCCAAGTGAGGCTTTAGCTAGGACCAGCATTTGCATGGGGTGGAAAATCCCTCAGATGCCTCATCTGAGATGAGGGGGACTGGAGGAGAAAGAACAGAGCCTATGCCAGCGTGTTGTGGACTCTGTGACTGTTTAGTGGGGGGTGAGCAGTCTAGCACAGGGGCCAGAGATGGGGCTGGGGCAGGAGAGTAGCAGGGATGGGGAGGGTAAGTCTGAGCAGCCTTCTGGAATTGTGACCCAGTCTGTGGTTCTATATCTCCCTCTGTAGCCCACTGCTGAAGGTGTTGCCCACATGGAAACAAAAGAAGTGAGACTGCTTTCTCCCAGATGGATGAGTGCTGAGATGGGAAGTTGAATTGGAGGGTCAAGACCCAGATTTTGGTTGGGAAGTTATCAGAAATCAACTAAGATCAGCCAAACCAGGAGAAAGCAGGTGAGAAAGATGCTATCTACAAGCTTTAGGAATTTAGTCTCAGATAACCCAAGGCTTTCCTGACAGGTTAAGAACATGGGCACCATGTCTGAGCCACAGAACCAGCTAACTGGCCCTTTGGTCATTCATTTGTCTCTCATCTTTCTTTCTTTTTTTTTTTTTTTTTTTTGACAGGCAGAGTGGATAGTGAGAGAGAGAGAGACAGAGAGAAAGGTCTTCCTTTTTGCTGTTGGTTCACCTTCCAATGGCCGCTGTGGCTGACGCATCTCGCTGATCCGAAGCCAGGAGCCAGGTGCTTCTCCTGGTCTCCCATGTGGGTGCAGGGCCCAAGGACTTGGGCCATCCTCCACTGCCTTCCCGGGCCATAGCAGAGAGCTGGCCTGGAAGAGGGGCAACTGGGATAGACTCTGGCGCCCCGACCGGGACTAGAACCCGGTGTGCCAGTGCCGCAAGGCGGAGGATTAGCCTGTTAAGCCACAGCGCCGGCCTTGTCTCTCATCTTTCATATCTGTCTTACACTGCAATTGGATGTTTCTTCCTAAAGCAAGTATCTGTCGCTCCCTACTCAGATTTAATTGACCTCCTATTGCTTAAAGGACCGCGTTCCAAGTCGTTAGCCAGGCGTTCAGCAGCTTCAACAGTCCGCTGTTGGACAACCTTTCTGACCTTGTAATCAACTACTCACTTTCCTAATCTTGCTATTCTGGACGGAGGGATCTTTGTGACCGTCCAAACAGAATTCGATTTCCTGCTGGGAACCCATAAGGAGAGGGTAGGGTCTTCCCTCTCACCTGACCTATTGTGCTTTCATAGAAAATCTAGACTGGCAGATCAGGTTGCCGGTTGCCAATCATTTCTTGGTTCACATCTGAATTCATTTCTCAGCAACATTTGACAGTGTCCTTCTTGAAATATTGCGCTGTCTTATTTCTCTCATGTTCTCTTAATTATTCTCTAACTAGTGCTCTTAATTATTCTCTAACTCTTAATTATTCTCTAACTGCTGCTCTTTCTAAATCCTTGCTAGTTTTTTCTCTTTCGGTTGACTGGAAAATGCTGAAGTATCTTAGGTATTTGTCTAAGGCCCAGTCCTTTTTTTTTTCTACCTGCATTCTTATCCCGGGTGATCTCATCTAGATAAACCGCATTACTGACCTCCGTTTGCTCCTGTCTCCCACTTTCCGCAGGGGGTCATCACAGGCAGAGTATACTTTTCCTGCCCCTGACTTGGGACTTGGATGTGTGACCTGCTTTGAGTAATGATAGATGGGCAGAAGTCAAGGTGTATCAGGAGCTGACGTTTTCTTAAGGTCTTGCATGCTTCCTCTTGCCCTCTTGTGCCTCTGTCATTGGCATTGCCTGGCTGGCAAGTTGGTCCCAGGAGAACGGGAGACAGAGAGAGTAGAGCTTCCCACCTGCCCTGGAGACCTCAGACAGGAGCAGAGTTGCCTAGCTGGAACCCTAGCCAATCTGCAAATGTGAGCAAAAGTAGATCGTTTTTATCTCGTGCCACTGAATGTTCGGAGCGATCATCTGTTTAGTTATGGCTCCCAAATAGAGATCCCTAGCCTTCGGCCTTGCTTCAGAGCTGTCTGTGCAGCCAGCCGTGTGGCATTCCCACTCAGTGTCTAGCAGGCAACTCAAACAAGAGCAAGCCAGGAGTGGACTCCTCCCTAGACCCACTCTCTCCTATCTAAGTAGATTATACCATCATCCTGCCAGTTGTTGAAACTAAAAAACTAGGAGAACGCTTGGTTCTCCTGTTCCTCCACATTCACCATCGGTGGAGCACCACGTATATGCAGTCATTTTTCTCTGTCTTCACTGACATACTGTCTCTTGTCTGGAAAACGTTGGTAAACTTTTAATTGATCTGTGTGCTTTCACTTTTGAACTTTCTTCAACTCATTCTCCATGTATTTTGAACTTTATTCAACTCCATATATCATCTAGGAGGCTCTTTTTAAAGAGTAAATTAGGAGTGTGAGTTTAATCCCACACCAGAGTACCTGGGTTTGATTCCCGGCTCTGGCCCCTGACTCCGGCTTCCCACCAATGTAGAGCCCGAGGGGCGGCAGATGGGAGCTCAGGTATTCAGGTTCCTGTCGCCTGTGCAGGAGACTTGGATGCGTTCCCAGCCCCTGGCTTCCGACCTGGCTCATCCCCAGCTATTGTGGGTATTTGGGGAGTGAACCAATGAATGTGAGCACTCTCTCTCTCTCTGTCTCATAAATAAACAAAAAGTAAATCTGATCATGCCACTTCTCTCCTACTGCTGCTTGGTCATGGTCTGGAATAAAAATCCTAATGCAAAGAAAAAAAAAAAAAGATCCTAATGCCTAAAAGTTTTCATATTCTGACTTCTATTGGCCTCACTGGTCTTCTTTTTCTAATTTTTTTTTATTTTTAAATAATTTACTTGAAAGACAGGGAGACAGACGCAGAGATCTTCCATCTCCTGGTTTATCTCTCAAATGCCTGTTAACAGTTAGGGCTGGGACAGGCTGAAGCCAGAAGTAAAGAAACTCAGTCTGAGTGGGTGCAGGGACTCAAGTACTTGAGCCATCACCTGCTGCCTTCCAGGGTGTTGTCTGGAAGATGCTAGAGCCTGCGGCAGAGCTGTGACCAGAGCCCGAGCACTTTGATAAGGGATGTGGGCATCTCAAATGCTAAGGCAAGTGGCTGCTCCCGTTTTTGTTTTGTCTTGAAGACCGAAGATCTCCCACCATTTCTCAGTCTTAGAGAGGGGAAGACTGGAGATGATGATGCTTCTGGCAATGATGATCACTGGCTGGAAGGAGAGTTACCTTATCCTGCAAATAGTCTAGAGGACATGAAGGAAGTGATTCGGGGGAGGGAGAACCGGAGTAATGGCCTGCCTCTGCAGATGGAGAGAGCTTGTATCAGGAAGTTTCTCACTTCGACGACCAAGAGCGCAGACCCTGGGGGTTAGGCCTGGGCTTGCACTTCTGCTCTGTCACTTACTCTCTGTCGCATGATGGCCTCTGACTTACCTGAGCATCCTTTCCCCAACGTGTAGAGTGGGGAAATAGCACCCGCCTCCGAAGTGAGCATCCAATTGTTGTGCAGGTGACATTGGAGCAGTGGGTCTCAGGGACAGCAGTGTCGGAATTCCAGGGCAGTGCGGGCGTGGGAGTTCCCATAGTTGGTACAGCTGCAAGGTGGTGTTCTATCCCTTTTGCCTAGTGAAATCCAAACCCGGAAAAGAAGTGGAGCCACTTCAGATCGCCTTCTCTGTAGCGCCTCCACTAGCTCTCATCCAGTTCTCCCTTTGCGTTTATTTCCTGTTTGTTAATAGCACTTCTCCCCGTGCCATATATTGTTGCTTGTTTGCGCCGTCTCCTCAATCAGACCTCTGCTGGCCAGTGTTTGAACTGAATCAGACTGTGCTCCTCTTCCATCCGTCTAGTCTTCGTTTCAAGTGATTGGAAGGAGGACACGTGCACTCTCCATAAAGGAGCTAAATGTGGAGTCTGTGCTACAGCGAGCACGTGGGTTCTGTTAGGAGAGCGTGAGAACGATCCCTGTCATGCTGTCAAGGTCAACGTTCTCATCTCCTGGTAACAGTAGCCTCACTCTGCACCAGCTGAAGCGGCTCAGGATCACTTCTTCATGATGGGAATATTTTTATTTTTGCCTAAAGAGCAACTTCTTTTCTTTTTTATTGTCCTTCCTTCATTAATGGGGGGAAAAAACAGATGAAGAAGAGTTAGGAAGTTAGCCAGAAGTGAATCTTCTTGAATTGAATCACAGGTGAGCAGATTTGCAGGGAGATTCACACAGGGTGATTTGGAGGATACATTTGGGTCCAGAAAAAGGCAGAAGGAAGGAGCGAAGACTTCTCTTTATGACAAGCCCTAAATAGTCATGGATGTGGCTTTTCAAAGCTTATGGATTACATATTCTGCAAAAATCTCACAAATGACTGACTCAGTGTCTTGGAATAGCTATGGGTAATGCTGGGAGACTTCAAGCCCCTGAAATCTGTCCTTGCCCAACGCCTAGGGCTAACTCAGGTCGACCTTCCTCTAGAATGAGCTTGCAGTACGCGGCAAGTAAGATAGGGAGGGAATTTAGAGAGTTAATTACGAGGCTGTGTTCTATTAGATGTGCAGAGCGCACATGGATGGCGCTGGGAGCTTTGACGCGAGTGCAGGGACTTGAATTCTTTTGCAGCTGGAATGTGCTGGAACTTCCCAATGGCTTGAAAGAATGCTTAGAATTTCTTCTATTCTGGTCACTGTTACTTCTCACAGAGGCAAGTGAATCTTCCCGAGCTGTCATGATGGGAACGGCTGAGCCCCGCAGCAGGCTTGTTGGGAGCGAAGCTGGCCAGGGCTCTGTGGTTTGGGCAGGTGGGGAAGGCCTGACTTTCTCACACACGGGTGTCAGACAGGGCTGTTGGAAATCTTTAAAGGCAACAGGAAAATGAATGCAGAGCACAGAGCGAGACCTTGTCAGCTTCATAGTGGGCAGTGCGAGGAAGAATTCTGCTGCCTCCCCCCAGGCACGTAGTCCAACTCTCAAACTTTTTTTTTTGTGGCCATGATCTAAGTCACTGCAGCCTTCCATTTGGGAGAAGGCGGGCAGCCACTGCTCTCAAATCACCTGAGAGGAAGCAGTGTTCAACACGGTCAGATGATGGGATCCATGGTACTGAAGCTCCCCTTTACTGGTGGAAAAGAATATCCCTCTGGAATCATTTATGGCCCTGGGTGCTCGCTACACCTGCTCTCCAATGTGAGAAGGAGCAGGCATTCTGAGAGCTATCTTCCAAAGACTGCTTCCTCCACACTAGCGTGTAAGCTTTGTGGCAGCAGAAATTTTGTGTTGTTCCCTACAAGATCCTCAAAACCTAAAACTGCACCTGCCACAGAGGAGGCCACAAGAAAGAGGTGTTAAGTAGAAGGATGGAAGAGCTACCATCTGCCAGTGATGAGAAGGGTGTCCAGAGCTTCAGCGTTCAGAGCTGGAATCAGACCTCACGTTTGAAAACTCTGGGACAGTTTCCTTTTTTCTTCTTACATGTTCCTCGACTGTAAAATGAGAAAGTAACACTGACTTCCAAATGCTGTTCTGAGAATGGAGATGAATGGAACGGCGCTTGGCAATCTAAAAATGCCCAGCCTATACCTACCCTGCCCTGAATCCTGTTGCTTCAACAAGTAGCTTACACAGGGGACTACTTAGTCAATGGGAGAAGTAGAAAGGGCAGGTATCTGTTTTCCACCCATAAAAATAATCATAAACCATTCTTCATGTTGTAGGGTGTTTATTGTTTTGTTCTAACACATGCGTTATTTTATGTTTACAAAAGGGAAACACAGAGGTGGGCGTCTGGCCTGGTGGGAAAGTAGCTGTTTAAGATGCCAACATCCCACGCCAGCACACCTGGGTTCATCTCCCCAGCTCTGGCTCCTGATTCCAGCTTCCTGCCAACTGAGACCCTGAGAGGCAACAGTGATGGCTCAGGTAATTGAGTTCCTGCCACCCACGTGGGAAGACCTGGCTTATGTTCCTGTCTCTCTACTTTGGTCCAGGGCCAGCCCTGGCTGTTGTGGGCATGTGGAGAAAGAACCAGTGAATGGAAACTCTTTGTGTTTCTCTTTTGCCCAAGGGGGGGGGAGGAGGAGAAGGAGATGGAGAAGAAAGAAAACAAATTTCATAAAGATATTAGAGTCCTGAAAAATGAACCATTGCCAGTACAAGGCTTTAATGACAACTCTCTCCAAAATAGCCTGAGTCTAGCCCAAGCAGGATATTATCAAGGGCAGTGAAAACACGACGTGGGTGGGGAGAGACTTTCCTGCACTTCCTCTTCTTTCTTGAGTCATTTGGTGAAACCTGCAAAATTGGGGGCACTGCAAATTAAGTGCACTTGTAAATACTGTTTTTAAAAAATGTATTCAGTATATTTTTGGTTCAAACAATTTAGTGCAATATTTATCAGAGGCGGAGAACACGCTGATAAAAATATCCAGTTGTGTATTCTCAGTAGTGATCAAAAGCTCGCTAGGCAGCTGAAGGTCACGGCCAGCCAAGAGTCCACGCAGAAGAGGTTGGAGAGCGCGCGTGATGCCGAGTTCTACTTGCTGGGCTGGAAGTGGTGGACATTTCCTTGATTTTTCTCCCCACCCCGATCAAAGGCAGGGTTCCCTTGCATTTCCTTTCTCGGTTATAGCAACAGAAAAGAAGTGTGGAGCCTGGACTGTCCCCTGTGCTGTCCTCTCCCAAGGTCACTGCTTGTTTACCCTTTCCCTCACCTCTTCACCCTGGGAAGAGGCGCACTTGAGTGTGTGAGCAGGACTGGCACTGCTTACAGGGAAATTAGGATGCTTCCCAGGCAGCCTGATTGATGATGCATTGAAAGGCAAATCTGACCAAGCATCTCTTCCACTGGCTTGCCACCAGTGCCTGAAATTCTGGTGATTAAACGAAAATTTTCGGTGGGCGTGCGTGGTTTCTTTGGGTCCATAAAGCATTATTGAAGAGGAAATTGGGAAGGGGGAAAATGGAAAAGTATATGATTAGAATGATTTATTTTGTCTTATCAATATATCAATCCTTTGGCCAAGAGTAGTATCTTGGGATGGGCATTTTGCCCAGCAGTTAAGATGCTGGTTAACAGGGCCAGCGCTGTGGCGTAGCAGGAAAAGCCGCTGCCTGCAGTGCCAGCATCCCATGTAGATGCCAGTTTGAGTCATGGCTGCTCCACTTCCAATCTAGCTGCTTGCTAATGCACCTAGGAAAGCATAGAAGATGGCTCTAGTGCTTGGGCCCCTGCACCCACGTGGGAGACCCAGAAGAAGCTCCTGGCTCCTGGCTTTGGATCGGCCCAGCTCCAGCTGTTGCAATCATTTGGGAAGTGAACCAGCGGATGGAAGCTCGCTCTCTCTCTCTCTCTCTGCCTCTCTATAACTCTGCCCTTCAAATAAATAAATAATTATTTTAAGATGCTGGTTGAGATACATAGTGGAGTACCTGGGACCTATTCCTGACTTCCACTTCATGCTAATGCAGACTCTGGGAGATGATGATAACAGATCAAGTATTCAGGTTCCTGCCACCCTTTTCGGGGACTTGGTTTGCATTTCTGGCTCCCAGCTTTGGCCCCAGCCTAGCTCTGGCCATGTGGGTGTTTGGGGCATGAGTCAGAGGATGGGAACTCTCTCTGTTTTTGTCTCTCTGTCTCTGTTACTCTCTTCCTCTGTCTCTACCCCCTCTCTCTGCCTCTCAAATAAATACATTTTGTTTAAAAAAGATTTATTTATTTATTTGAAAGGCACAGTTACAGAGTAAGGGGAGAGGGTCTTCCATTTGCTGGTTCACTCCCTAAATGCCCACAACAGCTGGAGCTGAGTGGATCCAAAGCCATGAGCCAGAAGTCTCTTCCGGGTCTCCCCTCTGAGTGAAGGGACCCAAGGACTTGGGCATCTTCCATTGCTTTCCCAGGTGCATTAGCAGGGAATGGGATAGAAGTGGAGCAGCCGGGACTCAGGCTGGCACCCATATGGGATGCTGGTGCAGCAGGTGGCAGCTTAACCTGCTACACCATGAGATCTGCTCCTACATCTATTTTATTAAGTAGTATCTTGGATAAGTATAGTGTTTAAGGTCACAGGGAAAGTTGGGAATTTGGAATCTTGTCTTGCATCTTCGTGTTGAATCTGAGTGGTATGAAGCTGATGGGTCCTTGCCCAAAGTGGAATGAGAATTGAGAGGTCAAAGGCCAATTCAGGTGTGCGCCGTTCTATTTAAGGCTGGTTGAGGTAAGTGTATACAATTGCTGGGGTGATCTTCCTTCAATTCCCTTTCTGCATTCTCTTAGTTTGGGGGTAACCGTAACAGGACTGATGATTGTGTTGTTCATAAAATAACACGCAAGACAAAAGCCAGGTAGATTTCTGACAGGGCTGGGGGATGTCCCTGCAGCCACAGAACCGGCGAACGATCCTGTGGCTTTGCGGAGACTGTTCTGGGTCTCTAAGGCAGCACGTCTCAGCTGGGTCAAAAGCCCGCCTGCACCTGAGTTGCCACCGCGCTTAGTCAAACGTTTCTCTGGTGCCCGGCCAGATGTGCGGGAGCGGATGCCCTGAAGGAGAGTTCTGGGACTCTGCACTGGAAAAGCGTGGCTGCTGATTTTTCTCCCTAAGACTTGAGTATCGAAAGTACGAATTCAATTTTTAAGATTTATTTATTTGAGAGACAGAGTTACCGACAGAGAGGGAGAGAGAGAGAGAAAGGTCTTCCATCTACTGGTTCACTCCCCAAATGGCCACAATGGCCGGAGCTGCGCCGATCTGAAGCCAGCAGCCAGGAGCTTCTTCCAGGTCTCCCACGTGGGTGCAGGGGCCCAAGGACTTGGGCCATCCTCCATTGCTTTCCCAGGCCATAGCAGAGAGCTGGATTGGAAGAAGAGCAGCTGGGAATCGAACCGGTGCCTGTAAGGGATGCCGGCACTGCAGGCGGTGGCTTTACCTGCTATGCCACAGCACGGGCCCCCCTCATTCACCTTGCAAAGAGAATTTCTCCGCCAAAGCCAGAGCTGACAGACTTGATCGGAACTGCTTTTGAATTTCCCAGGAGCTTGTTCAGGGTCATTTCTGATAAGCACAGAAGCAGACCTTCTGGCCAAACGGACCTCAGGAAATCAGACTCAGAGGAAAAAAGCAAAGATAAAAAAGGGACTTTGACCATTTCCTCTTATTGTAAATCATGGTGAGCAGCGTTACTCTGGTGTACCAAGGAGAATGACAGTAGAAAATTATGTAATCTCTGAGGGAACCGAGGGAATACATTATGATTTGCTGTATAGCAAAGGAAAACCCAAGAGAAATACTGACCTTAGGTTCTTGTCCCACAGCTCTGATCTAAAAGAGCCAATGAGGAAAACGATGCAGTGGGCATCACCCTGTGGACCGCCTTCTAAGTCCCAGAGTCCCCTCTTGGTGGCTGAAATGGAAACT
Source organism: Lepus europaeus (assembly GCF_033115175.1). Lineage (NCBI taxonomy): Eukaryota > Metazoa > Chordata > Mammalia > Lagomorpha > Leporidae > Lepus > Lepus europaeus. Next base: position 25,244,382 of record NC_084836.1, on the reverse strand, counting down.
CCACAGTGTTGAATGCTTGGGCCGAAGTCTGCGATCCACAGTTCTCTGCTGAGTGTCCTTGAGCCATGCAGCCAGCCTCTCTGTGCCTCGATGTCCTTCTCTGGGAAAATGGAAGTGACCTCAGCATGTGCCTCCCAGGCATTTAGAAGGACAGAATAAGACTGACACATGGAAAGCACTTAGAAAAGTGCCCACCTGCCAGTCACCTCTTAGTCACTGCTGGCCGTGGGGATGAACCTTCTTATTTTTCATTCATCGAATTTGAAATCCTGGGTAGTGTCCAGGGCATTTCTGGGCAGACCACTTAGTGGCTAGGATACTGGGAGAATTAGCTAACAGTGGTCCTTCAGGGTTCCTTGTCTGGCTAGTGTTTCCTTTTGTTCGGATGAGCACACTGTGGTTGTATCCCTAAAGCATCAGAGATATTCTTCGATTCATAAATCAATTCGTTACAAAGTACACTTTGGAATATGACCACCCCTCTGTGACTGCATGTTTGGAAACCAGGTATGTGTTCAGCATGTGCCAAGCCCTCTCAACAGAACACACATCTGCACGTTTTGGGAAGACCTAGATATTCAGCCCAGTGCATATTTCTTTGCTTCTGGTGACTCCACTCTGCTTTTCTTCAGCATTTATGAACTGATAATAACTCTGGGAATTTGTCATGTTAAAAATTACAAGTTGTTACTTGGGTCCCTGCCACCCTAGTGGGAGACCCAGATTGAGTTCCAGGCTCCCAGCTTCGGCTTAGCCCTGGCTGTCGCAGGCATTTAGGGAATGAAAACAGTGGATGAGAGATCTGTCTGTCTGTCTGTGTCTCTCCGCCTTTCAGATAAGTAGGAGACAGAAATAAAAACTTCAAAATGACAAGTGGCAAACAGAGCCCAGGACAGAACTGCAGAAATCGCTTCGGTGGAGAGCAAGGCATCATTTTTCAAAGAGAATTTTGAGGCACATCATTCTCGGAGGAAACAATGGAAAAACAGACCATCGGCTATGCAGGGCACACGCCTTTGCTCCAGTCCGTGTGTACCCTACCAACCTCCTTTGCAAAACTGAGCCTGTCCGTAAATATTTTCCTTCCACACTGTGGGAAATAAGTTCGTGAGTAACTCTGGCTCGTTGCTGACGTTTGGTTAGGGGACTGCTTATCATCAAAACAATGAACACAAAAGCCATTCAGTCCGGGAGCCCCTGACAAAGCTGCAGGCCGAGACGGTGCTCCCGGCTCCTGCTTCTTGTCCTGAGGCATTGCAGGGGGGTGGCGAGGGGACGGAGGCCCTTTTCCCAGCCTTCGGAGTCCAGGCGTTTCTGATCATTTCGGAAAGGATTTGTTTTAGCGAGAACCCAAAGCGTCCCACAGAACCGTGCTTACCCATAATAGGCTTTGCCCTCTGCTTCGCACAGCCGGGCGGACAATACTATTTGACTTGTGGTCACATCCCCACAGAGTTGACCTCACTTAGTGGACGCTATTAAAAGATCATCCTATGATTGAGAATTTCCATTGCATCAAATACTAAATATTAGTAACATTCCTCCACGGGGAAAATGATGTAAGGGGGCACAGACCTCACTGACTGGGGCAGATCAGGAAGATAGATTCGTGGCAATTATGCAGTTTGTGTGCCGGCTAATAGAGCTCAGTGGGACAGGAAGCCAAGCTCTAGGGGCAGCGGCTTTCTCAGTAGCTGTTGAAGGGGGGCATTTGAGGTTCCAGCGAAGCCGTAGATGGAAGTCGGGTTTGCACGGTTGCCTGGGAGCTTCGGTGGCTATTCTGAAGGATGCTCGGGAAGAGGACATGCACGTGGGAGTGGGGCGGCAGGACGCAGGCACAGAGTGGGGATGGGGCCGTGAGGAGGTCAGCTCAGGCTCCATCCCGTTGTTGTTTTCTTTGGACACATGGCGGCCCCAGCAGCTGCTCTACTTTTTTTTTTTTTTTTTTTTTTTTGACAGGCGTGGACAGTGAGAGAGAAAGACAGAGAGAAAGGTCTCCTTTTCCGTTGGTTCACCCTGCAAGTGGCCGCTGCAGTTGGTGCACTGCGCTGATCCGAAGCCAGAATCCGGTGGCCCGACCGGGACTAGAACCCTGGGTGCCGGCGCCGCAGGCGGAGGATTAGCCTGTTGAGCCGGCCACGGCCATGCTCTACTTCTGATCCAGCTCTCTGCTATGGCCTGGGAAAGCAGTAGAAGATGGCCCAAGTCCTGGACTCCTGCACCCGCGTGGGAGACCCAGAAGAAGCTCCTGGCTTCTGGCTTCGGATTGGGGCAGCTCCAGTTGTTGCAGCCAATTGGGGAGTGACCCACTGGATGGAAGACCTCTCTCTCTCTCTCTCTCTCTCTCTCTCTCTCTGCCTCTCCTTCTCTGTGTAACTCTGACTTTCGAATAAATTAATCTTAAAAGAAATTTTATTTAAGGTATACAAATTTCATGCATTTCATATATACAGATTTAGGAACATATTGATTCTTCTCACCCAACCCTCCCTCCCTCCTCTCTTCTTTTTAATGGGTAATCTTTATTTTAAATAAGTTGAACTGGAAAACCCTGTATCTGATGTATTTAAAATATTTTCTTGGTGTGCTATACTTGCTTGTAAACTGTAACCCTACTAGATGACGTTCTAGCTGCCAGGATAAGGTAGTAATACGTAAGAAGCCGAGAGACAAGCTACAGGTGAAAAAGCACATTCCGCAGAAGTTATGTGTGGTATAATTCCAATTATAGAAAGGCGTGTGTATGCATAGAAAACAGTCTACAGCAGACACAAAGATGCTAATGGCTGCTACTGCAGATATGTGGTGTGTAGGGATATTTTTTTCATTGCGCTTTTTCTGTATTTTTCAACACTAAACTTTTGCTACATCTAGAATTAGCGACAAAGCGAATGTAATATAAGAGCTGCAATGCCCCTCATGAAAGAAGGTCATGTCCAAAGGCAGTAGACACTGAAGCCATTGTGTTACCTTCTACTCCATTCCAACACCCGGGCACAGAGCAGAAATGACAGGCCTTTGTTTGACTTTTTTTTTTTTTTTTAAGATTTATTTATTTATCAGAAAAGCAGACTTACAGGGAGAGATAGAAATAGAGAAAGAGAGAGAGAGAGAGAATCTTCCAACTGCCAGTTTACTCCTCAAACATCCACAATGGCTTGGAATTCATCCTGGTCTCCCACGTGGGTAGCAGAGGCCCAGGTACTTGGACCATCTTCTACTATTTTCTGGGCCCATTAGCAGAGAGCTGGATCAGAAGTGGAGCAGCCAGGGCTCCAACTGGTGCTCATATGAGACTCTGGCATCCAGGCAGTGGCTTAACCCACTATGTCACAACACCAGCCCCATTAACTTTCTTAATTTAAAGAATGAGATTTAAGTTCCATCATTAAGAGAAAATACATCATTCAAAGAGCTGATCAGGAAATGAGAGAAAAACCAGGAGATCATATTCCTTTATTACATATAGGAAATATAAAAACAAATTAACAAAGCAATATATATATATTTTGCAAGTCCACAGGACTTCAGGATATTTTTTTTTTTGTATGTGAAGTTAATCTTATGGCACTGTGGTTCAGGTTTTACATATTCAAGAACAGAAGAAACTGTATGTATAGTGGTCACACATGGGTACAGAAAATGAATTATCATGAAAAAGCGTAATTTGGTGAACCATCCCATACATTGTGTTAAACAGTGGGTAAATATAATGACCATATACTGTTAATAAAGACAAAGAGGAAAGCCATTTTGATGTTCGGGTTGAAATACTAAACACAAAAATATAACCAATTCTGTGTCGACAATTTTTGAAGTGTATCCAAGTGTGCTGCAAACAAATGAGCTTTTTAGAATGCAAAGTCCGTATCCTCTTTCCCCAAGCATATTTCTACTCTTAGGATTTCTTCCTCTCATTTTGAAGTCTGCTCTTGTTTAGTTTGTTTAAAAGTTTCATCACGCTGGCATCTGGGACTCTTAACTTGGAGCCCACGGCTGAGACTTCACGCCAACCTATTGCCCTGGGACGTCGAGTCTCCGTGTGTCCAGAGGCAAATAGCTCAGCTTCCTTTCCGGGGCCACTCCTGTCCACGTTTTGTGGCAGTGCTTCTGTTTCGGTCGGTTTTCTTCCGTGCCCTTTTCTTTCCTGCCAGTCAACAGCAGTCTCCAAAATCTCACAACACAGTTAAAGTGCTTTATACAAGGAAATGCTATCCATAGGTGGAGAGGGTCCCTTTCACACCCCCCCAGACCAAAGTCCGCACACAACATGCCAGAGAAGGCTCTTTTTAAGGAACACCTTTTCTGATACTAGGGTTGGGGATGCCCTAAAGTCTCATGAATGATTTTCAGTAGCATCAGGTGAGAGCATCGGAGTTGAAGCCGGGAGGAGGCTTTGTTGGAGGTACTGCCCATGACAGATTATTGCTAAATAGCATGCTACTATTAAAATATCCTCAACAGTTAGGAATCTCAGAGCCGGTCCCATAGAAAACAGATGTCAGTGGAGGGTTTTTCATTCCTTATTTTTATGAAACAAACCTGTATTTTAAACATGGACCCAGATGAGAGAGGTTAGGCCACCTCCAAGCCCATGCATTGCAACATCTCTATACATTTTGGCACTTTAAACAATTCCAGTTTTATTTTCAAGGTCTCCTTTCCCTTCAGTTTGTGTTGTGAACACAGGGACATGCCATTTTGTGCTGGACACCTTCATTGCTACTTGCACTCTCTTTTTAAAATATCCATCACTTTTCTTCCAAGCGACGGTTTCCAGCGCTGGACGAAACTTTTCATATTCACAACTAATTTGCCTGTTCTCACATCTTCGTGTCCGGCTACAAGATACTCCAAACCTAAAAGAGAACAAAATTAGGGCTATATAATATTATACTTGATTGAAGGGGGAGAGGTGACTTTAGCCATTTTATATAGAGCTGATATTTAAATAAGCATTTGCTATGTGCCACAGATGATCTCATTTAACACTGAAAATAACCCTGTGAGGTAGGCATTATTTTTCTTCTTGTTTTACACAGGAGGAAACTGAAGCTAAGCAGGGGAAGTCACCTGTTCAGTGTCTGCGTGCAGGAGGCCGCACCTTGACTCCAACTCAGGTCTGTCTGGTTCTAGAACTTTGACTTTGGATGATGTAACCCTCTATGGCAAAGAAGTAAGAATTCTATGGACACTTAATACACCACTATAAATCAATATTTCTTGGAAACTCACTTTGTGTGAAAGAGTATCTTAAGAAGGATTTTTTAAAAGGGATTTATTTATTTGAAAGGTGGAGTTAGAGAGAGAGAGAGAGAGAGAAAGAGAGAGAGATCTCCCATTTGCTAATTCACTCGACAAATGGCCACAACAGCCAGTGCTGGGCCAGGCTGAAGCCAGGAGTCAGGAGCTTCTTCCAAGTCTCCCACATGAGTGCAGGGGCCCAAGGACTTGGGCCATCTTTTGCAGCTTTCCCAAGGTGCATTAGCAGGGAGATGGATCAGAAGTGGAGCAGCGGGGACTCGAACTGGTGCCCATATGGGATGCTGGCACTGCAGGCAGAGGCTTAACCTGCTATACCACAGCGTTGGCTCCAGGAAGATTTTCTAAAAGTGAAACAGCCATTTAGGAAAACATATTGGAAGAGAGTTACGGATTATACAGAATAACACATATTCCTTATAAAAAGTAAATATGTTTTTGGAATACAGATGTCTGGCATATATTAAAAATAACTAAATAAATGATGAGACTTGACCAGATCAAGTGCTGAATTTGTAATTAAAAATTCTTTTCAGACTTCAAATAAAAAAATTTGGCTAACACATACACACACACACAAGAACAATCTCATTGTTTATATATTAATAAAAGGAAATGTGATGATCTCCCTCAGCAAATGTTTGTAGTAATACTGATAAAAGATACCATAGGATGGAGCAAATAATTATGTTTATAAAATAAAACTTTCTGGTATAAGATAAAGAGACATATACTTATCAAATTAAGAGGAAACATTAGATGTTAAAATTAAATTGAAAATGTCAGTTTAAACTCATTATATATAAATTCATTATATATATATATGTATATATATATATAAATGTATATATCCATATAGTGCTAAGTAACACCACACATTATTTTCTTTTTTAAGAAGGAAGGGGTAGGGGGAGACAGACAGATCTCCCATCCTCTAGTTCACTACCCACAATGGCCAGGGCTGTACCAGGCCTAAGCTGGGACTGGGAGCACAATTCAAGTCTCCCACGTGGGTGACAGGGACCCAACTACTTATGCCATCACCTGTCGCCTCCCAGGATCTACATTAGGAGACAGCTGAGAGCAGGAGCTGGAGCCAGGATTCAAACCTAGGCACTCCCATCTGGGATGCGGGAATCTTAAGTGATGGGCCAAAAGCCCACACTACATTTTTATTTCCTGTCTCAAAAGTAAAAACAAAACTGCCAAGGGAGAGATTGGTGTTCTCACTCCAATCTGAGGGCCAAGCTTACTTGGCGACATGGAATGGGAGATTGTCCAGGTGCTATGTGCCTCCTGAGGTCATTCAACATGAAATACACAATATCTACAGTGGATTCCAGCCAAGGTGTTTATCTTGAATTGAACTTTCTTTAGAGACTACAGTAGCTCTAGAAGATAGGAGAACAGACTAAATGACACCACAAGGAACCAATCAGAAAAATGTTGAAGGTTGGATCATCTGTAGGGCGCTTGGCCTGGTTTCTTCAACAGCAGTTGTAAAAGAGGAACTGTGCTAGAGTTAAGAGAGACTCAAGGCACTTAGAAACCAGATACTGCATTGAATACCAGCCAGGACATACCAACTCTGAAGGACATTTTGAGATTAGCTGGGGAATATGAATATGGTCAGAGTATTAGATAAGATGAAGATAAGCTGAAATTGAAGGGAAGGCCTATTAACCGAATAAAGCAGGTTATGGTATGAAGCATACTCTCTTTTGGTTACAAAGCACTATACATACTTGGAGAAAGGTTGGGAGGATCTGTACTATGACATTAAGAGAGATGATCTTTGGAAGGTAGAAATGTGAGATTTAAGAATTTCTCCTAAGTTTCTGTAATGAACGTGTGGTGTTTCAATAATAATAAAAGGATTATGTAGAAAGATTATTCAAAGAAACCAAGCATACACTTGTAAATGACTATCTTGGTGTTTTCAAAATGAGAAAAAGGAAAATTGTGACAGGCTTCAAACCCTGAAGAGCATAATGTAAAAATGAATTTTAAGGCACTTAAATTTTTAAAATCATAGTTTCTGCATGAAAAAGAATCCTAGTACTTAATTAACAGAACAGTTAAAATATAATAACTTGATATTATTTGTCCAATGACTAAAATAATCCTCGTTTTAAAATATAACGAACAATTCTTAAGAAACTTAAGGGATAAATTTATTTTTTTAATGAATTTACTGTGAAACCACAACTAGAGCAAATTCACAGGAATCTACCATTGATTTAAAGCATAAACATAGATCAAACTAATAAAAATCATAATACGTCCATAAATTTAGCAGCATCAGAAAAAAATACAAAACAATGTTATCTTTTATGTCTCTTTTGTGTGTGTTCTAAGATTTGTTTATTTATTTGAAAGGCAGAGTGACAGAGGGAGAGACAGAGAGACGCAGAAATCTTTCAAATGGCTGCAACTTCAGGAACTCCACCCAGGCCTCCCACATGGGTGGCAGGGATCCACGTGTTCGGACCATCATCTGCTGCCTTCCCAGGTGCATGAGCAGGAAGCTAGAGCAGAAGCAGAGCAGCTAGCGCTTGAACCGGTGCTCCAGCGTGGGATGCCACATGGCCAGTGGTGCCTTAACCTCCTGTGTCACAATGCAGGCCCTTGCTCTACATCTTTTTTTTTTTTTTTTTTTTGACAGGCAGAGTGGACAGTGAGAGAGAGACAGAGAGAAAGGTCTTCCTTTGCCATTGGTTCACCCTCCAATGGCCGCCGCGGTAGTGCGCTGCGGCCAGCACACCGCGCTGTTCCGATGGCAGGGGCCAGGTGCTTCTCCTGGTCTCCCATGGGGTGCAGGGCCCAAGGACTTGGGCCATCCTCCACTGCACTCCCTGGCCACAGCAGAGAGCTGGCCTGGAAGAGGGGCAACCAGGACAGGATTGGTGCCCCGACCGGGACTAGAACCCGGTGTGCCGGCGCCGCAAGGCGGAGGATTAGCCTAGTGAGCCACGGCGCCGGCCCTTGCTCTACATCTTTAACAACACCCACAACTTATTTTCCTGTCTCTGCTTTCAATATCTACTTTACCACCTGTATGTGGGCACAAAGTCTATCTTATACTCATAGGAAAAAAAATGTGATATTCTAAAACAGATGACTCTTGAATGAGTGAATGTATGTATGAGTCAACAATGGACGAATGTACAGGGATACCCAATTAGATTGTTCCTTTTCACAAGCTGCCAAGGCAGCAACCTGGTGTGTAAAGTTTCAGAATTTCTTATCAGCTTTCTTTGGCCTCAGCTGTTGAACTTGTAAAAATGGAAAAACAAAGTAAAATGAAAGAGTGTCTGGTTTTGCTTTGGCAGCTTCCAGTCTTTTCTTCAAAGCAAGTAAACATGTTTTTCAAGAATTCTTTGAATAATTGCGCTTATGTTTTCAATTGTGATGAACTCTGATTCTTTGACTCTGGCAGAAACCTGATTCGGAAGTATAGCTCACTTCCTGGGGAGGCTGGCTCAGACTGTCCAAGCCTTTGTTTTTAAAATCTTGCTAAAAAACTGGGCAGACTGTTTTCTTTTCTTGTGCCAAAATCGTAGAAACGTGCCTATAAGAGGAGTCTCTATGCACAGATCATTAGGAAATAGACGTAGAATGAATGATTCTTAGTTTCCTATACTCAGAACCCATGATTCTTATTACCTCAGTTTGTTCTTTGGAACTATGTTTATTTTTTTTTTTTTATGAGTGAAAGTGTCTTTTTTTTTTCTGTTTCCTTATTGACATTTAAATGAATTTAAATAGAATAGTGAAGGGGTAGGATAGGGTATGAGACATTGGTCAACAGAAAAAAAATCAAAAGTTTGTATCACTGAGGAGATTGCTACTTTCTCTCCATCCCCCTCTTTCTCAGCTATCTGTTTCTCTCAAATTTGTTAATCAAAAGCCATAAAAGATTTCTTATTTAGATAACTGTGGTTTCCTGGACTTCGTTGCGGAGGGAGTTAGATCCAGAACATAAATTATGCACCTGTTTCAACAGGGCCACCAAGACACAGATGCTGACTACATAAACAAGGACAGAGACACAGAGGATTTGCAGGGGGTTGTTTTACTATCTGAGTACTATGCTACCATTATCTGAGGACTAATGGTGGGTACATAATACAACTGAAAAACCGCATCTCATCCTCAGATGTCACGAGGGAGAGGGAAATGCTTAGCTGGTGAGCCAGGTGGGAAGGATGTGCACCCTTGTAGAGCATAGAGGCAAGGACCCCTGTGCTAATTCGCCTGTCTCCACCTCTTCCATAACACCGGAAGATGCAAATCAACTTTCTCTCCATTCCAAGTTTCTCTAAAATGCTATATGTTTTGGGGGTTATTTCTCCTGTTTCTAATTTGAAACCAGAGTGATCATCTAATGAAAAACAAGATGATGAGAACTTGAGATTTGTTTTCTATCCAAGAGGAACAGATGCTTCTCCGGCAGTAGTAAAAAATGAATTCAACATTATTTGCACAGATGGAATTTTGTATTTGAACTTCCTTAGGGAGCAGGTTCTACGGTAACAGGACCTGGCCTTCAGATAAAGTGTCAGTGGCCGATAAAGTCTCCAAAGTGCTTTCTGTGCAGCTGGCACCTGGAACCAATCTGAGATGTCTGTGGTAGGACAGAGAGTATTACATAGCTGGATTTTTAACATATCTGGCTTTCATAGAGCACACGGTGGAAGAAAAGTAATTTATTGATGTCATTTCAAAAGTTCTGCTTGGATTCTCCCCAGAACTCAGATGGCAAAAAGGGGAGATGCTCTTACTCAGGTTACTGAGATTGTGGCTTGGGGACCATCAGGCAGCAGCAGTGCAGCCGAAGAGACAAGGCCGACGGTAAGATGGAAAAGTCGATGCTCACCAGGATTGAGGATGGGACAGGTGCAGCCTCGGTTAGTCCACGATTCTGGATACAACGTTCGCTTTCCTCGTAAAATCTTCAGTTTGGTAGATTTTAAGACTTTTTTAATCTTCACATTGACCTCAGCATGAGAACCTTTATCGTGAGCTGATAAAATCTTTATTTTGAGCACTGTAACGACACAGTTCCACAGGTCAAGATGCATAGGATTGCACGCGATCTTTTTTAAGTGTGAACAACTTAAATTTGCATCGATTTATTCACTTAAAACTTTTGATGGACAATAACTGTATATATGAAATATGCATCTTAGAGTACAGAGAAAAGGCAAATCGAAGATCATGAAAATGCAGAAATTGACTTTAAAGATGATTAGGCTCAGTCATGCTTCCATTGACAACATCTCATTCAGCGATATTAATTACTGCTCTTGTGTCTGGGGCAATTTCAGCTGTCACCTCCTCCCCTGTGACTGTGATACAGATCAGCCTTTTGCTTACTGAAAACACAATCTTCAGTACTTTGAGCTACCAAGTCCACATAGAAAGGAGGAACATAAGAAGTAGAAGTGTTACTCTTTTAAGATCTGAGTACACTATACTTTTATGGCTAAAAATATATAATGTTATGACAGCACAATGTTCCTACCAGTATATATTTTAAAAATTTCTCAAGAGATTAAATAATGTTATTGATTATTTTATATTCTTCTCCAGTATAAAATGCAAGCTGACTGGGGTTGGGGAAGCTGGCCCTCTACTTGCTGGCTACTGGGATCCAGTATTCTGTATGACTCTCAATTCTATTATGCTCATCTACCTAGGAAATGGGTATAATGGGGGACCAAGTAATGGAATAAGATGCAATGTTCTATATTTCTAAGAGGGTTCATATTGGCTTAACTATGTGTTTTTCTTTTTAAAAACATTTTTGTTTTGTTTATTTGAGAGGGAGAGGGAGAGAGAGAGAGAGAGAAAGAGAACACGCAAGGTGCCATCTGTTGGTTTCCTCCTCAAACAACTCACGATGGCCAGGACTGGCCCAGGCTGAATCTGGGAGCTGGGAGCTGGGAACTCAATCCAGGTCTCCCCCATGAGTGGCAAGGACCCAATTACCTGAGCCATCACCTGCTGCCTCCTAGGGTGCTCATTAGCAGGAAGCAGGGATTGGAAGCAGAGCTGGGATTTGAACCCTGGTACTCTGATACAGGATATGGTCATGCCTAGAGGTGTCTTAACCACTCGGCCAAACCCCTGCCCCTGGCTTATCCATAGCTTGATGGAAATTTGTGTGTAGCAAGAGAACTTTATCTTAGTTGATCCCATACTCCAAAAATACAGTTGTCAGGCAACTGTCTTTATGGAATCAACCCATGTTTAGACTTCCAAAAGATCTTAAGAGCTCAACTATTCTTGCTTTATGTATAAGGAAACAAATATTAAGAATTAAGTGATCTGCTCAAGTTTGCATAACTGACTGGTTAGAGAGACAGCTTGGACTAGAAACCCAATGAGAAAAATGAATGAAGGGTGCATAGCAGAGTGCCTGGCCCATTGCTAATGCTCAAGAAATGTTCGCTCTTATTAGTCCATTCGACTGTAAGCTCAAAGAGAGCAGGGATCTTGTCTGTTTACTACTGTTGCTGGGGAAATATTTGCTAAAGGAATTAACAAATAAATCCAGTGTTTTCTCCATTATGCCAGAGAATGGGGAGGAAGAAACCAGATATTTCCAAGTCTGTGGATGTCATGCACTTTAAATAAGCCAACATATTTCATTGTGTCGTTAAACGTTCAAGTGCCCTTAAGTAGAAACTGAAAACAATTGTATTAAAAGACTGATTGGTCATCAACATAGTCAGAGAGCTACCAAATCTAGGTGACAGTGAGAACTGGTTCATGTTTTCACTGAACTAATTGACTTTGGACTAAAGTACTATGTTTTTTGTTTCCCTGGAAACTGCCTTTCTTTATTGGGCACTGTACATTTCAAATATTCTCTTCTATTATTCAGCCCAGCTAGGAAGTGAAGAGAGGAGAGTGTTCCTGTAATTTGCTACAGATTTATGAGGTTTCTTTTTCCTTTTTTGATTTTTTTATGAGCTTAAAGACCATGCTATCAGGAACCTAAACCCTTGGTTTCAGAAATCATGGCATTTTCTCTTCTGTGTAATGCATATTACAGACCCTATAATTACAGAACAATCAAAGGTCCCAGACTGCAGTCAAGAATCCATTGGCAAACTAAGATATCTTAATCTATGTACGGGTGACTATAAAGCCATTGAGAATCTGAAGGTAGTGAGAGCCTGCACCTAGGAAGTGCCTTCTCCCTTCTTGGATGTGATGCATTTTCCTGGCACTTGAGAGGCAGGGGAGTCCAGAGCTTACAGAGAGGCTGAGGAGAGACCAAGGCAGACAGCTCCTCTCAGCGTCTCCCAAATACGGATCCTCTTCCTCCTCCCTGTCATTTCCCGAGCATCTCATCCGTGCGAGGCACCGTGCCTGTGTCATCAGCTAGGCCTCCCATTTCCTTAAAAGCTTTAATAGCTTCTCAGAAACACTGAAAGACGTCAAACTCACCATATGAGTATTTCATTCCACAGAATGCCTTGGGGTTTCCTAACACCTGTTCCTTACATTCACACTTACCTACAGAAATTAAATGGAAAATGGTGTTAGCTATTTAGGAAGAAAGAAGAGAGCGATCAGCAGGTGCATCCAGGTAACATACTCTAAAAGCTTGAGTGGGTCATACAACACATTTCATAAATATTAAGAAACCATGAAAGTTACTCAAGAAAACTTGAGTCTCTTTGTGAATTTAATTAGTTATCATCCAATACAGTATTGACCTAAGAGAAATAGAAAAGGTAGAAACAATGGGGTATTTCATTGCTTTTAACTGATGCTATGGTTAAATACAGTGCATTTTTTTATATTTTATTTTTCCCAAAGAAATCTTTTATTTAATGAGTACAAATTTCATAAGTATAACTTTAGGAATATAGTGATTCTTCCCACCATACCTGCCCTCCCACCCCACCTCTTCCTCCCTCTCCCATTCCCAGTCCCATTGTCCATTAAGATTCATTTTCCAAATTGTTCATCTCCTCCCTCTCTTTTTCCACTCTTAGATTTAACAGGGATCACTTTTCAGTTAAAATTTAAACACCTAAGAATAACTGTGTGTTAATTACTGAGTTCAACCAATAGTACTAGAACAACAACAACAACAACAAATACTAAAAAGGATAAAGTATTACATTGTACATCTAAAGTCAGGACAGGAGCTGATCAGTTCATTGTTGCTTATAGTGTCCATTTCACTTAACAGGTTTCCCCTTTGGCGCTCAGTTGTCACCGATCAGGGAAAACAAATGATATTTGTCTCTTTGGGACTGGCTTAATTCACTCAGCATGATGTTTTCCAGATTGCTCCATCTTGTTGCAAATGACTGGGTTTCGTTGTTTCTTACTGCTGTATAGTATTCTATGGAGTACATGTCCCATAATTTCTTTATCCAGTCTACTGTTGATGGGCATTTGGGTTGGTTCCAGGTCTTAGCTATTGTGAATTGAGCTGCAATAAACATTAATGTGCAGATAGCTTTTTTATTTGCCAAATTAATTTCCTTTGGGTAAATTCCAAGGAGTGGGATGGCTGGGTTGTATGGTAGGGTTATGTTCAGGTTTCTGAGGAATCTCCAGACAGACTTCCATAGTGGCTTAACCAGTTTGCATTCCCACCAACAGTGGGTTAGTGTCCCTTTTTCCCCACATCCTCTCCAGCATCTGTTGTTGGTAGATTTCTGAATGTGAGCCATTCTCACCGGGGTGAGATGGAACCTCATTGTGGTTTTGATTTGCATTTCTCTGATTGCTAGTGGAACATGCTCAATCGGACTGGCCGCAAATGGTGGAGTTAGAAATGTGCCAGGGGATTCCAACACAATCCCATCAAGATGGCATGTACCAATGCCATCGCACTAGTCCAAGTGATCAATTTCAGCTCACAATTGATAGCTCTGATAGGTCTAAGAGTCAAAGAGATCACACAAACAAGACAAGTATCTGCTAATACTAACTGATAGAATCAAAAAGGGAGAGAAAGATCCAACATGGGAAGTGGGATACACAGCAGACTCATAGGATGGCAGATGTCCTAAACAATACTCTGGCCTCAGAATCAGCCCTCAAGGCATTCAGATCTGGCTGAAGAGCCCATGAGAGTATAGCAGGCATGGAAAGCCAAGATATCATGGGAAAAAAAAAAAAAGACCTAAATGAATGATCTCTGTGAGTGAGATCCCAGTGGAAAGAACGGGGCCATCAAAGAAGGAGGTACCCTTCTCCGAAGGGAGGAGAGAACTTCCACTTTGACTATGACCCTGTCGGAATAAGATCAAAGTCAGCGAACTCTAAAGGCTTCCATAGCCCTGGCAACTCATGACTAGAGCCTAGGGAGATTACTGACGCCATGAATAGGAGTGTCAAATTGTTAAATCAGCAACAGGAGTCACTGTGTACTTACACCCCATGTGGGATCTGTCCCTAATGTGTCGTCTAAAGCCAAGTGATGCTATAACTAGTACTGAAACAGTATTTTTATACTTTGCGTTTCTGTGTGGGCACAAACTGATGAGGTCTTTACTAATTATATACTGAAGTGATCTTCTGTATATAAAGAGAATTGGAAATGAAAAAAAAAAAAAAACAACCTGGTGTTAAAATGGAAATGGCATAGAAAATTAATTAATTTGAAAAAAAAACTATGTAGGATCTCTGTCTTTAATGTGCTGTACATTGCTATTTAATGCTATAATTAGTAATCCAATGGTAGTTTTTTCACTTTCTGTTGCTATATGGGCAAAATGTTGAAATCTTTACCTAATATATACTAAACTGATCTTCTGTATACAAAGAGAATTGAAAATGAATCTTTACATGAATGGAAGGGGAAAGGGAGCGGGAAAGGGGAGGGTTGCGGGCGGGAGGGAAGTTATGGGAGGGGGGAAGCCATTGTAACCCATAAGCTATACTTTGGAAATTTATATTCATTAAATAAAAGTTTAATAAAAAAAAGATTCATTTTCGATTAACTTTATATACAGAAGACCAACTTTATACTAAACAAAGATTTCAACAATTTGCACACACAGGTACACACAAAACTGGGAACAAGTTTTCCACTTAATTCTCATAATCAACTCACTGAGGACAGAGGTCCTGCATGGGAAGTAAGAGCACAGTGACTTCTGTTGTGATTTTTTTTTTTTTTTGACAGGCAGAGTGGACAGTGAGAGAGAGAGACAGAGAGAAAGGTCTTCCTTTGCCGTTGGTTCACCCTCCAATGGCTGCCGCGGTAGCGCGCTGCGTCCGGCGCACCGCGCTGTTCCGATGGCAGGAGCCAGGTGCTTCTCCTGGTCTCCCATGGGGTGCAGAGCCCAAACACTTGGGCCATCCTCCACTGCACTCCCTGGCCACAGCAGAGAGCTGGCCTGGAAGAGGGGCAACCGGGACAGGATCGGTGCCCCGACCGGGACTAGAACCTGGTGTGCCGGCGCCGCAAGGCGGAGGATTAGCCTGTTGAGCCACGGCGCCGGCCTTCTGTTGTGATTTAACATTAACACTCATGTATGACGTCAGTGATCACCTGAGGCTCTTGACATGCGCTGCCTAGGCTATGAAAGCCTTTTTTTTTTTTTTTTTTTTAAGATTTATTTATCTTGAGAGAGTTACACAGAGAGGGGAGAGGCAGGCAGAGAGAGAGAGAGAAAGAGAGAGAGGTCTTCCACCCACTGGTTCACTCCCCAATTGGCCACAATGGCTGGAGCTGTGCCAATCCAAAGGCAGGAGGCAGGAGCTTCTTCCACGTCTCCCACACGGGTGCAGGGGCCCAAAGACTTGGGCCATCCATCTTCTACTGCTTTCCCAGGCCATAGCAGAGAACTGGATGGGAAGTGGAGCAGCCGGGTCTTGAACCGGAGCCCATATGGGATGCTGGCACTGAAGGCAATGGTTTTACCTGCTATACCACAGCACTGGCCCGATATGAAAGCCTTTTGAGTCCACAATCTCTGTCAGTATTTAGACAGGGCCATAAGAAAAGTGGAAATTCTCTCCTCCCTTCGGGGAAAAGCACATCCTTCTTTGGCCCCTTCTTTCCACAATGCAGTATTAATATCCATGCTGAAGGAAGGAGGCAGCTGACTGGAGGTCCTATAGAGATGACAACTGTCTTTTTACAATTAATGTTCCTGATAACAAAAGCCAAATTAAAAAAAAAGACTGGATGATCCACAGGAAGGTAATGCTATTGAACTGAAAAGCACGAACACCCGTGATGTGCAAGGCATCATATGCTATCTATTTCCGGATACACAGAGATGAGAAAGTGACAGTTCTTTGCATCCAGGCCCACAGTTCAGTAAGGGGAATAAAGCAATTGTATCAAAAGTGGCAGGTGCTCCGAGAGAGGTGCTGGAGGGCTGGGTGGGAGGGTCGCAGAGGCTGGGGAAGCTGAGAAGAGGCTTCGCTGTCTGAAGAAGGCTTTCAAACGGTCTCTGAAGGATAAATAGGGTATTTTCTCCTAGCAGTTGAAATTATGTCTTTCAACTGTTACGTGTGAGAGATCTGTCAGGCCCTGTGAAGATTTCCAAAGCACCTTGGGTCAGAGTTCACATAGGGCATCCTCATGCTCATGTATGTATGCATCCTCTCCAGACGGTGCGCCTTGGAGATAATGGCCACCGCTTATCCAACTTCACGTTCCCAGAGTGTGGAACGTTCTTACCGACTGAACAATTCTCCACCATTCTCCCTCCCCCCTCCCCTCCTGCACTGCAGTTCAGGGGCACTGAGTGGTAACAGCAGCAGCTGACCCCAGCTGGGGAGCACTTGCTGAATAGGCCAGGCATTGTTTGAAGCATTTCACATTGATTGACTCATTAAAGATTCTAGCAGGTAGCAATTTGCCAGGAATGTAGGGAAAGAAGAGCGAGCTAAGAAAAGCATGAGAGAAAGGGCAGACTTGGTTCACAGATGAGGTCCTACTTGTCTGGAGGAGCGGACTGAGTTGAGAGTCGGACATGATGGAGGAACCTGACTGATATGCGGTTAGGGCCTGGATTACATTGTTAGATAAAGGGGAAATTCTCACAGCTCTCCGCTTAGAGAAGTCACATGAACTTATGTATGGGGGAAAGTTAATCAGGCACTACTGTATGAAAAGCGCCGGAACTGGGAGAAAGTGGTGGCAGGGACCAGCAGAAGCTCATTGAGGTCGGTTATAACAGCAATTAATTTGAATACCAGCTGTAAGCCATAAACTAGATACGGGACTTTACACAGATGAGCTTGCTTGGTATTTATAATAGCCCCATGAGGCTACTGTAGTAACAAAAGGAAAACATGAGGGCTCAGAGAGGTTACTTAGCT
Source organism: Lepus europaeus (assembly GCF_033115175.1). Lineage (NCBI taxonomy): Eukaryota > Metazoa > Chordata > Mammalia > Lagomorpha > Leporidae > Lepus > Lepus europaeus. Next base: position 25,226,802 of record NC_084836.1, on the reverse strand, counting down.
TGTCCAAGGCAGCACAGCGAACAGGCAGAAAGCTTGTCCGTGGATTGGATGAGGACGAAAGGGAAATAAGTGTGGAAACGAACCTCGTGCAAACAGCGATTGCAGCCAAGGAGCAGAGAGGAATGTAGCGTCCCCGCAGAAAAAGAGCGTTGACAGGAGGAGGTGTAGAATTTCAGGGTTTGCGGTAGCAATACCTTTTGTGACTTCATTATTGAAAGTAGCTTCCAGAAAGGAGAAAGAGGGAAGAAACAGAACTCGGGAAGAGCAAGGATCTGGAAAGCTCCGGACGTGGAGGTGGCAGGAACCACCACGGACTCCCAGACTCGCCGCTTCTGCAGGTGGCGTCACTTGCGCAAGATTCAGATTGCAGATGGAGAACCCCTGGGCAGCAGGAAGGAGGGGGCGTGGATCTGGTCAGACAGAAACAGCAGAGGTCCAGCGCGAGGAGGGTCGGATGACTTAGAGCTGCTGACAAGCCCCCAGGTGGAAATGACAGCATGGCTTCTGGTGGGATCAGGTATGTGCAGACAGACATGGCAAACATGGGATTGCTGGCGGTAGCTGGAGCATCTGTAGGAATCAATGCGATTTAGGAGCGGGAGATCAGCAGAGTTGAGGCGTGGGAAAGAGAAAGCGAAGGCGCCTGAAATCCGCTGTTGTGATTTGTCAGATAACATGTTTGCTTACAATATAAATTTTTCACTTGAAAGGCAGAGAGAGAGAGAGAGGGGGAGAGAGAGAAAAATCTTCCATTCACTGGCTCACTCCCCACATGCCTTGCAATAGCCCGAGCTGGGCCAGGCCAAAGTCAAGAGCCTGGAACTCGCTCGGGGTCTCCCACGTGGGTGGTAAAGGAACCCAGTACTTGGGCCTTCATCTGCCTCCCAGGGTGTGCACTGTCAGGAAGCTAGAATTGGAAGAGGAGCCGGGACTTGAGTCCAGACACTCCGATATGGCAGGCAGGCATCCCAAGCAGCGTCTTAACTCACATAGTAGAGAGGATTACTCACTCAGGAACTGCAGTTACCTGTGTTACTAGCCATGGCTTTTGATAATTCCACCAAATAGGGAGAGTATGGTTACTGCCATGTTCCAAAGGCTAACGGAACACCAGTGGCATCAATGCAATGCTCTCTTTAATCTCTGCCAATAAGAGCCGATAGAAGTCTAATATTTGAAGCTTTTTCTTTGGCCACTTTCCAAGACTCCACAAGCTTAGAGCCTAACTATTACCATTTGCTGGTCAGGCTCCAACCCAGATGTATTCTCTTTAAAGAAATCTGGAAGGGGAGAAAAACCTGTTTAGTTAGATTAAGTTATTAGAACATTTTTAGAAATCAGCATGGTTTACAGTTCTGTGGTATTTGTGAAAGCCAGTTCTGTTCATCAGGAAGTGAAATTTTACATCTGTTATTCTCTACCTGTGGTAGAACTTAAGGGTATTTTGTTGGTATAGTTTATTATACTTCTAGTTGAAACCTGTTTTTTTTTTTTCTTTTTTTATTTATGGTTGGCATGTAGACTTGAGAATGAATTTTTTTTAAGTGTGTAAGAAAGTGGTTATCATATTAAATTATTTTCAAAAATTTATCTGAGACAGTGAGAGACAGAAATTGATGGAGGAGAGGGGGGAAGAGAGTGAGACAGAGCACAAACCCCCACCTGCTAGTTCATTCCCTAAATGCTTGTAAGAGCTGGGATTGGGCTAGGGTTCTCAGCTGGGGGCTGAGAACTCAAACTAGGTCTCCCACATGGGTGGCAGGAACCCAGTTATGACTTGAGCCATGGCCTGCTGCCTTCCAGGAAACTGGATTTGGGAGCCAGAGCCAGGTCTTGAACCCAGGTATTCGGGTGTGGGACATGAGTGTCTGAACTGCCAGGCTCTTTGTTGGAAAAGGGTGCCAAGCAGAATTACCCCATGTCAAATAGGAGCGTGACTGTTTAGCAGGAAACCAAAGTCTTCCTCCACCTGGAGCCTGCCCAGATGAACTGCAGAGACTCTGGGGGCAGCATAGACCTAGCAGCTGTCGTGGACCTGAGTCTGCAGACCTCCTGGTGCCAGCACTTTGTGTGCCTGACTGGGACGCTGCCAGCTCCCTAAAACAGGCACATCAGCTTAGTGGTCCCCAAATCCCAATTATGACAGATTTGGTGCAGCAGACAAAGCTGGAGAATTATAAAAAGTCACTGGATTAGCAAGATAGAAGAAAACCTTAAAAAGTGCCTGCTAAAGTTAAAATAATAAAATTCGGGTTACGTGGCAATAAGGCAAAACATTAAATGGGAAAGATTTGTTTTCTTTTTTCTCCTAATGCTGGAAGGTATATAATGACCACTTCATGTCCCCTTATCTTTCCCACTTTCTTTCCTGTTGAGAGTTAAGTTAAAGCCATTAGGAAAATTACTGTACAGTTATGTTCCGTGGAAAAAAAAATCATGACACAGAATTGCAAATGTCAGTGTTTTTCAAATTTGGGTTCTTGACTCTTAAAGGATTCATAAGATGTCCATGAGACGGTTTTAAAATTGTGGTTTCTTTCTGATCTAAAATAAGGACCAAGGGATGGGCAGAATTCAGGTGGTGGATATGCAAACTTTCCTGTGTGTCTGAAAATTTCATAACAAAATGTTAGGAAACATTTGCATGGATACTTTCAATCAGCAAAGCTTTAATTCACACCTTAACACATCCTTAGCTCCAAAGGTGTGGCAAACTTAGATAGAAGACAAAACCGAGCTAGCCTATGTGAAAACCACTTATATGTCTCCGTGGATTAGAAATGAACAAATATGCAAAGGGGAAGGGACCTGAATATTGGGTTAATTTTTTTGGGGGGAGGGGTCTAGTTTCAAATCAAGCAGCAGTGACCAGGAGTTCAGATCCCATGGGGTTAAGGATACTAAAAAGGGACCACAAAGGCCCACTTTTTAAAGTCCCAGATTGGGTAAGGCTCTCCTTGCTTTATGAAAAGAGCCTGAGAAATCAACAAACAAAAAACCCCAAGATGCTGTTCTTGTCGTGGGTTTGTACTTTCTAGCAAACTGCAAGCCTCGGTGAGCGGGCAGAGCTGGCGTCAGAGGGCGAGGCCAGGGTCGGGCTCCAGGCCTCCCGCTGAGAAGGGCCTGGGCCTGAGTTAATGCGCGTGTTGCCACCCTTGTTGCCACCCTGGAATTCTTCATCACTTTTGAACAAGGTGCAAATTAATCTGCTACTCCTGGAAGTGCCCTCTTTGTTTTCAGAGACTAGATACGGTGCAACGAAATTCGAGTAGAAATCACCAGTAAAAGGTAGTTTAAAAATCTCTACATTTGAGCAATTATCCTATACAAATCAATGGGTTAAGATGAAATTCTCAATAGAAATTACAGAACATTTGAAACTGAATGATAGTGAAAATACTGGATATAAAACTTGGTAGGATCCAGCTAAAAAGATCTTATAAGGAAATGTATCACTTTAAAAGTACTTGTTAAAATAAGAAAGACTAAAAATGAATAAGCTTATCATTAGACTCACAATATTAGAAAAGGACTGAAAAAGCAAGTTCAAAGAAAATGTAAGAAAGAATAAAGATTAGTGAACTAAAGAACAATGAAATATATTCAATCAACAAAAGTTGTTCTTTGAAAAAGTAAAAATCAGCAAGACTGATTAAGGCAATAAGAAAAAGGCATAAATAAGATTAGGGAGAAAAATGAGAAATAACTATAGATTTAATAAATTATAAGTGTGTACCAATGTGTAACTTTATGCCAGTAAGATTTATAAAATTAAATAAAACTGACAATTTCCCAGAAAGCTTTAATTACCAATACCAGCTAAAGAATAAAACAAATATATGATTAACTATTGAAAATATTGAATAAGTAATTAACACTTTCTTCCCCTCACAGACACCATGTCTAAATGGCTTTATAGATAAGTTCTACCAAACATTTGAGTAACAGATGATTATATTTTTATATAAATTATTATAAGAATGGAAAAAAAACATAGTGGGGGAGGGGGTCCTATAACTACTCAGATATGTACAGTACACAAAATTATAGACCAACATCAATTATAAGCATAGGTACAAAAATCCTAAGCAAATAAAAGTCAAAAAACCCTAGAAGATTAAATTAAACATTGTATGAATCAAAATGCATTATTGCCATTAGGTCTTAATTTTAGAACTAATACCAGAAAAATCTTATTTTCAAATATCACATTAGTAAATTATGGGAAAAAATGAGATTTTCTTAAAAGAAGCAGAAAAAGTATTCAGCCAAATATAAAACTCATTAATAAAGTTAGAAGGGAATGTCTTTTACTTGATAAAAGCTATATGTCAAAAATCAATATCAAATATGGTAAAATTTTCAAAATACTTCCATCAAATTTGTAAGAATACTGTACTGGGATCTTTACCCTATGTGATAAGGCAAAGAACAAAAATGAGGTTTAGTGCCTGAAAACCAAGTGACAAAACTATCCTTACTCGCTATTGATCTGACAGATGGTCTACATTTAAAAAGCCGAGAAAATCTGTAAACTGTTGGAATTAGAAAACAAGTTGATCCAACTTGTTGCATACAAGATCAAAATACAGAAAGTAAATAGTATTCCTTTTTACCATTAATAATCCTTTAGAAAGTTCAAGTAAAGAATACTTTACCAATAACAATAAGATCTATAAGGTGCCTAGGAGTAAATTTAATAAAAGACATGCAAAACCTTTTTGGAGAAAAGTGACAAATAAAATGAAAAGGCCTAAAAGGGGACTTTAATACACAGAAAGATGGGTACATGTTTGGAACTATTCAATATTATAAAGATATCATTTTTATCAAAATAATCTACAAAATTGGTGCAGTTGCAATCAAAAGCCCAAAGATATTTTTGTGTGACTTAATAGGTTTAATTTAAAATTACATAAAAGAGCAAGCAAACAATAGCTGAGATAATTTCAAGAAACAGCAGCAACATTGAGGGACTTGCCGTATCCGACATCAGGACTCATTATAAAATTATAATAAGTCCTCCCCTTTGTCTCTCTCTCCTTGTGTCTCTGCCTTTCAAATAAATAGAAAAATCTTAAAAAAAAAAAAAAAGTGGGGCAGTGCTGCGGCACAGTGGGTTACGTTGCTGTCTTTTTCGTTGGCATACCAAATTGGCGTACTGGTTTGAGTCCTGGCTACTGCTTCTAACCCAGATTCCTGTTGATGTTGGTAGGAGGTAGTGGATAATGGCTCAAGTACTTGGGCCCCTGCAGCCCATGTGGGAGACCAGGATGGAGTTCTTGTCATTGATATGGTCCATCCCTGCTTGATGTGGGCATTTGGGGAGGGAACCACTGGATAGAAGATCTCTTTCTCCCATCTCTCTGCCTTTTAAATAAATTTTAAAAAAATCTTTTCTAAAAAATTATTTATTTATTTGAAAGGCAGAGTTTCAGAGAGGCAGAGAGGGGGGCGGGTCTTATATCTGCTGGTTCACTTTCCAAATGGCCACAATGGCCAGAGCTGGACTGGGCTGAAGCCAGGAGCCAGGAGTTTCTTTAGGGTCTCCCACTTGGGTCATCTGCTGCTGCTTTCCCAGGCCATTAGCAGGGAGCTGGACCAAAATTAGAGCATCCGGGAATCCAACTAGCACCCATATGGGTTGCCAGCACTGCAGGCAGAGGCTTAACCTGCTACGCCACCATTCTGGCCCCTACTTATCTTCATTTAAAAGGCATAGAAACAGAGACAGAAAGATGGAGAGAAAGATTCCACCCATTGGTTCGCTCCCCAAGTCCCTGCAACAACCAGGAGTCTGGAAGTTAATCCAGTCTCCTATGTGGGTGGTAGGGATGTGGATAGTCGAGACATCATCTGCTGCCCCCCAGGAAGCTGGATTGGAAGTGGAGTAGCCAGGACCCACTTAGGGGATGTGGGCGGCCCATGTGGCAGCAGGACCCACTGCACCACAACTCCTGCCCCGTGCCTGATGCATATTAAGTTACATTAGGTCTGTAAGAATATTTTTGCTTTAAAGGGGTCTGTACATTTCCAAACCTGGAATATTTAGTTAGCTCTCACCTGTGTGAAACAGTAGGTTTTAGAGAGGGAAACCCTGAAGTATCAATAGTGGACTATGGAGATTTTGGGGTGATTTTTTTGTTTTCACTGGGATGTTTTGCATTTTCTGAGTTTGCTAGACTAACCACATGTATTACGCTAACATCATAAATTAAATAAACTTTTGTTAAAATGCCCCTCAGCTATGGTTCAGTGTCATACTTAGGAAGTCATCGCTTTATTAAATTCAGAACTAGAGTTCCTTTCCCAAAAGCTGTTCCTGGTTTGTCACATGTCACTGTGACTCAAGACCAGACCTGCCAACAGGGTATTGCAGCACATCTGTCTCACCTGAGTGTCGAAGAGCCGAAAATCCTTGCTCATCCTCCCACTCCCAGGTTGGTTCGCTCTTATTGTGCGTGGAGTGGAAGTCGGGCATTTCATGATACCAGTCTATGTCTGTGTTGCTAATAAAAAGAGAACAAGGAAGAAATCAAATTTTCCTTAATGAACACTAGGATAGAAATGAATTTTTTTTACAGAGATTTAAACCTTATCATTTACCTTCCCCTACATTTGCTTTCCAGAAATTAATAGTGTTTTAAGCAATTGTTTTGAGAAAGAATAATTTACTTTGCAAAATGAACTAGACAATCTCTGGAATGCTGCAAGGGTAAATTACTTGATTCTGTAACTTGACAAAAATTCTTTAAAGAGATCTGCAAATATCCATGCCACACTAATGGCATATGAGATTTTCCAAATCACTACCAGATCTTCAAAAGAATCCGAAATACACAGAGATGAGAGCAAGAGCCATGCACATTCACCTGCTAATGCAGTCTCCCGTGAGAGGGTCACAGCTCCCGGCACAGTCACAGGGTCTGCAGCCGTAGTCTCCGAAGCCCCAGTATCCCACCATGCACCTGTCACAATGGGGCCCTGCCACCCCAGGCTTGCATGGGCAGTCCCCATTGCTGGGGTCACAGAAGGTCACAGAGCTGAAAGGAAGGACAGCAGATCCGACTGGATGGCAGGAACACACTGCAACAGAGAGGACACACAGGATCCGTGAGCAACTCTGGATGTCTGTGCGCTGATGACGTTCAGCAATCCCGAATGGTTTCCACACAGCAGACTTCCAAATCTCCTCCACTAGCCAGCTGCCTCTGCACTGAGAACAAAAGTTGACTAAATTAAAGGTAGGCAAGATATGATCAGAAAAGTGTGTGTGAGGCAGAAGGACCACATAATTTGTTCTACAGTTGAAGGCAGTTAATGATGAAGGCTTTTCGGTTGGCATTACAAGGACAATCCAGCAAAGAAAACACAAGGGATCTTGAGTGAGAAAGAAAAAAAAAAAGAGTATGATGTTCTAGAAGCCAAGCAAAGAAAGTTTCAAGGAAGAAGGCAGCATTAGCTGTGTCAAGTGCAGACAGGTCCAAGAAGATGGGTCATGGGAGTGGACTTCACACTTGACAACAACATGGCGGCCACTGGGGTCCTTGGTAGCAATAGCCTCAAGGTGGAAATGAAGGGAAGCCTCATTGAAGAGGACTCGGGAGAGAGTGGGAGCAGCGGAATCTGAACAGGAGAAGTGAGAGCTCTTTTGAGGGCTTTTCTATCAGGGCGTAGAAGTCTGGTGGTGGCTAACGCTGCAGGGGGAGATGAATCCAAGCGCTGGTCTCAGTGTTTGGACAGTTTGTTTTGCTTTAAGAAGGGAGGAATAAGAGCATGTATGATGTTTGATGTTGATGGAGATATGCAGTAGAAAGGGAAAGAGTGGTGATGGGAAGACAGCTGGAGAGAACTTGGGCTGGGTACTGGAGTCTTCTTGAGTAGGGAGACAGGATGGAATCTGATGTCACAGAAAGGGATCTGTCTTGGGCAAGAGCACAACCCGTTCACAGCAAGGGGACGGACACAGGTGCCGGTGAGTGGGTGGATGCACTGGTGGGTGCTCGTGGGATTTTTCTTATTTCGTGTGTTTTCTGGATGAAACAGGAAGCAGGGTCATCAGATGAGAGAGATGGTCAAAGTCTGAGTTGGGGAAATAAAGTAGAAATAATTGCCAGGTAGTATCGAGTCCACATTGTACTTGTCAAGAATTGACAGTGTCTTATGCTCCACACGTTAGGTTACTTGTCAAGAACTTACAGTGGCTCGAGATAAAACTGGTTGATTATTGTCTCTAGTTTTATATAGAGCAGAGGTTCTAGTCTGGTGTTGGAGGAAAGTTGGATTTAACCTGGGGGGGATAAATCCAGCTTTGCAGATTAAAATCTATAATCAGCCAATTGTGCAAGTCCTTATTATTAACCCAAATCCTTCTCAGGCCTCTCCTAATCCCAGAATGGCCCACTGTTCACAGTCTTATAATCTGCAGCACTTTGCTCCTGTGGTAGCAAAAATAGTTGCACAGACTATTTATATAATTTTAGAATATGCTTACTGGCTCATCACAAATTTATGTACCTTAGCCACAGTTAGGTCCTCTAAGTGGTGCACATTAACTCTATTTGTTCCATTTTTACCTGGATCAGTATTATCTTTTAAAGATTTATTAATTTATTTGAAAGTCAAAGTTACAGAAAGAAAAGGAGAGACAGAGAGAAGGGGAGAGAGATCTTTCATCTGCAGGTTCACTCCCAGATGGTTACAACAGCCAGAGCTGTTCAAGGCCGAAGCCAGGAGCTTCTTCTAGGCCTCCCACGTGAGTGGCAGGGCCCCATATACTTGGGCCATCTTCACCTGCTGTTATCAGGTCAGTAGTAGGGAGCTGGATCAGAAGTGGAGCAGCTGGGACATGAACCAGTGCCCATATGGGATGTCAGCATCATAGGCAGTGGCTTTACCCACTGTGCCACAATGCTGCCCTCCTCCCTCCCCAAGTACTTTTCATTATACAGCTTATTTATTTATATTTGAAAGACAGACAGACATAGATCTTCCATCCACTGGTTTACTCTCCAAATGGCTGCAGCACCCAGGGCTAGACCAGGCTGAAGTTAATCTGGATTTCCCAGGTGGGTGTCAGGGACCCAAGTACTTGGGCCGTCACCTGCAGCTTCCCATGGTGCACACAGTAGAAAGCTGGAATTGGAAACAAAGCCAGGATTCAAACCTCAGCATTCTGATATAGGATGTGGGTGTCCCAAGTGGTGGCTTAACAGCTATATCAGGTGCCTGCCCCTGGAGTTACTTTCAATGAAACCACGCCAGCCAGATGTGCCTTGCCCATGCCTGTACTGCCTTTCCCAGCTTGTCCATCTGCATGCCTTCTTGTCCCACTCCTTCCAGACAGTTCCCTACTCTGTCCTTTGTATAGATTTCCATTATTATCATGATTTGTCGATATGCTGCTCCCTCTTACTACCAGACTCTGAAGTCACTGACAGAAGGTCCTTATCCTATGTTTGGCTTCGAGGCCCCAACACAGTGTGTGGTACATAGCAGATTCCCAGAGAAGCACCTGTGGGATTGACCTGAAGGCTGTGGGCATCAAATGGAGAAGCAGAGAAGTCTGGTGTGTCTGGAGTGCACACCGAGAGGAAGGCTGTTGAAGAGGACCAGGCAGAAGACGCAGCTGGAGAGAGAAGTGGGCTGTTGCTAGCATTACAGATCGGGGAAGGGCCTAACCCAAGAGGCTGAATTTTGTCCTATGGTCACGGTGAACCATAAGAGGTTTTAAACTGGAATCATGATAGGTTATAATTTAATTTTGACCTACATATTGGTTGCATTGAGCTGAGACAGACTGGTGGCAGAGAAGTCAGAGAAATGAGAGGGAACCAGATAAGGACTGAAGCAGCAGGTATGGGAATCGGAGGAGTTTGTCACTGAGGGTGTTAAAGCTGGAAGGGATAGACGAGACTTCCCAGCGATGGTGTACAGATGGAGACTGACAATAGAACGCTGGAGAAAGTCCAATGGCATAAGCAGCTACAGGAGCAACAGTTTATGAAACAGATTGTTAAGGAGCAGGTGGACAAGGAGGAGAAAAATCAAGCAAGCATTGTTAAGGAAATCAAAGGAAGAGAAAGTGTCAAGTCCTAAATGGTGTCAGACAACGCCGAAGGCTCCAGTCACCAAGATTGACAGCTCACACTGGCGATCAGGAGGTCATCCATGCCCTCGTGAAAACAGGAGCTGGCGAAATACAGGCACTGCCTGTGGACTATTCTTTTTGGATCTTTTTAACCAACAGGTAATCACCAAAGCAGTGGTTTTCACACTGTCACAAATATGTGAATTTGGCAAGAATTCCTTACATCTGTTCAACCCTCCCTTCCCACCCCTTCATATGCTACTACAATAGAGATGGAATGTTGCTTTTTTCTGGAAAAGATATGACGTATCTTCTTGGCAAGAATCTCATTCATTCATTTATTCACTCAACCAACAAATGCTAGTTAAAACTAATTCTAATGCTTATGAAGCATTTGTAGTTTCTAAACCAGAGTCACCCCTTAGCCAAACATTTAAAGTCTTTCATACTATGCGCTAGTCTACTTTACCAGCCTTAGCTTTCACTACTTGCTTACATATACCCCTATTCCAACTAATGGGACAATTTCTAGATAGACTTTAATCTTTCCTATTTCTCTGGCTTTATTAATTTCAAAATTTCAATAGGGAAATCTTCTCATATCTTTCTTGCAAAATTCTATGCATCCTTCAAGATCCATATGAAATGTCACCCTTGGGATAGGCAATTGGCGTAAAAGCTAAGACCCTCTTGGGATGTTGCGTTTCATGTTGGGGTGCCTGGGTTCAAGTCTCAGCTCTGCTCATGATTCCAGCTTCCTACTAATGCACCCCTTGGTGGGCAACAGATAATGGCTCAAGTAATTGGGTCTCTGCCATCCACACTGGGATAGCTGGACTGAGTTCTTGGCACATGGCTTTGGCTTGGCCCAGCCCCAGCTGTTGCATACATTTTGGGGAAATGAATCAGTGGATGGGAGATGTCTGTCCATCTACCTCTCTGTTTGTCTCTCTCTGAACCTTGTCTCTTTGCTTTAAAAAAAAAAAAAGTTATTCCTAAGGGTTGCTGCAATTCAGTCACCTGGTGTGGTGACCGTGCTCAAGGCTGGGGGCACTGTTGCCGCTTTCTTGTTAGAGACAGAACTCTTGGAATTGACTTACAATGATAATCAGAAAAATGGGGTGCGGCACTCTCCCCTCTGCTACTCCCTCCAGCTCCCCAAGTGTGAAGTCCGGGGCAGCCCCGAGGGCTGGGTTTGCCTTCTTTTGGCAGTTGTTCCTCATTCCAGCATGGGTAGGTAGGACCCTTCCTTTCTTTGCGACCCTTCCTTTCTTTGCAACCCTTCAGTGTTTTACTTTTTTTTTTTTTTTCCTTATGGCTCTGATCACATTGTACTTTGCACTGCAGACACCTGGGTGTCCCCCTTTCTCTATCAGATCGGTCTGGGAACTCCCTGAAGATGAGCATGGGTGGCTGCACTCCACTGTCCTCTCCATGGCTTAGCTCTACTTTTCTTTTGCTGCTTTTTTTTTTTTTTTTTTAAGATGCAGGGGCCCAAGCACTTGCATTGTCATCTTCTGCTTTCCCAGGATCAGCAGGGTGCTGGATCAGAAGTGGGGTAGCCAGGATTCCAATCAGCACTCATGTAGGATGCTGGGGTCTTGGGCAATAGCTTAACCCACTGCTCCACCATGCTGGTCCCAGTTGATGTTGTTTTTAAAAGATGTAACATTTATTGCTTTAAAAGGCAGAGTGACAAAGAAGGAGAGACAGAGAGACAGAGACAAAGAGACCTTCCATCTGCTGGTTCACTCCCCAAATGGTCACAACAACCAGGTCTGGGCCATGTCGAAGCCAGGAGCTCTATCCAGGTCTCCTTTGTAGGTGGCAGGGCCCCTAGTTCTTGTGCCATCATCACTGCTTTCCCAGGCACATTCGCAGGAAACCAGATCAGAAGCAGAGCAGCCAGAAATGGAACCAAATGGCAGCTTAACCAGCTACACCACAACACTGGCCCCAGCTTTTGCTTTCTCACTCTCTTATTTCCATTTCACCAGGTTGTGCTGAGGATTAAATGGGAGATAAGTATGTCTCTAGAACTTAAGCAGTTAGCAAATGACAAATTGCAGCTGACCCAGAAATGACTATTAAATTGAATTAAAAGGCAATGATGAAAAGTCTCTTTACAGAGAGCATGAGGTGTTGTTTGAAAGGCTGACCGTGAGTTTGTTTCAGGCAGCATTTATCTTTGCATTTACTCAGCACACACTAAGCGCTTCATCTGTGCCCAGCACTGGGCAAACTGCTAGGGACCTTATTTGAGTAAGAGTCTTGGCCCTTGAAGAGATTCGTAGTTTAGAAGAATATGCCAAGATTTAAAAAAAAAATTACCTAATAATAAGAGAGTACAAAGACTTCTAAAATATTAAAGTTTCTCAGGAGAATGGTTTTATCTAAATCCATATTGTTATGACCTGTCTCTACATTAAATTTCCTAATTATTTTTCTTCAATTGGTTTTCTTTGTGAGGACATTTAGGCATTTTCTCTTAAGGGTTGAAAGCACTAATGATGGCCATTTGTTTCTAATTCATCATTTGGAGGGTTACATAACATATAATATGAATATATCAAAATACTTGGTTCAAGACTGCATGGAAATGACTTTAAGTGAAGCCATATAATCCAGTATAAAATTTCATCATTTTGAGATGATTAAACCCTTAGTTTAAATTCAGTAGAATCAGTTGGTTCTTGACAGCAGATAGGGGAGATAGATCCAGAAGAAAGACGTTGTAGGATCCCTATCAATGGCAACACGTGGCAACTCACCACCAGTAACTTTTCCTGATTTCTTCACACTATCGTAGATTTTAAAACCTACACACGTTTCAGGGATGGCCAGGGAAGAATGTGATTCCATCACACGGGCTAGTGGATTTCTGTCAGTGTGACCTTTTACATAATTAGAAGATAAAAATACCATTTGGAAACTATGCAATACTCGCTCCAGGCGGAAGGTCCTGACACCTTCGTGACACACTTTTCCAGACTGCACACTGAGGCTTGCCTGGCACACTTAGCTCCTGAAGTCTGAAAGTAGTCACTATCAGACACGCGTCCTCTACATTTCTAATTTTCTTCCAAAATGCAATGCTGCATTTTTTTCTTGCATGGGGGGTGGGGATGGGGAAATAAAAAGATATCTCTCGCTTCCAGTTCAGTTCTGATTCCCCAACATATATCTCAGACTTATTGCTAACTCTCACTTGCAGCACAAGCACTTAATTTTTCATAATGGAAATCAAAGGAATGACCCAGAATGATATAAGTCCTTAACTTCAACTTTGTCTTCTTCTCAATAGATATAAGCCCCCAGCAGTAAAGACTGAGCTCATCACATACTTATGCTGTCATTCTACACTTAATTATGATTTTCATCATTTTTGGTGGATATAGCTGTGGCTAGCCATCCTTAAAAGCCAAAATGGTGCCAAGTGCTTTTAGTGACAGCCAGAAACATTCATTTTTTAGAAGCTGGGTGCCCTGCCCAGGTGGCAGATCATTCTTTTTTTAATATTTATTTTACTTATTGAAAAGCAGAGTTGGCAGAAGGGGAGAGAGAGAGAGAGAGAGAGAGAGAGAGAGAGAGATATCTCCTCCATCCATTGGTTCACTCCCCAAATGGCCAGGAGCTGGGAGCCTCCTCCAGGCCACCCACATGGGTGCAAGGGCCCTCTGCTGCCTTCCCAGGTACATCAGCAGGGAGCTAGATCAGAAGCACAGCAGCTGGGACTTGAACTGGAGCCCACATGGGATGCTGGCGTCACAGGCGGCAGCCTTACCCGCTACACCACAGCACCGGCCCCAGCCAATCTTTCAATCTAGGAGTCATTTTGCCTTCAAAGCATCTGCCTTAGGCTGCTCCTACTAACAACCATAGTGATAAAACAAAAAAAAAAAGTTACAGATGCTATTTTAATTCCCAGACATCTCCCAAGCATTCTTCAATAATGTGAATGATTGACTTTGAATAATACATTATCTGCCAGGGTATCCTCTGGGAAGAAAGCCTGAAGCAATAATACAAAACTTTCAAAACAAGTAAGAGAGAGGAAACAAGTACTTTACAAAAGATTTCACGTTAGGTTCCCATCAAGCAATGCATTGAAATAATTGTAAATGCGATGCCAATCTTATCTGTGAGTAGATGCTGGCAGTGATACATCTATTATGTGAAGCACCGCCCCTCTGTGGAGCCCTTCCAGGAAGGAGTTAGGGAGTGAGGCTGCTCTGGGGGCTCACGGTAGCAGGAAACAACCGCTAATGAAGCCATGGATGGACACATGTTCAAATAACCTTGTGCATCCAGAGGCTCTAAAAATAATACTTGTTTCAACCACAAAGCCAGTAATGAACGCACCTGTTTAGAAATTGCCTGTAAGACCTCTCAGGAAGATAGAAAATAAAATAGAGGCAATATATTGAAGTTGCTAAGAGGATAAGCTTCAGAGTCCAGGCTAGATGAGTTCAAATTCTGGTTAAAAAACTTATTCTTTATATGACCATATGAGGCTAATCTCAACTCCAACTTTTCTCATGAATGAAATAGGAGTAACAATACTTGCATGTATGCCACAGGGTTGTATGAGGATCAAGTTATATAATGTACCTATTTAGCAATGTACTAGGCCTTTAGAGGCACCAAATGCTCAAAAAATATTATCTCCATGAGACATTAAAGTGCTGACATCCACCAGCCACTCATTCACATCTATACCAAAGAGTTCTTGAACTTTAATGTTAACATGAGCTATGCTAGAGGCTGAAGTTACAAAGATGAATGCAGTCTTAACTCTCAAGCAAAGGCAGAGAGACGGGTAAAGAAATAACACAGGGCAGTGGGTATTCTAGCTGAGTTGGTCCAGTGTACACGGTAACCCAGATGGAAAAGTGACACTGCCTCATTGCCGACACGGGTTGTTTCTTAAGGAAAGTCATGAGCTGACTCTGCTGTAGCTTGGATATGGCTGGAATGTATCTCCCAAAGTGTCATATGCTGGGAGCTTTGTCCTTGCGGTGATGATGTTGAGAAGTAGTGGAACTTTTAAGAGGCAGGGTCTAGTGGAAGCTGACTAAGTCATTGGGGGTGCAGCCCTTGGAAAAGATTAATATAGTTCCTCTGGGATCCTGTGGTAGTGGGTTGTTATAAAAAGAGCTGGCCCAGGAATCTCTCTGGCCATCCTGCCTTGCCACAGATCTCTCCCTCCTGCACACACTCCAACCAGGAGTGTTGTAGCCAGAAGGTCCTCACCAGAGCCGAGCAGATGCTGGTGCCATGCTCTTGAAGCTCCACTACTCTGAGATAAATGAACCTCTTAATATGTTTCCCAGCCTTAGGTATTTTTCTATAGCAACAGAAAATGGACTGAGACAAGCTGGCTTTCCAAATAGCCTCCTTGCTTTGCATCCAGGAGGGAGTTGGTGGCAAACAAAAGCACAGATTTTCTGCCTATTGTTACTTCTGTAGAATTAATTTCTCTCTTGTTACATGTTTCTCTCCTTGGATTTAAAAAGAGCGAGAGCGCCTATATTACTCTCATTTTGTGGCTCCCAGTATGTTGAGAAAAAGCAGGGTGTGACCTACAGGCCTGTTTGTTACAGGGAGATACCTGATGTGCAATATAGGACCAGAGTCTCTACTGGCCAACTCCAGGAGCACAGGAAGTGGGTACACAGAAGTAGAGAATGGATAGCCAGGAGGGGATTGCCGCAGTCTCTGGTGGTGGACTGCGCTGTGTTACCTGCTGGCTCTAACTCCTCCTGTTCTGCCAGCAAAAGCCCCGCTGCGGGCAGAACACCCTGAGAGTCTGTGCTCCCGATTTAGCTTTTCTAAAAACAGAACTGAAGTTCAAGGCCCTTGGCTGGGAAAGCAGCGGCTCCTGAGACCTTTCAGCAGTCCCGGCCGGCCGCGCCCTCCGCAGCGCCTCCCCGCTCCCCGCTCCTCCCCGCTCGCTCTCGCCGCATTGTTTTCTCCTGCGAAGGCCGAGGCCCCACAGAGTCTGGAGGGAAACTACGGAGTAGCCACTGCCGCCCCGTCCTTGGAGGGTAGGGAGGGGACTTCAGGGAGATGCGGTTCCAAGCAGAAAGGACACGATATGAAGTGCCATGAATATATTAAGTGTGAAATTAAACAGGAGATAAAACAAAACTCCCATCTTTTTTTTTTTTTTTTTTTTTTTGCTACTGTTTTCTTCTTTCCTTTTGCTACCCACTATTTTTGCTAGTGGATGAGGAACTATAAGAAAATCAAAAAAGCAATTGTAAATGAACTTTACCAAGACAATATAGTTAGCCCTCCATTACCATGGGGACTATTTTTCTGTTGATCCTGGGAATATGCATTGTGTTCAATGGTAGCCAGTTCCACAATATTCAGGGGATATTTAAGTGCAAATCAAATTATGCTTGAAAAAACTCTAATAAGAAAATAACTGAAATTAAGATTTGCCTTTCCTTTACTGAAATTCAATCTCTTCTGGAAGAGTTGCACATTCCACACAAAAAAGGAAGATCCATTTATGCATGAGCTCTGCCTCTAGTTAATGCATTAAAAATTACAATGTATTTAAGTATATTTCCTAGCTGTCCTCTATAAACTTTTAAATTCCTAATGCAAATAAATGTAAAAGTCGTATCTGTTATTTTCAATTTTCTCTATATAATCTGAGAGAGACACACACACACACACACAGAGATCTGATTCACTCCCCAAATGCTGGCAGTGGCCTGGGCTAGGCCAGGGAGGAAGCTGGGAGCCAGGAAGCCAATCAAGATCTCCCCTAGGAGTGCAGGGACTGAATGACTTGGGCCATCACCACTGCCTCCCAGGGTCTGCACTGGCAGGAAGCTGGAGTCAGGAGGCAGAAGGTGCCCAGGCACTCTGACATGGGACAGAGGCGTCTTAACTGCTGGGCCAGATGCCTGCCCTCTACCTTCTATTGATTTCCACATCATTCCTTTCCCATTTACTACTTGTAACTGTGCCAGTTACTATTTACTCCTGCATGTATCTAAGAGATCTTGGGCAGTTAAAAAAAAAGCAGTTTTATATTCCTGGTTTGCTACTTCAATTAGAACCGATGAAAGTACTTTGGAGTATATGAACAATTTTATTGCTGGAAAATTTTTGAGTATCATGTGGATACTGGACTTTGCTTTGAGGAATTTGGTTGTATCATACACCATTATTACTATGTTGTTAGAGAAATTCCACCTGCTCAGCCTCCTGTATTCCCAGTCCACTCAGACACCTTCACCCAGGCACTTAGCTAGGAATTGGGGCCATCACAGACTCCTTTGTCCTGTAGAGAACCAAGCCTGATTCCCTATTGACTGTAGCTGCCTTAGCTGTCCCCCCCCCCCCCATTCTGATGTGATTTGTCTCTGCTATAATCTGTAGTTATAATTATAATCTGTATTAATCTCTTTATAACATGTATTACAAAGTTGATATGTTTATTTGGGTAAGTTTATTTATAGGCTATTTCTATAGCGGGCACTCTGTGTTGTGGTCTGCGCAGTGACTGGAATAGGCTGCCACATGGAAATAATAAATATAGGTTGTCTTTTTAAAGGGAAGACTTGTGTCACTTAATAAGCATTTCTTAGTGGTTGATAGTCTTTGAGCCTTCAATAATCTCTCTGACCTCCCCCTCACTTGTGTCTCTGTAACACTCTGTGAGGCCTAGAAGCTAGGAATGGCACCACTTTATCCCTGTATCCCCACAACCTTGGACTATGCCTCACTCATTGTAGTAGCTCACGCAGTCTTTGTGGAGTGAGTGAATGACTGTGCCTTCTCACTGAACAATAACCACAAAATGGTCTGGGGCCCTGATGCACCTCCCTAAGAGCTCATACTGCTTGTGTAGGTCTCCAGTATCTTAGCACCACAGCAACACTAACAACCAGAAACTGAAACAACAGCGATCATACTTCTGTAGACACCGGAAATGGGGAAAACAAAGCAGAGTACCCAGACTCTTACCACGCCAAGGCTGTTTCCTACACTTAATGATTTACTCAGTCCGGCTCTATTATTTATTATTTGTAATAAAAGTTCTTTATTCTCTCTCTGTAGGAGACATTCCCCACCCATAAATGCCACTCACTGGCAGCAAGAATTCTTCTCACATTAATCAATCTGAAATTCCTTTCCTCTCTTTCCTCCAATTATACCTAATTATAACTCTCTCTTCTGGGGAAGCAAATTACTTTTTATCACCCCACTGTTTCCCCTTGTACCTTTTGAGTATCTGTAGAAGGTTGTTGTATTCCCCCCTGAGAATATTCCTAGTTACCGTGTGAAAAATGTGGCCCCTTTCACATTTATTCATTATGATCTCTCTCTTTCTTTTTTTTTTTTTGATTGTTTTTGTTCGTCTATCTGGAATACTCTCCAGTCGCCTCCATTTTCCTTGTACCAAGACTCCTTATGCAGTTCTTCAGATTCCAATTTTACATGGCCATGTAGCAGTAAGCATCAAAACCAGGTGCCACAGGGCAGGTTAAGCCACAGCTTGGGTCACCTAGATCTCATATCAGAGCCTGGGGTCAGGTGCCTTCTGCACTTGACTCCCAGCTTCCTGTTAATGTGTACCCTGGGGAGCACCAGGTGATAGTGCAAGTACCTGGGTCCCTGCCACTCGCAGGGAAGACCTGGATGAAATTTTTGGCTTCTGGCTTTGGCCTGGCCATGAACTCTATTTGGCCATTTGGGAAGTGAACCAATGGATGGAAGATCTCTCTCTCTCTCTGTATTCTTTCTCTGTTGTTCTGCCTTTCAAATAAAAGCTAATCAATAAGCTTAAAAAAAATCTGATGTCATAATTTTTAAAAAATCTATGTCCCAGGGCTGGTGTTGTGACACAGTGGGTTAAGCCTCTGTCTGTAATGCTGGCACTCCACATGGGTACCCATTGAGTCCCAGCTCCTCACTCCCTTGCCAGCTCCCTGCTAATACACCTGGGAAAGCAGTGGAGGATGAGCCCAAGTCCTTGGGCCCCTACACCCATGTAGGAGACCTGGATGGAGTTCCAGGATCCTGATTTCAGCCTTGCCATTGCAACCATTTGGGGAGTGAACCAGTGAATGGAAGTGTTCTCTCTCTCTCTCTCTCTCTCTCTCTCTTCCTCTCCTCATCCTCCTCTCTCTGTAACTCTGCCTTACAAATCAATTTTTTAAAGATTTATTTATTTATTTGAAAGTCAGAATTACAGAGAGAAGGAGAGGCAGATAGAAAGCGCGCGCGAGAGAGAGAGAGAGAGAAAGAAAGTCTTCCATTTACTGGTTCACTCCCCAATTGGCTGCAACAGCCAGTGCTGTGCCGATCTGAAGCCAGGAGCCAGGAGCTTCTTCTGGGTCTCCCATGTGAATGCAGGGGCTCAAGAACTTGGGCCATCCTCTACTGCTTTCCCAGGCCATAGCAGAGAGCTGGATCAGAAGTGAAGCAGCCGGGACTCGAATCAGTGCCCATATGGGATGCCAACCCTACAGGAGGCAGCTTTACCTGCTATGCCACAGCGCCGGCCCCCAAATCAGTCAATCTTGAAAAAAAAAACCCTAGGCCCTTTAAAATTACTTGTGGCTCTCAAATATATGTCTGATTATCTCTGCCTTTGTTTATTTTGTTCTTATCAACAAGGTCACAAGGGCATGAATAGAATTCTTTGGATCAATGAATTGGATCAAGGTCTTTGAGTCAAACAGACTTGACTTCAGATCCCAGGCTTGCCACTGACCAGCTCTGTGAACTTGCATAAATAATACAATCAGTATAGGCCTCGGTGTCCTCATTGGTAAAGTAGAAAAGACAACACCTAACTTCGGAGACTGCTAACTTACATAAATTGCCTAGCACAGGAGCCATTCAACAGATGCTAGTTCTCTTCTTTATGCCCCTCCTAATTTTGTCCAGACCCTCTTGAGGGTTGTTTTGATATTTTTAAATTATTTGCTTGATAATTTAATGCTTGCCCTCATCAAACGCAGAGGAGAATTTTATTTACTGAGTGAGCGAGTTGCACTTTCTGGTTGGGAGACGTTTTAGAGAATTTCACGACCTCCCCCACTTCTTTTCCCAAACTTGATGTTGATCAATCATCAGTTCATAGTTCCTCCTTTGGGCACATTTTAATGTTCTGTTTTATCTTTTTTTGTTAAGATTTATTTATTTATTTATTTATTTATTTGAAAATCAGAATTATAGGAGAGGGGAGAGATTGATCTTTCTTCTGGTTCGTTCACTCCCCAAATGGCTACAACAGCCTGGACTCTAACAGGTGCCCAGATGGGATGCCTGTGTCACAGGTAGTGGCTTCACTTGCTGTGCCACAATGCCAGCTCCTATTTAATCTTTTTTTAAAGGGTTGCTTTAAAGTGATCACTACATTATATCTGTTTTCTCTGTTTCTCACTTTCAGCCCTCTGGATTTACTTTCTAGATTAAAAAAAAAAAAAAGCTTAAATTAAAGTTTCCCAACCATTACTGCCAAGTCACTAGTTCTATTTAAAGTTTGCTTTTCAAAAACAGTTACTTCATATCGATTCTATGCTGGAAGGATTCACAGTTGCTCTCAATATGAAACACAGATGCCCGTGTTGTTGACATGACATAAAATGAACTCAAATGGCTTTGCTAAAATTACTATTTCAGAGAACAGCTTCACTAAGTCGGTATCTGAAGAGATCTCAGTGACCTCTGGGAAGCAATGGACTTGAAACCCAGCCCCAGGGTGGAAAAATGCAAGGTGCCCATGGGCTCTTACAGGGGTCACTGTGGTCAGGTGTTGTGGGTTTCATGAACTTGAAACTTGAAAGACAAACTGATGGGAAAGAATCCCTACACTACAGACCAAGTGAAGTAAGTGTTCAGCAGAGGTACAAGCACGGGGAAATGCAGGAATTCTTCACAGCAGCATTAGGAGAGGGTGCCGCTTGAATACCCAGGCTGAGATGGAGAGAGTCTGACGCGGAAGAGTCGCTCACCCGAAGCCAGATGATGGTTGTACAGTGTTTGCCTAAGTCAGAAAAAAGAGAAGCAAGAAGAAAGATAGATTTGGATCTTAGAGCCTTTTCTTTACAAAGATAGCTGACTGGTTAGGGTGATGGTGACCAAGCAAACAGAGGATGTCTTAGTAAGTACTTGGTTTGGATCTTAGTGAGAGGGACCCGTTTATTTATTACTATGGTTTTTTTTTAAAAAAGATTATTTATTGGAAAGGCAGAGAGGGGAAGAGAGAGAGACAGACAGACATAGACAATGAGGTTTCCATCTGCTGGTTCACTTTCCCAAATGGCCACTACAGCTGGCGCTGGGCCAAAGGGAAGCCAGAAACCAAGAACTCCATCAGGGTCTCCCATATGGGTGGCAGGAACTGAAGTACTTGGCTCATCATATGGTGCCTCCCAGGCACATCAGCAGGAAGCTGGATCGGAAGCAGAGGCAGTGGGCATCCCAAGCATCGGCTTAAGCACTGCACCAGGACACCTGCCCTTCCCCCCACCTCCAAGGTTATCTTTAGTCACTGTCTTCGAAAAGGTAGTTGATGACATTTATTTTGGCCTACCAGGGAGGAAGGAAGGGCATGCCAGTTTTTCAAGAGGTTGTTCACTTTCACAGGGAATGAATTCTCCTTTCTCTTCTGTTGGCTGATTTTTCTTTATGTATATATATAGAGAGACTGTGCAATAGTTAAAAATGTGTGTCTTGGGGCAGGCGTTTGTTCTAGCAGTTCTAGCCTGCGTCCCATGTTTGAGTGCTGTTTGAGTCCTGGCTCCAATTCCTTAGTCAAGCTTCCTGCCAATGCAGAGCCAGGCAGATGCCGGCTCAAGTAGTTGGGTGCCTGCCACCCACACGAGGGACTTGGATCCTGGCTTTGGTCTGCCCCAACCCCTCCCAGCTGTTGCAGGCATTTGAACCAGCTTGTAGACTAAATTATAAGCGACTGTTAGCTCATAATCTTTCTTCCAAGGATCAAAATGAACAGAGTTCACCCTAGAAACAGGACTGGGATATGCAGTGGTTCCCAAATGCTGGCCAAAAGGCTCAAGCACAAACTCCAGGGATGCTTTTTGAAAAACACAGGTTTCTGTCCTCATGCCCTGTTGGAGATCCTGACTCAGGAGAGCTGGGGAAGGGCTTTGAGAGTCCATGTTTTCAGGAAGCGCTCCCAGGAGACTCTGATGCACATCTAGGTGTGGAAACCAATTATGGGAGAGAGCAGGGCTTGAGACGAGGGAAGCACGGCTGAGAAGGAGGAGGTGACACTTTGTCCGAAGGAGGGAAACGAGGGAAACCATCCTACTTTGGGTTCAGTTCTTTTTGCCTTTCTGATGAGTGACGATCTGGGAGCTTGAAATTGGTCATGGGGGCAACGCTGAAAGCACAGAAATTGGCTGATGCTACCATCCGTGCTCCTTCTCCTTAAAGCCAGGGTACCACTGTCTGAGATTATTCTCCCATTTTATTACACTTGCCAAAGAAAAATCCACTTAGGATATGGGATAGTGGAGCCACATAAATGACCGTGGAGGTCTCCAATAAGTTACTCCAAAGATGTCGCTCCAAAGACTGCTGTGTGATCTCACAGAGACAGCATTCCTCAGAGTACCTCATACTCGGGCGTATTTTCCTCTTGAACCTTCAGAACCGGCTAGTTTGACCCTCTGTGTCTTCTTAGCCCTCAGTTCAGCTGAAAAGATCCACATTTCCCCTTGTGTTCAACAGACCTTAAATGCACTGTTCTTAAAAAAAAAAGAAAAGAAAAACCTTTTTCCCTGAGTTGTAGAAATAAATTAATTTATGGTGATGTCCCTTCTTTTTTTTTTTTTTTTAAACAAACATATCTCTAGAATCGTTGGAAGTGATTTCTTGGCATAGAAACATGTAGTTGATGATCTGGGTCCTGAAACAGACTCTGGTTATGGTTGAAATGAAGAGGAAGTGAGAATAGAGAGGATTTAATTGCTCATGGGAATAAATCTATTGGCTAGTGGATTTGGATCAGGAGCCTTGTTTATTCAGGTTTGATGAATTTATGACCATGAACTAAAAAGCGTACACATAAGGAATATGGCATTCAACATGGTGCTTATCAAGATACTGGAAGGAAAAAAATAGCCTAGAACATTAATAGGGCCAATGACTCCTTGGTTTATTTGGCAGGAAGCTCGCTAACTGCAAACAGAGTCCCCAAATCAATGCCACCAATATTTGTTGAATGAATTAATGTGCCCAGGCAAGTATTCTATTACATTCAGGATAGATGTTCTGAGGAAGAATAGCATCAGTTTATTTTGTTTTCTAGATCAACTCATTAAAGGCAACAAAGGCAATCATTGAGATTAGAAAGTAGGAAAAACTTTGTGTTCCAACATGTTTAGAGAAAAAAAAAATAAAAATAAAAATAGCCATCACAGAAACACGGGAGGGCTCCCCTCAAAGAAGGCTTCCCTACATTGTCTGCATTCCACTCTGCACTCTCCCCAATGCATGGTCTACCTTTTCCATTACGCTTTCTCCTGTAATGTGGGGGACAAGAACAGTAGCTACATCAATGTGCTCTTGTGAAATTAAATGAGTCAATGCACACACATACATGCCCTCTGAACGGTGGATAGAAAATGGTTCATGCTCACTAAATGTCAGCTGACACTGCCGAATCACCACCACCATCACCACCACCACCACACCATCACCACCACCATCACCATCACCATCACCATCATCACCACCACCATCACCACCACCACCATCACCATCACCACCACCATCACCACCACCACCCCCATCACCACCACCACCATCACCACCATCACCATCACTGCAGTGCGGCACAGAGGACTGAGAGGACTTCTCTGTAAGTTGCTCCCCACCTCACATGCCTGATCTTTCAGGGAGAACTCTTGATCTCTATAGACCCAGGGCTTACAACCAATAAATGTTTCCTGAACTAAACTGAAATTTATCTAGGCTTCTGCATCAGGTTTTCAATGGTTCCAACTCCTAGGAAGATAAACTAGGAAAGAAGGTATTAAAGAAGAAAGGACTGTTATATGTTCCCTGCTGACAGTGCAGGGCCTGGATGTTCCCCAGGCCTAGTTAATCTCATGTCTGTGATTATTTTCCTGATAGAAATATAAAGCTTATTTCCTTGATATACATTGGTAGGTTCTGGTTCTGAGAAATGAGGAACTAATTGTACAGAAGAAATCTTCTAGGATTTGTCTTCCTGTAGGTGTGGCCGCTCTACCTAGACCACAGCAACATTTTCCAGTCTGTTCCATAGAACACTGATCCCAAAAGCTGATCTGTACTAAACGCATTCTCTGATAGCATTGGAAAGACCTCAAAACTCTTTAGGATATTTATAAGGAACATTTGCATGTTTGACTCTGAGAAATTATCAATTTATCAATTCCTAAAACTGAAGGTCATAGAAAAATGCTTTCTCATATAATTCCTACTAACATCTCTTGGGAATTAGTAGTCCAGATCAAACTCTGAAAATCCTATACCATAGAAACATATTTCCATTTTTTTCTCAGAAAAATCTCTACATAATTTACTTTTTAAAATTCGATATATGCACACAAATAGAGATGTAAACCTTAGTTACTTTGGATGCTTAGTTAAGCAGGATGTTCTGAATAATTTAAAACATTTAACCCAGAGCTAAGTGTTACAATGCTTTTTCCTCCTTAAAAAATTATTTGTGAGGTGAAGAAAGAGAGACCAAGAGGGATCCCATGCCCTTGGTCACTCTCCAAATGTCCATAATGGCTGAGGTTGGGTCAGGCCAAAGTTGGGAGGAAGCCAGGAGCCAGGAATTCAATTCATATATCCTATGTGGGTGGCAGAGACCCAACTACTTGAGCTATCACCTGCTGCCTTCCAGGGTCCACATCAGCAGGAACCTGGAATTGGGAGTAGAACCGGGACTCACATCCAGGCATTGGATACGGTATGTGGGCATCTTAATGGGTATCTTAACCACTAGGCCAAACACCAGCCTCCTACAATGCAGTCTCAGTCTTTACTATGATACTATCTCCTGAGAATTTTGCCGAAATCCTATCTGATTCAGGAGGTCTGGGCTGGGAGCAGAGGTTCTGTATTTCTAACTAGCAACCATGAGATGCCAATGTGGCTGGTCTGTGGACCACACACTGAGTAGCAGGTTGCTTTTCTGCCTTGGTAAGCACAGTAGAACAAATATAATAAAATTGTTATTTTGAATAACACAATACATGTTGTTGATGGACCCACACACTGAGATAGTTTAAATTTTTAAAATATCAGCTTGTTTTCTTGATACTACCTTCCTGACAAACACGGGAAGTAACAGAGGGAGACGGCTAGTGACAGCACTGTCCCTATCAGCCCTTGCATGAAATCTGCTCCATTGGAGATACTTTGTAAATGTTAAGTACATTAACATATTTATCATCAGAGTTAAAAATTGAAGATGTGATGTAAGATAATCTGCTAAGGAAGGAATTATTGATAGGAAAACATTACTAAATAATCATTAAAATGTTATAAAAAATATTGCCAATCAGACAATGTATGAGGGAGTAAAGAGAAGAACTAGATGTGCTAACAAGTGTTGGGATCTACTGCAGGCTCAGAAAAGGGAAGAGAAGACCAGAGTCTCACTCTGGTAGGAAGAGCCAGAGGAAACCCAGACTGGGGAAGTGGACGCAGGAGTCTTTGCCCACACATATTCTGGAAGAGTCACAAGTGAATTCAGGAGGTACGCCTTCATCAGGGAGTCCACCCAGTGGCTGGGGGCTATCTAGAGCCAGAAAGAAGGAAATAGAGGTCTTTCCTACTAACTCATCCACCTCCCAAAAATTATGCTAAAAGAACTAAATTGGTATCAACTATTGTCATCATTTCCCACTTGGGGTATTAAGTACCATTTAAATATTTGTTAACTAAGAATGGCTTGTAGGACGACTTATTAGCTGTAGATTCTAGCTTCAAGTCTTTCAGTAGCCCAGATGTTGATATTTCCTGTCTTAATGTGGTCTTGAAATTTTCATTCAAATGGTCTTGTGCCTTTGGTCTTCTGATACTTGGATATTATCTATTAATATTAGCTTCACAGAGCCAAGATGTTTACTGACTGGCTATCAGCTACTTGTGGGTAGTCCAATCCATGAGTTACTCTGACTCACCCAATGAGATGTCCAAGATGAAGGCACCTTTGGCCACCCATTCTCTCTGCTGCTCATGTTCTCCTAACACAAGACTGATCATTCTTGTGTGTGTGTGTGTGTTCCACTAGCTGCCCTATCCACATATATAGTTACCATTAGACTGAAAGCTTTGTGAAAAGGTTATGCCTCTCATGCTGACAGTCATAGTTCTCAGAAATTGGCATCTCAGACACATAGTGGTGCTCAGTAACAATTTGCTGAGTCAAAGAATAATCTTTAAAAAGATGCAAATTGCTCAAATTCATTGATAGTGAAAGAATGTTCAGACATTTTCATGGGCTGAAAAAAAATAAAAACTTATGAATTAGGCTAGTTTTAGCTACATTCTTAGGTTTTCCTTTAAAAAAAAAATAGAAATCAGAAGACCAAGACCTATACAATTTGTTCTGCACAAGTCCCTAAATGAGCCGTGTAAGTGATAGTGCCTACTAAGAAAGAGTCAACATTTCCCTGTGTGTAATCCCCTCTCTCTTATTCCTTTTACAAAACTATAAAACCACGAGAGCTTTAGGATTTAAAAAGCTAGAACTGGCAATCTTTTTACATTTGTTGAGAGCATATGAGCCATAGCTTGAGCATACAACACAAACCAAAAACCAACATAAAACAAAACCAAAATGGGCAAAAGGTATGTATTCTGGCTTCAAGCCTGCCAGTAAACCTTTTTTTCTTTTTTAATTGGAAGGATTTATTTCAATGACTTTAATGGGTATTAATTCTTTGTAGATTTACCTGTCTCATGATTTTACAAAGGTAACAATTTAAAAATTGATCAAAGTGAAAGGCAATGAATAATATGCGATACTTTCAAATTCACCTAAGCTACACATCATAAAAAAATGTAGTGCAAATAAATATTCTGGTTTCTCTTCAGATCATATAAATATATTGCAAGCATATGTCACTTCCCAAATGCAGTTATTACAATGGCTCTCAGTGCCCTAGAGAATAAATACTGACATGTTTAGGCTGGCAATCAATTTCCTTTAAAACCCAGCCCAATCAATCTTCAGAAGATTTCTTTCAGTATTCCTCTTGGTCTTGTACTCTTTACTCAAATGAAGTAGACTAGCTATTTGCTATATTGGCACATACGAGAGGCCCCAATGTTAACGAACTGTTAAACACTGTTTAGCCAACGTAAACATTTTGGGGTCATCATTTAGACAAGAATTTCTCAAACTACTGTGCATCAGAATCACCGGAAGGAATTGTTAACACTCAGGTTGCTGGGCCCCATCCAGAGAACTGCTGAATCAGTCGATTGGGGTGGGGGGCCTGGGAATCTGCATTTCTAACACATTTCCCAGATGATGCTATTGGTGCTCCATCAAGGGACTACACTTTGGGCATCACTGGTTTACGTGTTAACTGTAACATAGGTTGAATGCTAAGAGGGCAAGTCCAACACCACCTGAGTCTTAGCAGACCACGTGAGGTCGTGCCACTCTGATGCTCAAGAGCCTTGGCCTGGCCAACTCAAGCTTCTACTCCAAATTGAAGCCGGTGCCTAGAGAGGCCTTCAGGGAAATATCTGTTGCCCTCCTGTCTTCAGTCACTTCTCTGATCTCATCTGCTACGACCCCCCAGATTCCATTCTGATGCAACCAAGTTAACGTCCAAGCTTTTTCCTTTGACACATACAGCACTTTTCTGTCTTCAAACATTTGTTCTCACCCTCTGTCTAGAATGCTCTTCCCCAATTGAATATTTGACCAGTTTCTTCACTGTCTTCGAAATTCTTGCTGGTTTTACCTTTCTAGTGATGAGGCCCACCCTCAAAACCCTACTCAGTACTGCCCCTTGCCAGTCCTCTTCCATCTTAAACCTTTGGCTTCCTATATCCTTTTTCACTTAAAAAAATTTTTTTTGCTTGTTTGAAAGGCAGAGTTGCACAGGCAGAGAGAGAGAGAGAGAGAGGTATTCCATCCACTGGTTCACTCCCCAGGTGACCACAATGACTGGGCAGATCCAAAGCCATGAGCCAGGAGCTTCTTCTGGGTCTCCCATACGGGTGCAGGGGCCCAAGGACTTGGGCCATCTTCTACTGCTTTCCCAGGCCACAGCAGAGAGCTGGATTGGAAGTGGAGCAGCTGGGACTTGAACTGGTGCCCATAAGGGATGCCGGCACTGCAGGCAGAGGCTTTATTGCTACACCACAGTGCCGGCCCCTCTTCACTTGTTTTATTTCTTCTTCTTTGGTAATACCAGCTTTTGTCACCATCTCACATACTACATACTCCATGTATTAATTATATTTACTTGTCTGTTTCCTCCTTGAAAGCAGGGATCTTTCTTTTGTTCCCTAGTGCATCCTGAGCACTGGGCATGTAATAGGAGCTCTATACTCATAGACAGTCATCGAATGAATGAATAAACTAACCGATAAATACATTAAGTACAAAACTGTACAACATACCCTTTTGAGTAAATGCTATATAATGTCTTTTTGAAAATGTTACCTGCTGTCCAAATTGTCTAGGTTACTCAATGATAAATTCTTTTCCTTTCTTCTTGTTATGCTTGATTGTTCATAATTCTCATTTTTAGATATTTGTATTAGTGATATAAAGCTATAGTATGGATACACACATACACATATCTATCTGAGGAAGCAGAACCTGTACAAAATGGACTGAATATGTTCTGTGTCAAAGCAATTTCATAAGTAGACATTTGGGGCCGACGCTGTGGCATAGCGGTTAAAGCCGCCGCCTGCAGCACCGCATCCCATATGGGCATCAGTTCAAGTCCCAGCTGCTCCACTTCCAATCTAGCTCCCTGTTGATGGCTTGGGAAAGCAGTAGAAGATGGCCCAAGTCCTTGGGCTCCTGCACCCACATGGGAGACCCGGAAGAAGCTCCTGGCTTTGGATTGGCCCAGCTCCGGCTGTGGCATCTGGGGAGTGAACCGGTAGATGGAGGACCTCTCTCTGTCTTTCCCTCTCTCTCTTGTCTATGCATCTCAAGTAATTAAATAAATCTTTAAAAAATAGATATGCACATGCATACTTTATCTTTTAAAAAATATTCACTTATTTGAATGAGCAACAGAGAGAGACAGAGGAGGAATGAGAAAAAGAGATCTTCCATCTGCTGGATCACTCCTCAAATGGCCATGACAGCCAGGCCTAGGCCAGGCTGAAGTCAGGAGTCAGGAGCACCTTATGGGTGCCCACATGAGTGGCAGGGGCCCAAACACTTGGGTTGTCCTCCACTGCCTTCCAGGTGCAATAGCAGGAAGCCAGATTGGAGGCAGAGCAGCTGGAACTCAAACTGGCAGCCCGACATAGGAAACTGATAACACAGGTGGCTGCTCCATCTGCGACCCCACAATGCCTGCCCCCATCCTTTATCTTAGTTCTCACTAGCACATTGCAGAATTTTATGTGTGAAGAAATTGCATCCATGGAGCTTCAATAGCTGGCATAGGGTCATACGCTGATGAGTGGCAGTGAAAGTATCTACTATAGGTCTGTCTCAAACCTATGCAAATGAAAGTCTGAGCACAAATGAGGAGCAGGAACAAAACAGAATTCTCAAACATTGTGACACAAATCCGAGTTTGGGGCTGGGTGCTGAAAGTGGGGTGTGCCATATGCTACCTTCCATTATCTAAGTGATAAAGCTGTCATAGGAAGCCCATTCAAATTTCATGTAGCTGCTGCATGTTTCCTCCCTGAAGTTAAAAATATGTCCTTTAAAGAAGCAGTGTGGTTTCTCCTGTAAGGTTTTCCCTGATTCTTACCCATTGTGTTGCTCCCTTCCTGTCACTGCTTTTGGGCTGGAACAAGGAGTCCTTGGTGGGGAAAAGAAGGGCATGACCGCCAGTCTCCTTTAACAGTCTTGAGTGACTTCTGTTGTCTAACGACTTCCGAGTTGACAGACACAACAGGCAGTGTGGTTAGCTGGACAGTGCACACACAGTTGACAATCCCTCAAGCTCTGCCTGCACCCATGTGGTCATATGTCATGGATAATGTCACATGGGCTGGGTAGGTCTTCTGAAATTCTGTTCTTTTTAAAAATATTCTTGGGGTTACACCAACCATAAATCAGAATCTGTTCTAGAAAGAGTTTAGTACTTTGGGGGACAGCATGAAATTATCTGGCTATAAGTTAGGATACCCAGGAAGTATTGACCAAAGAACATTCATGATGAAACCAAAGCCTGCTGTTTTCAACTGTTCAAGTTCAATGTGGAGGTATAATGACCCAAGTGCTGGTAACTATGCTTTGTTTCATTATTTTGGATCCATTTATTGTCTGTGCCCTTCTCAGATTTATTCTGAAGATCATCTTAAATATCTCTCTCTATTCAAAGATTTCCTCTTTTGTTAGTCATCTAGTTGTCCAAAATGTAGTGCTACAGGAAACAGTTTTACTTCACAAAGAGTAAAAAAGTTTATTCTTATGAACATTGTACTATTTTCACTTCACATTCTTGCCTGTTAGCAAGGAATCCATTAGCAGATGTCTGTGAGTGTGTTATCTGAGCCCTTCATGACCTCTCTCTCCGGCCAGCGAAATGAAAATGGAAGATGAGATGCGGAGACTCATCCCTTTTGTACCAGTCATCGTTTTTCTC
Organism: Lepus europaeus; assembly: GCF_033115175.1. NCBI lineage: Eukaryota > Metazoa > Chordata > Mammalia > Lagomorpha > Leporidae > Lepus > Lepus europaeus. Next base: position 25,195,899 of record NC_084836.1, on the reverse strand, counting down.
AATGTGTCCCGAGTGGGCTTACCTTTGCAAGCATCCGGAGCAGAGAACGGTCTCCGGAGGTCGCGGTAGAAGCCAGGCTTGCAGCGCTGGCAGTGCTGGCCTTCCGTGTTGTGCTGACAGTTGGCGCAGACCCCACCGCTCCGGTTCCCTGACGCCTCCCACACGTTAATGTCGAAGTGGCAGGCCTCAGCATGCCCGTTGCACTTGCATGCTGGGAGAGAGGAAGCAGGGAAGGCACACGGTTGAAGCGTAGGCTATTTCACGGTCAGGTAGTTAAAACCAGCGTAAGCAGAGTAGTTTTATTTTGGGTATAGTTTTTGAATAGTGTACGAGACTCAAAGCCTTACAGGAAGGGATGCGTTGAGAACTCCAGCCTCCCCACTCCTATTTCCCCTGCCTGCTTCCCCTTGCCTGCAACAGGTTCCTTTTCTTTGATTAGTTTCTTGTGTATCTTTCTAATTTTTCATTATGGATTATTAATTTGAAAAAGTAAGTTTTAGGATATGCCTGGAAGTCAACCAAATGTACATACTATGTTTTATCTCCCTAACTGGTAGATAATTGATAAATGATCAATTATTTATAAATATCAATTATTTATTTTGGAAAGACTATTTCAGTGGTCACCATTTTTTCCCCTTTTTGATGGGGACGCTTCCACTTGCATCCTGCCATGCCCCAAGGGTGGCCACTGTGGGTCTCCTGACCTGACTGGGCAGGCAGAGATACTCAGGCATTATTTGAGGATGACAGTCAATACTGCAGACACTGGCCTGAATTCATGCTCGCAAGGGGGCCTGGAAGGAAACTTCTGGTGGACAGCACATGGTCATGGCAAGTGGGTTGATCTCCTCTCAGGAAGTGCCCTCCCTTCCTCCACTGTTGCTGTACTGGTGAATTTAGCAAGGCTGCTACAGACGCCTCAGTTTTCTTATGGAAGAGGCCTGCAGTATTTCCTATGTAACAGTTTCTCAAAGGCATTTCCAAGATCATCAGGCAACAGCAGCAAGGGACAAGTCTCTGTGTCCTTCATGTATTTAGCTATGCGGTGGGTTCCTGTGGAAAGAACCAGAATGGCACTCTAGGAATTCAGAAATTCTTCAGATTCTCTTGATGAATGATCTGGAATGAGAATCCAGACTTTTCCATGTAGGTCAACCGTATTTGAAAATGTTTGTGCTATTGTTTTTCATTGTTTCCTGGATATGTTATGATATTTGGCTAGACTCATATCTTTAAAAAGCATATTATAAGATAATTTAAGATTTATGCTTAAAGGAAATCCTTTACATTTCCTAGAAACAAAAATAAATCAATATGATTCCCAATTGTGTATGGGAAGAGCTCTCACAACTTTACCCACAGTAACTGCCTGTACATCCTGGCAAAATGCAGCGTTGTAAGTATAAACATTTTGGGCATGTGCATGTCTCTGAACGTCCCAAACTGAACATTAAAAAATGGTTTTATCTCTTTTTTTACCTTTTTACCTCTTTTTTATCTTCCTATCTAATCTCCAGTCTCAAACTCAAAATTAGTCCTGGTAATACAATCCCATGCAGGATTTACAGTTTTACTTTCAAATCTGACCCCTTCATTTCAAGTATCATCAGTGAAAAGCAAAGGCATCATGGCATTATGGGAAAAGTACCTAATTTGGAGACTGGAGATCAAATCCTGATTGGACCCTGTACTAACTCTGGCAAGTCATCTAATCTTACTGAGCCTCAGTTTCCTAATCTCTAAAGTGGGATCAACACCACCTGCTTTGTTGGGTTGTTCTGAGAACTGAATCCAAGAGAGCTATTTTCATGATTGTAATTCAACATCTCAGCTATGAGAACAACTGTCCACTGTAATCCACAGTTGCTCTTGTGTCCACTCATGTTTTTATTACGTCAAATTCTCAAGGAGGGCGCTCAGGTTCCAACAAGTGCCCAAGCAAACAGGCAACATGTTCTTGACAAAACAGTCCCGTTGGCAACTTCACAAAGAGTCACTGTTGACAGTGGTTGAAGTTATAGTGGGCTGCGATATGGGCTGTGTTTCAGAGGTTGGAGGGTCTGTCACCCAGCACTTTACCCTGTGTTTCCGGAGACACCAAGGAGTCCATAAATCAGCTTACTTTCCAAAGAAGGCTTTTGAGTTTTCGTGGGCTTGTTACTTACTTCTGCACTCCTTAGGAGCCCCGGTTCTGCCATCAGCTGCCTCCCAGGGCCGGTCATTGTACAGTGGTGCACACTGCTGGCAGTGGCTGCCTGCTGTGTTGTGCTTACACATACACTTCCCATGGACCTACAAACAACATTAAGTAAGAGCTATGAGCACAAACGATGTTAGGGAAGAGCACTCTTCCCCAATCTCATCTCATTAGTTTAGGCATTCAGTCGCTTTTCTGAAGGAGACAGCAATCAAGAGATCCTTTTTTAAAAAGCTTGTATTTATTTGTTGGAGAGACGGAGAGACAGGGAGAGAGAGGCAAATAGATAGGGAGAGAAAAAGTTCCATCCACTGGTTCACTCCCCAAATGCTTGTCATGGTCAGAGCTGGGCCAGACCGAAACTGGTGGCCTGGTACTCAATCCAGGTTTCTCCTATGGTGTCAGGAACCCAAGTACTTGAGCCAGCCCCATTCCCTCCCATGGTTGGCATTCACAGGGAGCTGGAGTCAGGAACCAGAGGACTGTATTGAAGCCAGGAACTCTGACATGGGACACAGCATCTTAACTCCTAGGCCAAATGCCCACTGCAAGAGAGCCTTTCTAGAGTGTGTATTGGGATTAATTCAAAATATTAAGAAATATAATTTCTTGGCCGTGGTTTATATGATCCTATTGAGAAATTCTGAGTACTGGCTAAGCATTTAAGTGTAAAAAATTTAAAAATTTTTTAATTTATTTGAGAGGCATAAGTACAGAGATAGGGAAAGAGAGAGGAAGCACTCCCACTCCCTGGTTCACTCCCCATATGCCCACAATGGCTGGGGCTGGGCACAGGTCAGAGCAAGGAGTCAAGAATACAATGCAGGTCTCCTATCGGGTGGCAGGAACCCAATTACTTGGGCCATTGCTGCTGCCTCTCAGCATCTGGAGTGGTGGTAGGCTGAAGTCAGGAGCCAGAGCCAGGACTTGAACCCAGGTACCATGATTTGAGTTGTAGTTATCTTAACCTACTAAGCTAAATGCCTACTCTCAAGTAAATTTTATTACCTTTACAATTCTGTTCTTTGTATAACAGTAGTATGTCTTCACTATATAACATTTAGAAGCCTAGAATTTCATCACAAAGTGATATTAATAGCAACATTTGAAGTAAGTATTTCCAGTACTTTTAAAAATATAATTGTATTTAAAACCTTATTTTAACATAACACATTGAGACTATCTTTCCTGTTCATTTAATATTTTAAGGTTCTCTTGTATAGTGTACAACTTATTTGACCAGTCTCCTATTTTATTGTTAAAATATAGATACTTATTACAATATTTAAATATTAATATTTAATTGTAAATGGGTTCTATATTTAATACTGCAACGAATATCCTGGTAGCTAAGTATTTATGTAAATCTTTAACTATTTTCATCGAATGTGTTTCCTAGAAGTAAAATCAAAGGGTCAAAATACATACAAGTTTATCATTAAGGTTTTAAATGCAGTTAGTTATAGTGAGTGGGTATTTTCTTTTGATCTGACAGTACAGAGTAGTTGAGGGTTTTTTTAAATTAAAATATTGTACTTCACAGGGAGAATTATATCAGAATTCTTAGGGAGAGTTTAATACTTTTTGTATTACCTTACTGATAATCTCTAAAAATGATTATTTTGGGCCATCCAAACTACCTCCTAATGCTAAGAATTTCCATGAGTTCCAGTACCATTCATTGATGTACAAGGCCAAGGTTATCGAACTGAAATAGCCTACAAAGTAGCTCAGGATGGTGTTCATAAAATGTGGAGCTATGAGGTTCTTTTTCCCCTTGAGAAGCAGTGTTAAAGATAATAAAGTGTACCAGCCAATAAATAAATATTTCATGAATGTCTACAATGGAGAGTCACCAGGCCAGGTCATGTTTGGTACACAAAGCACTACTATACAAAACATAAATTCTGTCTTGTAGTTGGACAAAAAAGACTAACATAGGAGAAAATAACTAGACAATATGTAAATTCTAAGATGCAACATGATGTTGAAATTCAAAAGATGCTGAAGTAAGCACACCCTGGTGGTGGTGGAGGGCTTCAGGGGAAGGGTGGAGATTTGGGAGAGCCTTTGTCGGGCAGAGGGGAGACACTTCCAGGAAGAGGAAGCACAGTGAGCCAAGGTGTGAAGATAATCTATGAACCAAGTTTACTTCAATGCTTCTAAAGTATTTGACAGCAACAAAAAGAAGCTACTATAAACAACTTGCACTTAGAGTAGCCAAACTAAAGAAAGTCCCCTGAAAGTAAATTTCAACAAACCTGGAAATAGTCACCCCAGTACACTGATGTACTATTGTTTGACCTAAGATGACACTTGGATGAATGACCTCATCTCATCTAGGATTCCCTTTGTTTTAATATTCTCTTTATTTATTTCTTTTTAAATATTTATTTATTTGAAAGGCATAGAGCTATAGGGGGTGGGAGAGAGAAAGAGAGAGTGAGAGAGCGAGTGAGCGTGCATCCACTGGTTCATTCTCCAAATGGCCACAATGGCTAGGGATAGTCCAGGCCAAAGCCAGGAGCCTAGAACTCTGTCCAGGTCTTCTACATGGATGCAGGTGCTCAAGGACTTGGGCCATCCTCCACTGCTTTCCCAGGTGCTTTAGCAGGGAGCTGGATCAGAAGTGGAGCAGCCAGCACTTAAACTGGTGCTCATATGGGATGCTGGCATTGCAAGCAGTAGCTTAACCTACTGCACCACAACACTTGCTTCCCTTTAATTCTCTCTTAACATATATGTGTACATTTTTCTTAGAGTGTAGGATTGGCTCCTTGGAGTAAGGTGATATTGCAAGAATGTTAATTGTCTTTACGGATATTCAACTCACATGATAGATTCAACTTATTGGTTTTGGTTTGGAATGTCCACGTATGAGTTGAGTTATAATGATGTATTTCTCGGGCTTCTCTTCATGACTGTCTCTGATGTGAACTGTTTATATATAGAAGTCCCATGGACTTCTCCATTCACACATTCAGGCAAGCTCTAAAGACAGAATAGTGTTTAAATTCAGAGTGCTGCAGGAATTCCTACTGATCTATAAAAAGTGACGGGTTTTTATGCTAGCTCCTAGATATCTGATTTTTCCAAGCATCTTTTTCTCTGAAGTATATGAAGTAGAGATGCTTCAGTCCTGCTGCCTTCATTCAGTCTGCATCACTCAGCACTCCCTCTCATTAGGAAAAACCAGGAACTCCTTCTTATCAGATAGCTTCCACAGGGTAAGTTTCTTTAAAGGCTCTCAGTAAAAGTTGGTGATCCACTGTTACCCTGGTAACGCTGGATGCTGACTTCAAACCAAATGGAGTCTTTGGAAAACTGACTATGGAGGAGAAGCATGAGGCTGAAGAATTTAGTGACGTGCAGGAGCACGTATGCTGTTGAAAGAAACAGCACAGTAGAGATTAGTAGGAAAGCTCCTTTTGTGATTGTCGAAATCCCATGGCACATCAACAGCAAAACAATCATATAAAGCACATAAATAATTTGATAGAACTGGAGTCAGCATCCCTCTTCCACCATCGCCATTACAAAGATTCTAATGGAGAATTATCTGAGGAGGGTGTTAGAGAACATGTTAAGGAATAGAAAGTAAATATGATAGAGAACAAAGTCAAGAAATGGTATCTGTGCAGAACCTCTTGGTGTAGTCACGAGGCTATGTCTTGAAAGGTTCACAGCATTTTCCTTAGGGAGCAAAGACAACAACATGAGCATTCCACAGTCAATACACAAAGCAGAGGTATGTACTGGAGAAGAGGGTTCGGACCAGTCACAGCACCCACTGTGAACATTGGCTTTATCCTATAGGCCATGCAGACCTGCTGAAGATTTTTGAATGAGGAAATGATTGAAAGGTATAGTAAATACACTTTCTTTCCTTCTCTTAAAAAAATTCTACGTCCTCCCATCTTGACTGTTATGTTCTTTCTTTTTTCTTCCCTTTTCACTGTTTCTTTTCTACATTTCCCCTCCTCCAACTCCACTTATGACTTCCAATAGCCAATGACACTCACATGTATTTTCTGAAAATATTCAGAATTTTAAGTTGCATTTGCTGCCCTCTTTTGCAGTCTTTCTACTTTTTAGTAGTCATTTTGTGAGTACTGCATAAAGACGGGTGCAACCAAGCATTGTTAGTTTTCTTTACAAAAACTGAACTCTGATCATGGGTTCAGTTTTTCAGGTTTGGTCTTGGAAGGCCCAAGGCCTATCTGCAATTTCGCCTGACTCCTGGCCCGTATATTTCAGGCTTCAGGAGGCCATAGACACCTAGGGTAACTTCACCAAACATTCACATGGATCACAAGGGAATGTCGTTTTAGGATAGGCCAGTTCCCTCTGCAGAAGGAGTTCAGGGCACTCCCCTGTTCCCACATGCCGAGGATGGGGATGAACCTCCCAGGGTCTGAAAGATGCTAGCCCAGCAAATTGTTCTGCACACAGAAAAATTCAAGGAGCTGTCATTTTGAGAATGACCAAAAATAGCTGTAAATCATTACCTAGACTATTTGAAACAAGAAATCCTTCCTCAGCGATACAACTGTTGCTGTTCAAGCTTGAAAGATCACCCACTATTTGATTCTCGTGAAAAATGTGCAAGTAAAAGTAGGTCTTTATTGAAAAAAAAAAAATAAAGCTTTAGTAACAGGTTAAACATAGCTCTTGTTTGATACACAAACATGAACTAGATGAAGAGCAGGAATATGGGATTATGTACCAGAGGTTTAGCTGAAGAGGAGTGATGTTTTGGCTCTCTAATTGGAAAATGAGACATTTGACTTAACAACAAAACTATAACTCCTAATTATCAAGAGGTATATAAAAATTTGGACATTCTATGGGTTTAAGCCCTTCTGCTTTGCTAAGAACACTCTGCAATGTCAAAAGTTTTCATACTCATATCTGAGTTTGCTATTGTTATTAACCTCCTTGCCATTCCTTTTTGTTTTTAGCCTCTTTGTCTTCCAGGAAGGGATCCATAATTCCTGGGACAGCATGTTCATTTAGAGTTGTACACTTCTGTGACAGAGATTTTATTAAAACCAAATAGACATAGAAAAGAAAATATCATAATATCATCTCTTCATATTTGAGGCTACCTACTTTAGAATTTAAGCAGGTAGAGGGCAAGGTGGAAAATTATCTTTCACCACCATCATTGAAAGATATACAGGTCTTGCCTAGAAAAACTACATTGTTATTGTTGTTCATTTCTGCACAGAAGGATTTCAGGAATCACCAACCATGGCCGTGGCAGGAAACGTTAGGACACTGGTCACTGACCAGATTCAAGCGTCAAGAAGAAGGGATGGACAGTGCCTCATCAAGATGTGGTGGAATATGTCAAACCTGGGTGGAAAATTCACTCAGACAACTCTGAGGCTCTTTTGAGTCCTTAGGCTTCACTCTACTGTTTGGTTGCAGGCAACTCTTCATCATCTTTACCAGAGGAGAATCAAAATGACATGTAACTGGTCCTGTTCCCAACTCACTAATGTAGAACAGGACCACTTCCAGAATTATCTGGAAATCAAACAAGGGGGAAGCAAGGAGAGTATTTCTTTTTTTCTTCCAGACACTACCTGATGTGGCACAAATGGAAAAGTAAATAAACATTAATAGATAGTGTCTGAGGGTGGACTTTCTCTTGTGTGTGTTGGCTACATGACAGCTAGGATAAATTCCATTTTTTTCCCTTATATCCCTCCTACTTTCTTTCTTCTCTCCTGCACATTTCCCATTGCTTGTGATTAATCTTAGACTAAACATTATGCTGGTTTTCCCTCCCAAATAAAGATGGACTTTATCATCTAGTGATGTTCACCACGGAACAGCCTTCACCACCATGGAACTGTAAGAGCAGAAAATCACTCTGGTTAACACTGCGGATGACTCACATGAGCTAAATCCTTTAGGAATGTCTGATAAAATTTGCTTCCTAATTGCTTTCCAAGAAGGAAGGGAACAAATGTTTTACAGTTCTTTTGTTAAAAATGATAGTAAAAATAAGTGGAAAAAATTAGTTTTTACAGCTAAGTATTCATTAACCATTGGATTTCACAAATTGAGTAATTTCCTTGTGATACCGTAGCATCCCTATTTATATATACATGCTTTGATTTTTATCAATGACCAAGCAACTCTGAATTCCAATAACAAATGAATATTCTCTTATACTGACACTGGACTTGAAAACAATGTTTGTGAAAAGAGGATACAAATAGTGCTTATTCTAGGAACAAAAGGAAAATGCCCACTTACAGGCAGCTGCAGCAATTCACGAGCCTCTATTTCATTGTAACAAATGACTCACAAAGTGGAACAATGTTACACAGCAATCTTAGACCAAATGTGGGTTAAAAACTGATTAATTTCTAAAGAGATAGTAGGGCCCTTTTAAAGAAAAGGATTAACTTCTAAAAGAATGAACTTCTTATGCATGAAAGAGATCAATTCTAATAGCAGGCTAGCCTGTTACAACCTGCTCCTCCTACACGGGCCAAAATCAGGCACAAGAATGATAGAACACAGCCTTTGAATAGAAAGGGTTGTGAGGAGAACATGCCTTTTCCCCATTAAAGGTTTGCAGGCTTTAAGTTAAACGAAGAAATCAGAGTTCTCTGGGGAATATGAAGCACAATTCAAGCAGTCTTCAAAAAGTTCATGGGAGTATTATGAAGGAAGCCATGAGTGCATTTCAAAAATTGTTTACGCCAAAGTAGACTTATCTTCTAATTCCCTCTCTTCATGAGTGTTCTGATGGCTTCTCCGATCTGAGTTTGCTTAAAAAGGGAGCCGGAAACATTGTCAGAATGGAGCAGAATAGGCTCAAGTCTGTGTTCCCAATCTTTGCCCAACAATACGGAGAAGGAAAGCAAATAAAAATGAAAAGCTCGACCATTTATTCTTGGCTCTCTATTTGGACGATAGAGAAGACAGCCCTTATCAGAAAGTGCAGAGAGTAAAATAAAGATAGAAATAGGGGGAAAGCAATTATGGTTAAAGAACAGCAGTTGGCCAGTACTTAGACTCTGCTCCTCCCTGCTTGCCGGTAGCCTGCAGTTCTACCAGTAGAGATTCTGTCTTTGCTCCTAGAATGGTGTTCCAGGCTAAGAGCTCCTTACAAAAGTGCACATACCCTTGGCAGGGGCAAATCCTGAAATTATTTTCAAAAACGTGTCAGTGGGGATGATAAGAATTTATTCTCAATCCTAGATCTGGACTCAGAGTTGCCTAGGGAAGGCAAGGACTTCCCAGAGGAGGGAAATGGATTTATTTATTTATTTTTTTTTTTTAAGATTTATTTATTTGAAAGAGTTACAGAGTGAGGTAGGAGCAAAGAGAGAGAAAGGTCTTCCATCCGTTGCTTAACTCCCCAAATGGCCGCAACAGCCAGAGCTGAGCCAATTCGAATCCAGGAGCTCCTTCTGGGTCTCCCACGTGAGTGCAGGGGCCCAAGGACTTGGGCCATCTTTTGCTGCTTTCCCAGGCCATAGCAGGGAGCTGGATGGGAAGTGCAGCAGCCGGGATTTGAACCATATTGGATGCTGGCACTGCACACTGAGGCTTTAACCCGCTAGGCCACAGCACTGGCCCTAGAAATGGAATATCTTAAGGGGAGGAATTGGGCATTCTTCACTAATGTGACAAGATCCTGGTCTGAGGGACAGACATGGGGAATGAAATGGTTGCAGCCATTGCAAATTCCGTAAGAAAAAGGCATTCAGCAACACTGTTTAAGAATCATAGGGGGGCTGGTGCTGTGGTGCAGCGGATTAAAGCCCTGGCTTGAAGTGCCGGCATCCCACATGGGTGCCAGTTCTAGTCCCGGCTGCTCCACTTCCGATCCAGCTCTCTGCTATTCTCGGCCATTGAGGCTATCTGGGGTGTGAACCAGCAGATGGAAGGCCTCTCTTTGTAACTCTGTCTTTCAAATAAATGAAATAAATCTTTTAAAAAAATCATAGGTTTTCTGCTTCTCTCCCCAAGATGGTAAGCTCTTGCAGGAAGCAATCAGTAGTTGAAATTTCTTTGAGGGGCAGCGCCGTGGTGCACTAGGTTAATCCTCTGCCTGAGGCGCCAGCATCCCATATGGCCGTCAGTTCTAGTCCCGGTTGCTCCTCTTCCAGTCCAGCTCTCTGCTGTGGCCTGGGAAGGCAGTGGAGGATGGCCCAAGTGCTTGGGCCTCTGCACCTACATGGGAGACCCGGAGGAAGCTCCTGGCTTTGGATCGGTGCAGTTCCGGCCGTAGCGGCCATTTGGGGGGGTGAACCAGCAGAAGGAAGACCTTTCTCTCTCTCTCTCTCTCACAGTCTGTAACTCTACCTGTCAAATAAATAAATCTTAAAAAAAAAAAAAAGAAATTTCTTTGAGTACCCATTAGCTGGCATATGGTAGGTTTTTAATAAATACGTGTTAGTTTCATTTTTCATTCAGTCAATACATCTTTAATGGAGCATTGAGAAATTAGCTTAGTTACATCTTAAAAGCTGTTGAGGAACGATGCACTTGATGTGGGTAAGAGGTACTTTCAATCCTCTGTCACATCCTTCACCCAGGATGCTTCCCGTAAGTGGGATGGTGGTTCACTCACCCTGGGCGAGGCATGTGGTAGCCCCGTTCTCCTGTGTGGTGGTCCTGACAGTCATGGAATTGTTGACAGATAATAACAGTAACTAATACTGAATAGCACTTCCCATATACCAGGCAGTGTGTAAACACTATCTCACTTGATCCACACTGAAGCCTAATAAGGCAGGGGTAACTGTTATTACCCAATCTCACAGAGCCAGTAGAGTGGAAGACCAGTCTGATTCCAGTGTCACAGACGGATCTCCCAACCATGCTGTTACATGACCTCGGGAGTGGATTTTGAGGAATCCACTTCAGCCAGGTCTCTTCATGGTGCTGCCTGGATAACATTAGCGAATCCCAGACCAATCTGTTCTTCAAGAGCTCCCCAGGGCAAAGGCGAGATGGGACTCACAGTGAGGCTCTGCGTGGAAAGGTGAGCAGCTTTAAAGGTAAGCGGACATAGGAAGATTGGCCCCAGTGGCCCGTGCCTGGCACGGATTAGTTCAGAGCAAGTAGAGGTACAGAGGATACATGGAGACTCTCACTGGGGAGAGGTAAAATCCATCAGCACGTTGAACTTTCCGATGCCTCCTAGGGGAATTTCCAGGCCACTGCAAGTCTTAACAACTAATCAGGGACTCTTTTGAATAAATTTATAGATGTAAATGAGCTGTAAAGAAAGCTCTGGTCTTGCAGATAGCACCTCATTTAGGTTATCAAGGGCTGGTAACATCTTATAGCTTGGTGGCTTTTACAGTTAATTTTTAAAGAAGATTTATTTATTTTATTTATTTTTTTGACAGGCAGAGTGGACAGTGAGAGAGAGAGACAGGGAGAAAGGTCTTCCTTTTGCCGTTGGTTCACCCTCCAATGGCCACTGCGGCTGGCGCGCTGCGGTGGGCGTACCGCGCTGATCCAAAGGCAGGAGCCAGGTGCTTCTCCTGGTCTCCCATGTGGGTGCAGGGCCCAAGCACTTGGGCCATCCTCCACTGCACTCCCGGGCCACAGCAGAGAGCTGGCCTGGAAGAGGGGCAACTGGGACAATCCAGTGCCCCGACCAGGACTAGAACCCGGTGTGCCGGCGCCGCAGGCGGATTAGCCTAGTGAGCCACAGCACTGGCCGACATCCTTGAGTTCTAAGATAGTGTCAGTAAAATCACCTCACTTAAACAGCCAGGTGAGGGGCGGGCATTTGGTACAGTGGTTGACGCTGGCAACGCATATCACAGCGCCTGGGTTGGGGTCTTCGCTGGCTCTGATTCTGCCTCCTGCTGGGGCGCATTCCCCGGCACTAGGTAACGCTCCTGTGGTTGGGTCCCTGCCACCCATGAGGAAGACCTCACTGAGTTCCTGGTTCTTCAGCATTTGGCATTTGGGGAGTGAACCAGTGACAGGAGTTCTCTTTGACCCTCTCTGCCTCTCAAAAATAAAATAAAATAAAATAAAATAAATAAAGTTTAAAGGGCCAAGTCAAGGAAGAATTTAAAGAACTTCCATTGTTTTGAAATGTACTATTGGCCTAGCAGTATTTTTTTTTTTTGCAAGTGAGTATTGCAATTTTTTAAAAAAAGATTTATTTATTTATTTGAGAGGCAGAGTTAACAGAGAGGCAGAAACAGAGAGAGAGAGAGGCCTTCCATTCACTGGTTCAGTCCCCAGATGACCACAACAGCTAGAGCTATGCCGATCTGAAGCCAGGAGCCAGGAGCTTCTTCCTGGTTTCCCACGTGGGTGCAGGGGCCCAAGGACTTGGGCCATCTTCTACTACTTTCCCAGGAACTCATATGAGATGCCGGCACTGCAGGCGATGGTTTTACCTACTAAGCCACAGCACAGGCTCCTCCACCTTTTATTTTCAATGAACTATTTTACAACTCAGTAACTTGTGAAGAATGAATAATGCAAATAATTCTCAACCGTGGAAGTGCAACTCAGTCGATCGAAAGCAATGGATCAATGCCTTCGTGTTTCTCATCTGTTTCTAAATACACTTTAGCATTCTTTATTTGCCTATTAATGTATAGTTCTTTGAACTGGTTGTAATGTCTTATGGGATCTTTATGGGATCTTTATTAATTAATGAGTTAAATACATGTTCATTTCATATCTGTGTGAAAATCATGACTTTTTCAGAAATTTGTCCTTTAACACTGCCATTTCCTACCCTCCACGTGTTTGTTACCTAAAGGTGTTTTTTTTTTTTAAATCATGAATACTTGAGAATTTATTTACAAAAATGGAATTTCAGGTGTGAGTGCTTGGTGCAGTGGTTAGGATTCAGCTTGGGACATCTGCCTCCCATACTGGAATCCCTGGGTTCAAGTCCTGGCTCCTGCTCCCAAGTCCAGCTTGCTGCTGCTGTGTACCCTGGAAGTAGACACCAGTGGCTGGGTCCCTGCTGTCCCCACAGGAGAACTGGGTTGGATTATGGCTCCTGGCTTTGGCCTTGCCCAGCCCCGGCTATTGTGGGCCTTTGGGGAGTAAACCAGCAGATGGGAGATCACTCTCTATCTATCTCTGCCTTTCAAATAGATTAAATAAATAAATAGATATTTTTAAAGTAAACTTTCAAGATTTTTCTATAACTAAGTGGATCTTGATTGTCTTCTATTTGTACAAGATTAATTCTACTAGCTTCCTCTTTCTAGTATCATCAGACATTTTATCTCCCCTCTGGGGACTATAAGAAATTTTTCTGCAATAAAAATGCAAATGGCATTGAACTACAAATTGTAGTGCCCAGGGGCCTGAGGATTACATTTAGATAAGATCACACCAGTACCAATTCATGAGGTTTGTTTTCTACCATGACCTCTCTGTCTAGAACTGTTTATTTGTTCTTTGCTTCCAAATGGCTTTAAAATTTTCTCTAACTACTAGGCTTTTAAGAATGAGTTATGTCCAATAGATATTTTTTAATAGATTCTACTAGTGAATTGAGCTAATGTTTATCTATAACGGTTTCCTATTGTCACGTATGCCATATAGCAATAAAGTAGGGCACTCTGATTCTAAGACATTAAATTCAGTGTATCTAAGCTTTCATTGCTTTAGAATTTCAAGCTCGCTTGTTTTCTCCTCTATGATGGCCAGTTTCTTAAACTGCAAACAGAAGCCTAAAGAAGGTGGGCACATAACACTAGATTTTTTGCTGCAAATGTTGCCCAGAGGCAAACTTTGAGTTTCCTGTAATACCATATAAGTGTTTTGGTATATGGCTTAGGAATGTGAAACGCAGTTCAAGTACAATGGCTGTCTGGTCCCTGTGTCCAGTTGCCAACACAGTTGCTACACAACCATTTGACCTACTCTATCTCTGCTCCTCATTTGATCTCCTCACTTGAATCTTTTTTACAATTTTTTGTTGCATTTGTCTTTCTGTACTTAAAATTTCCCAAGGTCACAAAGCAAATCAATGGCAGAACAGGGACCATAACTCCCAAGAGGCTCCTAAGATATTAGGACATCCATCTTAGGACAATGATGTCAGCAGAATTTTTACTCCCTTCCCACGAACACCTAAAACAACGTCTTACAAGACAATCTCTTTGAGTGAAAAAGAGGCCATTTCAGTTTCAATTTCTCAGTAACTGCTTAATTTTAATAACTTTAGGAAGAAATAGATAAAGTGGAAGTAAGAATATATAACTCCTCCATATGTGGTGAAACCTATTAGGCAAGAACCCGGGAAATGGAGTGAAAGAAAAAGGAGAACTCGTTTTGTAAGGAACTTATCTGCTAAGCAGGATTTGACATGAGAGCGAAGGAAGGTTTTGTAGGGTCTTGTTCAATGTCTTTTAGGATGTAGATGCGTTTTTATAATTAGTTAGGGGCCAGGTAAATTCTACTAGAAATGCTGTGGGGATTATTAAGTACTTTTCACCCCATTGACATTCATTTGCTCAATGTGTTCACGTAGTTTCTGGTTATTTTAAAGGAAAATTCCTTGTCACAGACTACTTTGCATTCTCTTACAAAGTTTTGTGTGTTTTTTAAAATTCATTCTTGTTCACATTTCCCTCTGTTTTCCTTCTTCGCTGACAGCTCTGTTTGACTGTCACTCAGTATTCTATACAGTGCAGAGGGTGTTACAAAAGTTGACTTGTTTAAGATAAATGAGCCCCTGATTGTAGTACAAGAAGCCAGTTACTTGGGCATGTTTTCTTCCATAGTTTTTTTGTTGTTGAATTAATTCATTCAGATGGGCTTTTGCACACTGGAGAATTGCTTGTTTCCAAGTGAGATCTGTAAAACATAGTCTTCATTATTGTGTGTGCTCATATGAAGAGTGAGGTAGAAATACTGATTTATTAAAAAGTTATGCAAGTCTAAAAGAATACAGAGCCCTTAGGAAGTCTGTGGTTGTCTCCTATATTGCCAGAAACAACAGCCACAGCTGTTAAAAAAAAAAAAAATGGTTCTCTCCAACACACATCCATCCAAAAACTATTGCCTTTCAAAAATATATATTTTTATTTCTTAACTGACACCTAGTAATTGAACATGTTTGTAGAATATGTGCTATTGAACTCAGCATAAAAAGCTACTGCTTTTTAAAACAGTGTAATGATTGAGACTTGAAAAGAAATATATTCATTCTGTAAAATTCCATGACAACCAGCTCTGTTCCGGGGCTTTGTTTTGTTTTGTTTTGCTGCTGATAGTTTCTTATTGAGCTAACATTCCCATAACATAAAATTGATCATTTTAATCTTTTTAGTGCACAATTCAGTATGTTCTACAGTTACTACCACTGTCTAATTCCAGAGTTTTCATTTCCCCAAAAAGAAATCTCAGGCCCATTAAGCAGTCACTCCCTGTTATCTTCTGAGTTCCAGCACATGGCAATCACCAACCTATTTTGTCTTTAGAATTTGCTTATTTCTGGATACTGCAAATAAAAAGAATAAAATAATATGTGGGCTTTTATGTCTGGCTTCTTTGACTTGGCACAATGTTTTCAAAGCTTATCCGTGTTGGGTCATGTATTGGTATTTTTATGGTTGGATAATATTCCATTGTATGGTTATACCATGCTTTGTTTACCTATTATCAACTGAAGGACATTTGAATTCTTTCAATTTTGGGGCTTCTATGAATAATACTTGTGTGAACAGTCATGGACAAGGTTTTGTGTAGGCATGTTTTCCATCCACTTGGAAGAGTAGAATTGCTGAGTCATGTGGTGACTCTGTATTATGCTTTTTAAATGCTGGACTTTTCCACAGCAGCAGCACCATTGCATGTTCCCACCATCAGTGTATGAGGGTTCCAACTGCTCCACATCCCTGCCAACACTTGTTATTGTTTGCCTGATTATAGCCATCCTGGTGAATGCAGTGTCTCATTGTGGTTTTAATTTGCATTTCCCTAATGACTAGTGGTGTTGAGTGTCTTTTCATGTGCTTATTGGCTATTTGCATATCTTTGGAGAAATGTCTATTCAAACCTTTTGCCCATTTTTAAATTGGTTTTTTTTTTGTTGTTGAGTTATAAGGGTTTTTATATATAATGAATACTAGTACCTTATCAGATATATGATTTAGAGATATTTTCTCCCTTTTTCTGCATTGTCCTTTCACTTTCTTAATAGTATCCTTTGATGCACAAAAGTTTTAATTTTGATGAAGTCCAACTGATTTTTTTTGTTGTTGTTGCTTATGCTTTAAGTGTCACGATCTAAGAAACAGTTTCCTAATACAAGGTCACAAAAATTTGCACCTATATTTCCTCATAAGAATTTTATAATTTTAGATCTACATATAGGTCTATGATCCATGTTAATTTTTGTATATGGTATGAGGTAGAGGTCTAAATTCATTCTTTTTCCTCTGGCTCTCCAGTTGTCTCCCTCCCATTTGTTGGTGAAAAGACTATTCTTTTTCCATTTTATAGTCTTTGTATTATTCAAAAGGCAGGTGGATGGGTGGTGGGGCTTGAGGAGGGTATAGAGAAGGAAGGGCAGAGAAAGAGTGGGTTCCCATTCATGGGTTCATTACAACCTGGACTGGGCTAGGCAGAAGCCAGGAGCAGAGAACTCGTTCCAGGTCTGCTCTCTGGAGGGAAGGATCCAGCTACTGGAGCTACCACTGCTGCCTCCCAGCATCTGCATTCATAGGAAGTTGGAATTGGGAGCCAGAGCTAGGACTCGAACCCAGGCACTCTAAAATGGGGCATGGGTGTCTTCACTGCCAGGCCAGATGCCTACCTTCCATTGAATGGTCTTGACTTCTTTGTTGAAAAATCAGTTGACCATAGATGCTTGGGTTTATATCTGAACTCTTTAATCCACTTATATATATGTCTGTCCTCATACCAGTATCACACTGTTTTGATTACTCTAGCTTTGTGTATGTTTTGATATTTAGAAGTGTGACTCTTCTGACTGTTGTTCTTTTTCAAGATTGTTTTGGCTATGTGTAGTGCCTTGTATTGCCACAGGAATTTTAGGTTTAGAGTGTCCATCTTTGTAAAACAGGCAGCTAGAATTTTGATAGGGAGCCCACTGAATTTGTAGGTCTTCTAATGTATGAACGCAGGATGTCTTTCTCCTCATTCAAGTCTACTTTAATTTCTTTCTATGTACAGGTCTTACATTTATTTGGTTAAATTAACTCCTAAGTATTTTTCTTCTTTTCTGATGTAATTGCAAGTGGAATTGTTTTCTTAATTTTATTTTCAGACCGTTTATTACAAGTGTATAGAAATTTAACTGACTTTGTATATTGACCACATCGTATCCTGCAACTATGCTGAACTTGTTTATTTTTTATTTTATTTTTTATTTTTATTTTTTTGCCAGGAAGAGTGGATAGTGAGAGAGAGAGAGACAGAGAGAAAGGTCTTCCTTTTTGCTGTTGGTTCACCCTCCAATTGCCGCTGCGGCCGGCACATCTCGCTGATCCGAAGCCAGGAGCCAGGTGCTTCTCCTGGTCTCCCATGCAGGTGCAGGGCCGCTGTGGCTGGCGCATCTCGCTGATCTGAAGCCAGGAGCCAGGTTCTTCTCCTGGTCTCCCATGCAGGTACAGGGCCCAAGCACTTGGGCCATCCTCCACTGCCTTCCTGGGCCATAGCAGAGAGCTGGCCTGGAAGAGGGGCAACCAGGATAGAATCCGGCACCCCAACCGGGACTAGAACCTGGGGTGCCGGCGCTGCAAGGTGGAGGATTAGCCTGTTAAGCCACGGCGCCGGCCATCTGAACTTGTTTATAAACTCTAATCATTGTTGGTATATGTGTGCGTGTATTCTTATGTTTTCTATATAAAAGACAGTATCTGTGAATGAAGAGTTTTATTTCTTTCTTTCTAATGTGACTACCACACCTGCTTTTCCCTTGCCGAATTGTTCGATGTTGAATTTCTGGTACAGAACTGAGTAGAAGTGGTGAGAGCAGACACATTTGCATTGTTCATGATCATAGAGGGAGAGCATTAAGTCTTTCACTGAAAAACCATGGGTTTTTCATAGGTGATTTTTATTATGTTTGTTTAGTGTTTAGTGTTTCTCTTTTTCAAGAAATGGTGTTAGGTTTTTTTTTTTTAAAAGATTTATTTATTTGAAAGGCAGACTTAAAAAGAGAGAGGGGGAGACAGAGATCTTCCATCCACTGGTTCACTCCCCACATGGCCTCAACAGCCAGGGCTGGGCCAGGCTGAAGCCAGGAGCCTAGAACTCCACCGGGGTCTTCTATGTGGGTAGCAGAGACCAAATTACTTGGGCCATCTTTTGCTGCTTTCTGTGGAGTATTAGTAGGGAGCTGGATCTGAAGTAGAGCAGCCAGAACTCAAACTAGGGCTCACATGGGATGCTGGCATCAAAGGCAGCAGCTTAACCCACTGTGCCACAACACCAGCCCCAGGATGTTAGATTTTTATCAGATAGTTTTTCTGTATCTATTGAGATGATCATGTAGTTTTTGTCCTTTATTTTAATATTAAAATATGTTATATTGGTTGATTTTTTGATGTTAAATCAATTCTGAATTTTAAAATTTATAGTCATCTAGATTTTTACTGAGAAAATATTTATAGCCAAGTATACATTACTCTTTTTTTTTTTTAAATTCAGAAAATATGACTGCTCTTTCCAACAGTTTAAAAAATATAGTACATCAGTCAAGCTAGGTTAGCAATGACAAGACAAAATTATTTTAAAGGTTGAGGCTGGCGCTGTGGTGTAGTAGGTTAAGCTTCAGCCTGCTGCACCAGCATCCCCTCTCGGCACTGGATCATGTCCCGGCTGCTCTTCTTCTGATCCATCTCTCTGCTTGTGGCCTGGGAAAGCACTGGAGGATGGCCCAAGAACTTAGGTCCCTGCATCTGCATGGGAGACCCAGAAGAAGCTCCTGGCTCCTGGCTTTGGATTGGCCCAGCTCTAACTGTTGCAGCCATCTGGGGAGTGAAAGAGTGGATGGAAGACCTTTCTCTCTGTGCCTCTCCCTCTCTCTGTAGCTCTGCCTCTCAAATAAATAAATAAGTAAAATCTGGGGGGAAAAAAAGAAAGAAACTTTCAAAAAATATTTTAAAAGTTGATCTTGACTATAGAGCAATATTAACTTTTCCCAGGATGAAGGTATTAGAGGATATGAAAAAAAAATTCTTGAAAATTAGTATAATAACAAAAGTACTATCATATTGAGGGATACAGCATATTTATTTCAATTACTTTGACAGGCAGAGTTAGAGAGAGAGAGAGAGACAGAGAGAAAGGTCTTCCTTCCGTTGGTTCACCCTCCAATGGCCCCTACAGCCGGTATGCTGCGCCGATCTGAAGCCAGGAGCCAGGTGCTTCTCCTGGTCTCCCATGGGGTGCAGGGCCCAAGCACTTGGGCCATCCTCCACTGCACTCCCTGGCCACAGCAGAGAGCTGGCCTGGAAAAGGAGCAACCGGGACAGAATCCGGCGCCCCGACCAGGACTACTAACGGGGGTGCCGGCACCGCAAGGCGGAGGATTAGCCTAGTGAGCCATGGCGCCGGCCTGAGAGATAGCTAACATATTTTAAGGAAGTTTATTTCTTACTATCTATAATTTTTCCCATTTTTTCAAGTTCTACAATTTATGCAAAGTGGCTATCCAGGGTGTTGAAATACAGAAAACTCTGTTATAAGGTACATTTTTGCTGTAGTAGCTCTTTGGCTTTTGAGTATTCCATTCAAGCAGGTATTATGATATTTAGGATAATTTATTCCTAAAAATTGAACATCTTAAACTTCATAATTACTCATTATTTAATATCAAAAACACAAAGAGCAGGTTCTTGCTTGCCTAGATACACTAAAATTAAAATTCAATATAAATGAAATGGAAATGAGTTTCTATTATAATTTTTTTCTGTTCAGCCCAAAAAAAATCACATTTAAGATGTTTCCCCAAATTTTATGCCATTCTTATCCTAAAAAAATAGTTTAAGAAAAACAATGGCAGGGCTGGTGCTGTGGCTAAGCAGGTAACTTGCTGGCATCCCATATAGGCATCGGAGACCCTGCTGCTTTACTTCCAATCCAGCTCTCCTATGGCCTGGGAAAGCAGTGGAAGATGGCCCAACTCCTTGGGCCCTGCACCCACATGGGAGACCTGGATGAAGCTCCTGGCTTTTAGCTTTGTCCTGGCCCTGCCCTGGCTGTTGCAGCCATCTGGGAAATGAACCAGAGGATGAACATTCTTCTCGCTCTCTCTGCCTCTCCTTCTCTGTAACTTTTTAAAAAGAAAAACAATGGCAACATCAGAAATGATCTCACTATGTATTTTCCTTTGCATCACTTTTCAGAAATCCAGTAATTGAAAAGAAACACTGCGGATAATTTACTCTCTGAAGAAAAGTGACTCTGGATCCAAGGTAGGACAGTCATACTGATGTTCCTAGTATTCGTATTCATGTAATCATCTACAAGGCACCTTTGAGAGGATTTTCTTTCCTGTAGATGGTATTAAATTATAATACTAATGTTTGTTTTATGGCTTTCATAAGATCACCATAATTGTCACAGTGAAAACAATATGCACTTTAATCTACTTACATCTCCACCATTGAGTTCTGAGGTTCTTAACATTCTGTATTTTGGGATGTGACATCAAGTGAATAACTTTTGGAATTAGATACATGGATTTCCTAGTTGTTGCTCTCAATAATGTTAATAATGTTGGAAAAGTTCCTTAATAACAAAGTAGGGTTGCTTGCCTAATACAAAGTTGGGATGAGAATGCTGATCCCATGAATTAGAGGATGAAAAGAGAAAATGTATAGAACATGAGCCATAGTCAAGAAAGTCTTCACTATTAAAGGTATTAACATTATCTGAAATGAATCTTTCTTTTTAAGTGCCTTTGGTTAATTCATTCATTTTCTGACCCAGGATTCTTTTTAACCCATTATATGTGACTGTCCCAGTATTTGTCATTAAAGAAGCAGGTAGTTTAGCACATAGGGAAAGTTGGATACAGAAGCAAATGGTTGCAACGGTGAGACAAATACTTGAGTCAAGAGAAGCACAGGGATTTGGGGAGGTGCGAGGAATTCTGGGGTTTTGTGTAAAGGCCACTAATAACCTGGTTATCTGAGGAACAGGCTGTAATTCCTTCCTTTGCCTAGTGGTGAAATTAGGTGATAAAGCTATCTTCATTTCTTCAATTCCTCTGTAATCCCTTACTTAAATTCTCTTTTTATTACATATGGGAATTGGGTGAAATTATGGCTGCTAATTAGATTATAACACGATTATGATTTTTGCTTATGTTCAATATAAAGAAATTCTATAAATCTCATGTTATCTTTAATGCCTCCCAGGGCCACCTTTGAGAAACAGTGAAACCAGGGCCCTGTGGAATTCCAAGAGTTAGCTGAGCCAGCTGGGTTTCATGCCTGGCAGTGGTGCCCTAGAGATACAAAATTAAAGGCAAGAGATCCTTGCTCAGTGTTTACTCTTATAATTTTCATAATTGCTTATATATAATATTGAGCTCTGGAATAAGTGTGATTGCTTTTCTATTTCTAATATGTGAGTGCTCTTAAAAGCTAAAATATATTTTGTTTTTAAAAAGCTACAGTTTTCTTCCTTTTGTCTTTCTATCTAAAGAACTAGAGAGAAGAACTAAAAAGACATCACGATTTCATATGACAAAAAAAAACTTACTATGAGTTAAGAAATATTATAGTCCTATATCTCCATACATGTATTAATTTATTCCATTAAAATATTTACATTGCTAGGGTGTATTACAAATATAGTTCCAATTAGATTATTAAGGCTAATTAGTACAACTTGTTTTCCTTCTAATTTGAAATGATGATGCATTTCCTCTATCTTCTGGAATTATTAAAAGTATATGCAGTATATGCATGTGTTTTAAACTTATGTATTTGCTCATTATAAATTCTCCTTATAAGAGGGAATAAAGACTTAAATTACAGTTTATCTTCCACTGAATGTAATTGCTTTAGGACAAACTGAAGTACATTTCCAGCTCTCACATCATCGGTAAGACACAAGTGAGATACCACAGTGACACATGGGCTGTGCACCAGAAGCCAGCTGGGTCTGTCACCTCAGCTTCTCTCCTTCCATGGAGCTCTTTCCCTCCCCTCCCTGCCTTCCACCACAGAGATCTGCCTCGGGGCTCCCAGCTGTCCCCAAGATGGACCCAGAAATACTGCGGAAAGGGAAATATTCAGGAGGAAATCTCAAAGTGAGATATTCCTTAAATATCCAAGGAGACTTAATAGTAAGAAAACTCACAAAGGTAACTTGCTCTTTCCCAGCTTTATCGCACTAGTAGTTCAAACGCGTAGAAAGAGATTCATTTTTGTGTATTTTCACTGCCCCAGTTTTGACCTAGATATATATGTGCTTCATTTTCTACACAGCATGTTCAAATAATAGTCAAATATTGATGGACTGATATTTTAGGGAATCAACCCTACTCCATTTTACTGTCATAGATGTCAGTTCTGCCAGTAGATTTTCACCTCCATGCATTTCTATCCTTTTGCCTCCCTGTGAAATAGATAAAGGCCTATGCATAAAAATACTTAAGAGTTCTAGGGGAGTCCTTGAAAGAAATTCCATGGGAAATCATTTTATGAATGCAAGGATTCACTTATGGTATCTCTGATAACGAGGTCTTGGGGTTTCTGAACCATCAAATAACAAGTGTAATTCAGACAGTGCTCATCATTACAGGAAAGTTTCTCTTATTATCTAGAAAAAAACCAGTCAAAACACCAACAATTTCCAGTCACGTGAGTTCTTGCTGGGTTGCCCTCCTACTGTGAAACGCGAAGTAGAAAAAGCAGCAGCATCTGCATTTTGCACACCTTGCATAGCACATATGGCTACTGTCACTAAGGCACCCGCAGCAAAGCTATCCCATACTAACACAGGAGAACTGAAGGAAGAAGATGAGCACCTCGAGATGGATCGAGAACAGTCTCTCCCCAGCTGGCAGACTTTATGTGTGGTTAACGTTAGGAGCACCTTGTGTCCCTCTTGGTGACTGGATCACCTATTCCTCTAGATCCTAATATGGTGGCTGAAATGATTAGGGTCATGGCTGCCTTGGCCCCAAAATGATTGATGGCAAGAGATAGAAGTCAAGGATGGTTCACCCAGAAATCCCTCTTCCTGGTGAAACCAAACATACTCATTCTTTCAAAAGATGGTCATTTCCAAGTGATACATTTTGTGCATGGGTTATCCAAAGTTGTTACTTTTGTTCTTTCTCTTCTTTCCTTTGGGCCATATTAATAGTTACTTAAAGGAAAAGAAGAGAGAATAAATGTCAATTTATGGTTCCATATAAAAATGTAGATGATTTGGATATGTTACCCCTCCTTATGGAAGAGTATTCTTCCTGGTAGCTTTCTGTGAATGGGGGTGAATGCAGCCCTAAGAAATCTGAGTATGATTAACTGCTCTATTACTGTGACTTCAAGCAAATAAACAAATCTCTTTCTACCTTTGTCTTATCCAAAGAAAAGAAATAAAAATATGTATGTCTCACAATTATAGTAAGGAACAGTGAAATAATTCACAGAAAAGGACTTTATAAAATGTAAACCAGCTAACCTTGGGTGGCGAATAACTGTCTTTGCTCTCTGATACCCTCGCTTCCCTTCTAGCACGGTTTAGATCCCATCATCCATCATGATAAGCAGTTCCTTGAATCTTCTTTCAACTTCCTTGCCCCTTCCTTGTTTCTGCTCTTAGCCTAATGTCAACCTTGGGTACATATACTCCTCCACAGCACAACAACAAAAGAATGGGCTTTGGTGTCTGACAGTAAGTTTAAAGTGTGGCTCTACCTTTCATTAGCTTTTGGGAAGTTGGTTAACATTTCCAGGCCTCCAATCTATGAAAGAGATGAGGATGATATATCATACGCTGTTGTGAAGGTTAAGTTCAATAACATTCGTGGTGCAACAGCAGAGGCCTAGAACATGGTATGCATCCAATCAGTGTTAACCAGTATTATTAGCATTTACACTCCTGATCATTTTTTTCCACACTAAACCTGAAAATAATTTACAGGTTTCATTTCCAAACATGACTGCGTGTTTTGCTTCATACAAGTATCTTGAAGCCCTGATTTAATATTCTCATTTAACAACTTTATAACTGTCTTAAAACTTTCTGTTCTTTTCCCTAACACCTAGAAGGTTCAGTTTTTAAAAATTATGTTTTTGGCTTATTCCTGGTAATTTTAAAAAGATGAAAACTAAGGTCCTAAATATTTTCTGGATTGATTAAAAATTACATGAGACATAGAAACATAATACATGGGTGAGTGTATTCAGATTCAGTTGGGGAAAACTTTCATAATGAGACTCTAGGAATGATCCTAAAATTTGCCTTAGACAGCCAGGTGGCTAAGTGACATTTTTCTCAGAGCTTCCTATGGGGCACAGCTCTCAACAGTTATTCCTAGATTTAGAACACATCAGTCAAAATATTGACACTCTTATTTAATGAGTTTCTCATTAAAAAGGAAAAATCCACTTTAGTAAGTGTAGCTGAGGGCATTTCGGTAACTCGCCTTACTATCCAATGAACAGCACTTCAGTAAACCATGAAGCCATTCCAGGGCCTTATTACCATCCACCAGCCAACGGTTGTAAAACCACCAACTGTTAGCAAAACAGAACTCAGTCCTCTACAGCTGCAAACAGAAACTGGTTTAAGATATTCTCTTCATATAATTTCTGGGATCCCAGTGGGTGGGAGTCAAAGTACTGTTCTCCTTGCCAAAAGAAAGCGAGCCTTGTAAACACTGCAAACAGCTCATAAGGTCTGACTTAGTCTTGTCATTACTGGGGAAGAAGTGTATGGGGAAAAGCAGTGGAAGTGGCTGACGTAATACAATTGAACAGGAACAGTGATGCAAAGAGTGCCTGTTGTGTTCGAGGCACTGGACATCATATTTTTAATCCTCCCCATGACTACCGAAGGAAGATAATATTCACATTTTATTAGGAAACAGGTTTGGTGAGACATAGTAAATTATGTGAAAAGTCAGATTCCGTTCTGTTTGATTCTAATGCTAGAGTCTTAATCGTTGTGCTGTTCCGGCTTTCTCACAAAAGGAACAGGTGAGGAATAACTGAACTACTGAAGAATAAGTGGAATGGATCTGGGAAGTAAGGGTAACCCAGAGAAGGCGGTACTGCTATAGAAGACACAGGAATGGGTTTCTTATTACTTGAGAAAGAGAGAGAGAGCGTTAGCTCCCATCTGCTGGTTCACTCTCCAAATGCCCACAGGAGCTGGAGTGTAGGGCTAGGGTGGAGCCAGGATCTAGGATCCTATGTGAATGGCAGAGACGCAATTAGTTGGCTCATCACCGTGGCCTCCCAGGATCTGCACTGGTGGGAAGCTAGGACACGGAGGAACCAAGAGCTGGAGCTGGGAATCAGACTCAGGCACCCCATTGAGGGAAATGGTTGTCTTAAGTGCTAGGCTAAATGCTCACTCTCATGAGGTATGTTTTAAAGTAAATGAGACTATCAATTTGTATACCTCTCCCTTCTCCTAAAGAAAGGAAATAATCCTGAAATCATATGTAGCTTGAAGTAGACTTTGTATTATTTCCATTACCATCCCTAATTTGCTACGATCCACTATCAAGGATTCGAGCCTGTAAAACCAAATTCTAGTAATTTGTTATTCATCCTAACTGCAGGATTAGCCACAGTGAATTGGCTGTCTGTACCACAATACTTCTCAAAAGTTTAGCAAGCATTGGAATTACCTTGGCAGGTTTGGTAAACCCGGATTCCTGGACCCTGCCTCCAGACTTTCTGATTCAGTAGGTCTAGGGTAAGGTCTGAGAACCTGCACATCTCACGAGTCACCGGGTAATGCTGGTTCAGGGACCGCACTTTGAGAGCCACAGCTACCGAGAAAAGTGTGCTACAGAACGTGAGCTCTGTGTGCACCGGTCTGTGAGAAGCTGACCTGTAGAAGAACGGCATGACTTAAGAGGCTGCCTTGAATTCTGCGGGCACCATGTATGAGCCTAGCTATCTATAGCCATTCACACATAATGACCTGTGTCCACAGACACGCCGATATGAGAGGACAAGTGACTTTCTGGTACTTTCTGAAAGGCTAACCACTGTGCCTTTAATATGTAGTCGGCTCAGCTGAGCCATCATAGGAAAAAAGAGCATTACACTCATAAGAGGCAATCATTTCCATATTTAATATACTGGCTCTTTACACCCCAGAAAAAATACACAGAAAACTAAAGTGCATCTAAGTCTGGAGTGGAGCAGGCCTGAGAGCAGACTCCTTCACTTTTCCATCCACAGCCTCTGCTGGTCCAATTGCTTATCGCTGTTTCACAAAGACAGGATGACTTAGCAAGGATTCTCACGGAACTGGATCCCTGGAAGCCATTACGGCCTTGGCCACTTTGCCTGATTTTTACCCCTTCTCTGGCCCTCGTTCCAGGTCTGGCCTGGCTTGGCCCTGCTCAGGCATATGCTTAGTTATAGCTAGAAGCTGTCACTCTACCACAGAAGTTGAAATCCGTAGGGAAACTCAGTAGAAGGATGTTAGAAAATTAGTGTTTTAAAAGGAACTTGCTTTCAATTTAACAGCAGCCTGAGATTAGTAAGGAAATGGAGATTAGTAAGTTGCCATGGCATTTTAGGATGGTGCTATCTTCCAGGATAGTGATGTCTTATTTGAAATAACATCCTTTTGATGTGAGAAAAATATGACACAATGGAGTTTCCAAAAGTTTGTGGCAAATGGGTTTAAAATACAACGTTAGGGGCTGGTGTTGTTGCACAGTGGTTAAAGCCGCTGCCGGCAACAACAGCATCATATATGGGCACCAGTTTGAGTCCTGGCTGCTCCACTTCCCATCCAGCTCTCTGCTATGGTCTGGGAAAGCAGCAGTAGATGGCCCAAGTGCTCGGGCCCCTGCACCCACATGGGAGACCTGGAAGATGCTCCTGGCTTCAGATAGGCCCAGCTATGGCCTTTGCAGCAATCTGAGGAGTGAACCAGCAGATGGAAGATCTGTCTCTCCGTCTCTCTCTGTAACCCTGCCTTTCAAATACAAAAAAAAAAAAAAAAATTTAAAAAAGAAAAGACAAGTTCATCTTGGCACTAAAAAAAATTGTAAACTTCCTGTGTAGTTTTTCATACTACACCTTTCCATGAACTTTTTGAAGGCCCCTTGCACGATCCCCTTCTCTTGATTATCCTGATGCTCTTTGTAGTTTGTTAATTTTCTTGCTGGCACAATAACGTATCAAACAGTTGTACAAAGGGTATTCAAAGAAAATGTATATTACGAAAAAAATGCTTGCATTTCCAAATATTTTTACACCAGAAAATTTCTTACCTTTTAAATTCTATTTTTTCATGAATTTTTTGAAGCACTCTTATATATCCATATATATACATGTATTTACATTTTAAAGATTTATTTATTTATTTGAAAGGCAGAGTTACAGAGAGAGAGACAGAGAGAAAGATCTTCCATCTGTTGGTTCACTCTCCAGTTGGCTCCAATGGCCAGGGCTGGGCCAGGCTGAAGCCAGGAGCCGGGAACTTCTTCCAGGTCTCCCACGTGAGTGCAGGGACCCAAGTAATTGGGCCATTCTCTGCTTTCCCAGGCCATTAGCAGGGAGCTGGATTGAAAGTGCAGCAGCCAGGACTTGAACCAGTGCCCATATGTAAAGATGCCAGTGTTGCAGGTGGTAGCTTAACCAGCTAAGCCACAATGCTGGCTGCAGCACCCCTAAATTTTAATGTTTCTGCAAAACTGTTAACCTTGAGTAATTACCCCCTTGTTGAACTTAGCAAAGGGAAACATCTAGTATTTTTTCCTTCGGCCTTATCAAGTGGTGCTCTTTGGAAGTTTACATTTAGAGAACTTACTTATAAAAATATGATCATATATAAATGCATGTTCATGAATGTGTCATAAGGCTCTTGAGAACACTGATAATTTAGTTTGGTTGACCAGAGATGTTTGGGTTGTCTCAAGTTCATTCACCCTACAAATATTCATTGAGGACCTACTTTGTGCCATGTTACAGGGGCCTCTGGGCTTGTAAGCGCCCTTTTGCTGAGGACTCTACTCCCAAGGGGTCCTGGAAGGTGTGGATCATAGAACATCTGAGGAAGCAGGAGACCTATGTGTTTTCTCTTCACCAACTCACTAAAATACAACGGCAGAAACTTATCAGCACTCTATGAACTTTCTAGCTTAAAGTCTAGTAGGTTGACGTATCCACAATATCTGGGTTATTTCCTATTTGGATCCAATCACCTTGAACCCACTTAACAGAGACACACCAATTTTCCTCCCCATTATTTGTATCAATATTATTTCAAAGTCTGGGAATGAGTAGGGATTTGTTGAATGAATACTGTGTTTTCTTCAACGTTGGGAGCCCCAGACTCACTTCTGGAGGTAACAGTGCTCTTAACTGCTTTCATTACTCTCTGGTCATGGTCCTCACCATTCCAGTTACCCCAGTGCTGCTCCACACCCCAGCAGCTCAGTTCAGCTGGCACACGCTGCCTTGCTGGCTCACTGCTCCAGGGTTCCTGATGGCCCTACCCTTGGATGGCACCAGGGAAAAAAGAAGGAAGAATGTACAAGTCTACCCTTTAGGAACACAGTAAAGATATTCTGAGGCCTTTCAAATTATTTCCCAGAAATATCAGAGCAAACTATAAAACTAAAGATGCGAGTGTTCTTCTTGCCTTCTCTTTGCTTAATGCCAACAGCATCTCGGGATACAGCCCAACAACGGGCTCGCTGCCTGAGCCACTGTCTTTTTTAGGAAGATGGAGAGGTGAGGACAAACGATGGTTTTCATTTGTCATCTTCCCCTTGCGCTATGCTGCTAGCATTCAGTCTAGTAGTACCTACTGAGTACCTGCCCTGGCTCTGGTTAACGTACTCAGTCCTGAGGGTACAGAGACCCGCAGGGTCCCTGCTCTCAGGGAGTTCACAGTCCCCAGGGGCTGTGGACAAGCAAAAGTTGTGACAGGCACACAGAGGAGATGTGTGAGCAGGGGGGAGAGCGAGGCTGGCCCTGCCTGAGGGTGAACAGCAGGTCAGGCCGCTCTTCATAGAGGAGAGTCACTTTTCATCCTCCCGGCCGGACAGCCAAGATATGGGGCATTAAGTTGAGGCTCTTCTTATCCCCCCTTCAAACGCTCAACAATGGTCCCCATTGACCATCGAAGCTGCCTTCTGTGTGATAATGCCACTAACGTGATTCTGCTACCGCTCACCTTACGCTTCATATCTCAAGTTCAAGGTACCAGAAACTGGCATGGGTGTTTTCCAAGGAATCTCATTATCCTGCCTGAGTAGAATTCTAATATCAAAGTTTAAGAACCAAGTTAATACGTCCTTTATAGGATGGGCATGGAGGAATGGGGTAGCAGAGGAAGACAGAAGCACCACATAGACCAACCCCCTGGGAACTTAGATTAGCAATGCCCCAAGGATAACAGCGATCTGTTTTTCTTCAAGAAGGACTGGTTTTACCCACCACGTGGAATGCTCCCGGGGCCTTGACAGGTCTGAAGCCGTCAACAGGTACACACTGATCAGCATGGCCGTTGCAGAAGCAGCTGCCCTTGACAATGAAATCGTAGATGGCGTAGTGTGTGAAATGCTGCGGCTTTGTGTTCAGGTCATTCCTGTGACAGGGACAAGACTGTCGCTTGAGCAGCTGCACACGGAGGTTGGTGATCTTCAGCTGCTCCTGAACCTTGGCGCTGTAAGGGTTCTCGGCATCGTAGGGCGGTGACAGCGCTCTGAAAATAACCTGTAAAGAGAAAGAAAACACAGAGTGTGGATAGGGCTGTGCGCA
Organism: Lepus europaeus; assembly: GCF_033115175.1. Classification (NCBI taxonomy): domain Eukaryota; kingdom Metazoa; phylum Chordata; class Mammalia; order Lagomorpha; family Leporidae; genus Lepus; species Lepus europaeus. The sequence continues at coordinate 25,165,770 of NC_084836.1, read as the reverse complement.
GACCCTAACTTGTTTGCGCAGTGCAGGCAGTCTCGGTTTGATTTATGCCTTTCGTTATCTGGGAGTGATAAGATAAGGCGGGGATGGTGGACCTTGATCACCCATGGGCCAGAGCTGCCCTGTTATTCAAAGAACAGATGCACCGCCTGTTTGCAAACTGAGCGACACCTGGAGTACCCGGCAGAGACCTGGCTCTTGAGATGAAGGCAGCCATGCGCCGATCTTGGTGGAAGAGCGTTCTGGCCAGAAGGAACAGCAAGTAGGCAGGCGCTGGAGCCGAGCCGAGCCAGGCTTGTTCAAGGTCAGTATGATTGCAGAGCAGCGGAGAAGGGCACGGCGGCTGGCGTGGAGGACAAGGAGCAGGTGCGAGACCGACGTGGACAGAGCCCTTTACAAGGCATGGTGGGTTATTCTAACTGCGCTGGAAGCCACTGCCAGGTCGTAGGCACAGAAGGGCTAGGACCTGAGCTACACTTTCTCATTGGATGATCTGTTTCTGCGAAGAGAACCGGCTATGAAGGTCAATAACAGACACAGGAAGACCAGCGAGGACCCAACTGCACAAGTTAGGATCCGAGAACTTATATTTCTAGATGAGGTTTGATCTTTCAAAAGACAAAGCAGGTACTAATTGTGGCCACTATTGCTATAGATATTTTTTGGTTCTTTTCTGGAACTACCTTCCAAGCTCGTGGCCCATTTTTGGAATATCTGTACTGGTAGGAGATGCGAGCGTGCCTCCCTTGAGGGTGGATTTGGTTTCTGAAATTAGTTAAAAGTCATTTGAAACCAAGTGTTTTGAGGACAGTGGCAGATCGAGGGAGATCAACAGGGCTTTTGGTCAACTGCAAGACTTTTAGTGTTGGTGATCGGATAGATTCTAAAGGCAACTTAGGATTAACTGTGAGGAGGAGAGCAGAGGGAGGGAGGCGCAGAAGCCATGGACTTTGACTACCCGGAGGCCTCTGGCATGTGTGTGAGTCCCCGCATTATATGGGGGTAATTAAAGAGGCCCTGGCACAAAGAAGTGAGAAATGTCTAAGGTGACAGATATACCAATTAACCTGACCTGATCCTTACACATTGTACACATGTATTGAAATGCCACACTGGGCCCCAGAAATGGGCACAATTACTACGTGTTAATTAAAAAGAAAAATAAGGGTGGGCTTTTGGTGTAGGGGATGGGACCCCACTCAGGATGCCTGCATCCCCTATCACAGAGTCCCAGCTCTGCTTCATGCTAATGGGCACCCTGGGTAGCAGCAGGTGATGCTCAGGTAGTAAGTATCCAGTCACTAACAAGTGGGTGGCAGGTCCCCAACCACTAGAGCCAAATGATGGCCCAAGCCCCTGGGCCCCTGCACCTACATAGGAGACCTAGATAGAATTCCTACTTCTGGCTTCGGCCTGGCCCAGACCTAGCTGTTGTGGTCATTTGGGGAGTAATTCAGTGGAGGAAAGATCTCTCTCTCTCTCTCTCTCTCTGTCGCTGTCCCTCCCTCCCCTTCTCTCTCCTTTCTCCTCTCTTGCTGTCACTCTGCCTTTCAAATAAATAAATCTTAAAAAAAAAAAAAAAAAAAAAAAGCAGGCCGGCGCCGTGGCTTAACAGGCTAATCCTCCACTTTGCGGCGCCGGCACACCGGGTTCTAGTCCCAGTTGGGGCGCCGGATTCTATCCCGGTTGCCCCTCTTCCAGGCCAGCTCTCTGCTATGGCCCAGGAAGGCAGTGGAGGATGGCCCAAGTGCTTGGGCCCTGCACCCGCATGGGAGATCAGGAGAAGCACCTGGCTCCTGGCTTCGGATCAGCGAGATGCGGCGGCTGCAGCGGCCATTGGAGGGTGAACCAACGGCAAAAAGGAAGACCTTTCTCTCTGTCTCTCTCTCTCTCACTATCCACTCTGCCTGTCAAAAAAAAAAAAAAAAAAAGCAGACTGAGAACCCTAAAAAAAGTAATTATTAATAATAGGCTTTGGAAAAACTCCCATTTAGAAGTCTAAAAGTAACTTTTCAGAATAAAACAACAGGACATCTTTAAGGAATACTTTGGATATAAAAACTTCATTTTAGAAATCCATTTTCCAGGGCTGGTGTTGTGGCGCCAAGGGTTAAACTGCCGCCTGCGACACCATTATCCCATATGGGCACTGGTTTGAGTCCCAGCTGCTCCACTTCCCATCCAGCTCCCAGCTAATGTGCCTGGGAAAGCAGCAGAAGATGACCCAGGTGCTTAGGCCCCTGCCACCCACATGGGAGACCTGGATGGAGCCTCTTGGTTTCTGGCTTTCAGTCTGGCCCAACTCCAGCCACTGCAGCCATCTTGGGAGTGAACCAGTGGACAGAAGAGCTCTTTCTCTCTCTCTCCTTCTCTGTCTCTGTAACTCTGTCTTTCAAATACATAAATTTCAAAAAAAGGAAAAGAAACTGACTTTACACCAGAAGTATGAAAAGGCAAGAATCAGATGTGTAGAATCCCTCCTGCAGGTCTATGGGGACGGAAATGTCCTCAGTGAGATATATTCAAAGGAGGAGGAGGAGTGATTCTAGGGACACTTGGCCCTGTATAGCCTGCTCTCCACCCAGAGGCCCGGATGATCCTCTGTAAACAGAAGTTGGATCACATCACTCCCTCGCGTAAAGCCATCCCTACACAAAGAACTCCCAGTTCCCTCACCACAGAACGCAAGTTCCTTATAATGGCCTGGATTTTCTGACTACCTGCCGACACGCACGTGTAGCTGTTTGTTGATTCACTGCCGTCCCAGGCTAGAATGTAAGCCTCAGGAGGGCAGTCGCTGCTGTGCCCCAGTCAGTCTTGGGCACATGAATGAATGAATTGCAATGCTGCTCTCGGCATTGATGGAATGGGTGAGGATTTCAAACAACTGCTTTGTAGAGGATCCTAACAGATGCATATACTGGGTGTCCTCTGATACCAGAAGGTAAGAGGTCATCAGAACAAATGATTGAAGAACTATTTGCTTGTATTTCTAGCTGGTTTTGAACTTGCAAAACTTGGAAAAAGTTGTCTCTTTAGCTCCATTTATCCACCCGGAGCATATTAAGAGATGAAGTTTTCCCACAAAGAACGTGGCCAGCATTTGGGAGTCGGTGTGGCAGTGCTATCATTATTTGAACAGCTTACATCAGAATAGGATTTCATCTCCTGAAACATCAAATTCAAATGACAGTGCTTATTACTATACGCACGGCAGAAAAATTCAAAATATAGAAGAAGCCACTGTGGGTTTCCTATGGAACCCGTTCTCAGTATCACATTCCCGCACCAGCACTTCTGTGAAACACCCTATGAACATTTGATATGTTCCAAATAACAGAAATGATGTGGGGACCTCCTATTTGATCAACCACAGTTACACAAGGACCCCGAAAAGGAGAAGCCAGGGCTAAGCAAATAAGTCTCCCAAGGAAGGGTTTCTGGGGCGCGCTGTCTGCACTCCCTTCCTTTTCCTGAACAGCGGTGGCATCTGTTTGCTCTCTCGGTTCCTGTCACGTATTTGCCCTTGACATCTGCCCGCATTCCCTCTCCCCTCCCCGCCGAGAGCTGCCCAGCCCATGCAAAGCTAGCGGAAGATGTGTCAAGGTCTGGAGGAACTTAGAAGCTCTCTGGCTTCCTGAACCCAGGCGGTGGGAGCTGAATGGCAGCTCTGTGCAGGGTGTGCGTGACACCACAGTTGGCACACGGCTATCAGCAGAGAAGGGGACATCGTGAGCCCTGAGGCCGCATGCTGGAAAGGAGACAGCGGAGCGCCCACAGACACAAAAGTGGACGGGAATTGAAACCATGAAATCTTTTTTCCAGAAAGGAGACGCCTTCATCTGATACCCTGGGAAATGGCTCTCCCCTGCATCAGGAAACAAAGAGCACGCCAGTCCAGATGCTGTGAACTGCTGGCAGGTGGCCCTCTGGGTCCCACCCAGCTTCTCTGCAGACTTCCCCAGAAGAAGCCTGGGTGCACTGCTGAAATTCAGGAAGACACTGTGGGAAGGCCCTGTCTCTCAGCTGCCTTTTCTGGCTGTTGTCCCCATTAGGCACAGGATGTGTCGACGGACCCATTGCTGTTCTTCTGTGTCTGATTACTTCTGAACGTCCCGTGCCAACAAGGCATCTTCAGAATGCCAGGGAGCAAGAATTTTTGGATTAGGATGGAGCAGCTTTGATATTTCCAGCCTACCGGTGCTGTTGGTCAGGAATTCATGATCTGAGTTGTTTGAATTAACAAAGTTGGTTACATTTTGATGCATACTGTTCTACTCATTCCAGAAAAATTCAAAATGTAGAAGACAGTAAGTACCCACAGTATGACACAGCCCAACGATCAGCCAGAGATATGACTTGCTAAGTCTTCCCACAAAAACTTCTGTGCATATACACACATATAAAATATGTGAGTGTTCTCATAAGGCAGTAAATAGACCTGTCCATCAGCGGTTCTCAGGATGTAGCCCCCCCGGACCTATAGCATCCCTACACAACTTGTTACACGTGCAAATTCTTGGACCCTCAGATCAGCCAAGTCAAAAAATCCTGCAGTCCAGGTCCAGCATTCTGTTCTACAAGCCCTTCCGGTGATTGCGATGCAAATACAGTCTGAGAAGCACCTCTGTATAATTCAAAAATCTGCTTAGAATTCCACTGCGTGCCTCTGACGTAATTCAGCCAGGCTGCTGTTGGGAGGCAGCATGGTTGTTGCTGTCATTTCGGTGTAACCAAGCTCGGTGAGCAATCTTGTAGCTGAAATGGGAATGTATACAATAATTTCCTGAAAACACATCTCCAAATGTGAAGTCAGTGGGGCAAAGGAAATGCCTAATTTTTAAAATCTCGCCTTCTGAGTGAGTCATGGACACTCTCCTTTTCTTTTTAAATTTTATTTAAGGTATACAAATTATTTCATGTATACAGATTTAGGAACATAGTGATACCTCCCACCCTACTCGCTCCCCAGCCCCTACTCCCACCCTTCTTCCTCCTTCTCCTAGTCCCTCTCTTAATTTTGACAATGACTTACTTTCAGTTTACTTTATACTCATAAGATTAACCCTACACTAGTAAAGAGCTGAACAAATAGTAAGAAGAAAAAACGCCCTGTTCTTCAACAGTAAAGACAAAGGCTGTAAGCAATCATGGAATCTCAAAGTGTCAATTTCACTCCTATATATTACCTTTTAGGTACTCTATTAGTTACCACAGATCAGGGAAAACATATGGTATCTGTCTTTTTGGGACTGGCCTATTTCACTAAGTATAATGGTTTCCAGTTGCATCCATTTTGTTGCAAAAGACAGAGTTTCATTCTTTTTATGGCCAAGTAGTATTCCACAGTGCATATATGCCAACATTTCTTTATGCAGTCATCAGTATCTGGGTTAATTCCATATCTTAGCCATTCTAACTGGGGTGAGGTGAAACCTCATTGTGGTTTTGATTTGCATTTCCCTGTTGACTAGTGATCCCGAGCATTTTCTCATGTGTCTGTTTGGAGTCATGGGCAGTTTCCTCCTGTAATCTTTAGAATCTTCCCACTTCCCTGGCCTTGCCTAACTTTTCTGAGCCTCGGTTCCCTCAAACTTGGCCCGAGAATCTGGATTCTTGGCTCAAGCCTGCCATTCCTTATGCCCCAGTGTAATGAAGAAATCCTTAAAAAATCCTGGCCCTGGAAAGCCCACCTGAGTGTATCTATATCTCATCTTCCTTTTCAAGAATATTCACAAAGAGACCTGAATAGTAATAATGAGAATCAGTAAAAATAGTATTCCTTGTCTTATTTATGCTCTCACTGACATGGAAATGTAAACAGAGTCTCCATACAGCATACAAAACTCTTCACACATCATATTTTACACGGTGAACAGAATAAGGAGTAAAAACTAAGTACATCAAGAATCAAGGAAGCCTTTCAGAATTGATCAATATCTTGCATATTGCTCTATACCTAACATGGTATCGTTTATGTTGAATCATAAGCATTCAACAACAATTCAGGAACTGTGGTTATTCCATTAGAAGCATTTCTTTTTAGCTGCTGGCTTGAGGAATATTTCAAGTCCCAGTTGATTATCCGGCCTGCAGACTCCTTGGAACCTGCTCCGTCCTCGACAGCAGCTCTGCCCCAGTGTATCGTCAGTGACTATTTACTTATCTAGATCTCACATTAGACTCCACGCTCAGAGCGCAGGGCTCTTGTTTGGTTAACAGCTGCTTCCTGCGGCATGTCCCACAGTCTCGGGCACACTGCAGCATTTCACGGTTACCACTGAATGATTACATAAATGGACGACTCCTCACATTTCAGTTTAGGAAGGAGAAGCCTAGCAGGGAATAGTGCTTTGATGAACCCGGAAAGCAAGATGCTCTTACCACTAGCTGTGTCCCCTTGATGAGAGGTGTGTGATCACACACACACACACGTATAAATAGCTGTGTAAAGAGACACAGTCCACTTCAAGTGGCTGTATGGAATTGTTCATATTCTAAGGAGGATCAGGCAGCCATGAACAAACAGCCAAAGACACAAACAGTAGGTCTTTTTCAGGGCTTCTGATCTAGTTTTCTTATCTACTAAAAACGGAAGCTTCAGGGGCATAACTGCATGTGCTCTGCTTGGGTTTTGAAATCCTGGGCACGTCCTTGCTCTCACAGAGGCAGCTTCTGGTTTCCAGGATGGTCATGGTCTCCGTTCTTCTCTGTTTTTCTATCTCAGTGGTTTCTGCTTCGATCTTTAGTTGCTTTCTGTTGCGTGTCTGCTCTTCCTTTTCTAGTCTCTCAAACTGGAGCCCGAGGTCCTTTATTCGACACCTTCCCCCGCTGAGTATTTCCTTAGTGGCACCCCTCACATTGTGATGTGTTGTGGTTTTATTTTCATTCCATTCAAAATACTTTCTGATGTTCTTTTTGATTTCTTCTTTGACCTAAGGGTTCTTCGAAGGTGAGTTCTTCAGTTTCCAAATATTTGGGGATTTCCAAGATACCTCACTGGTATCTTTTCTAACTTCATTTCCCTGTGCTCAGAGAACATGCCTAGTGTGCTGTGAACGCTTTCCCACAGACTGGTGATTGTTTGTGGTGCAGTCGATGTCCTCTCTGAGCAAGTGCACCTGCTGCTTTGAAAAGGTGTTGAGACATCCAGCTGTGACGATGGACGTCTCTGTGCATCCTTGCGGCTTCCGCTTCTGTATTTTGCTGTCCTGTCACTGGGAGCATAAACAGTGCAGACTGTCATGTCCTCTTCATGAATTGATGCCTCCCTCACCATGAAATGTCCTTCTTTTTCTATTATTTTCTTTTTAAAAAAGAATTTATTTACTTATTTGAAAGGTAGAGCTACAGAGAGGCAAAGGCAGAGGCGGGGGGGGGGGGGGGTCTTCCATCTGCTGGTTTATCCCCAAATGGCTACAATGGCCGGAGCTGAGCCAATCCAAAGCCAGGAACCAGGAGCTTCTTCTGGGTTTCCCACGTGGGTGCAGGGGCCCAAGGACTTGGGCCATCTTCTACTGCTTTCCCAGGCCAGAGCAGAGAACTGGATCGGAAGTGGAGCAGCCAGGACTTGAACAAGCGCCCATATGGGATGCCAGCACTGCAGGCGGTGGTTTTACCCACTAAGCCACAGTGCCAGCCCTGAAAGGTCCTTCTTTATTCCTGGTAATAGTCTTTATAAGAAATTTACCTTATCTGATAGTAATACTCATCTGGCCACTCTTCTATCAAACTGTTAGCATGCTATATTTTTTTCCCAGCCTTTGGCTTTTAACTTAGCTGTGTCTTTAAAGCGAGTTTCCTGTGGGCAGCACAAGTTGATCTTTTTAAGTTTTATCCAGGGGCTGGTGCTGTGATGTAGTGGGTAAAAGCTGCTACCTGCAGTGCCGGCATCCCATACGGGTGCCAGTTCGAGTCCTGCTGCTCTGATCCAGCTCTTTCCTATAGCCTGGGAAAACAGCAGAAGATGGCCCAAGCACATGGACCCCTGCTCCCGTGTGGGAGACCTGGAAGAAGCTCCTGGCTCCTGGCTTCAAATTAGCTCAGCTCTGGCTGTTGCAGCCATTTGGGAAGTGAACCAGCAGATAGAAGCCTCTCTCTCTCTCTCTCTGCCACTGCCTCTCTGTAACTCTGCCTTTCAAATAAATAATTTTTTAAAAGATAACTTTAAAAAATAAATAAAAGTTTTATCCAATCTGATAATCTATACCTTTAATCAGAGTGTTTATATCTTCTACCTTCAATGTGAAAGCTCATGCAAGTGTGTTTAAATCTACCATCTTTCTACTTGTTCTGTGACCTGTTCTTTTCCTGCCTTCTTTTGGACTGAATTTTGAGTTCTCATTTGTTTGTTTATTATAACTCTTTTTAATAGTAGTTGCTTTAGGGTTTATGGTTTACATCTTTAACTTAACACAGGCTACTTTTGGGTAACATGTGCCAGTTTACATGTACCATTAGAAACTTACAATGGTATACTCCCATTTCCCATCCCACCAATCTTTGTGCCATTGTTGTTGAACATTTTACTATTATATCTATTAGAAACTCTATAACATATTGTTAAAGCAGTTGCTTTAAAATGTCAATTATCTTTAAAGAAACTTTAAAAGTAAGAAAAAAAGGGGGCTGGTGCCATGGCATAGCGGGTGGTGTAGCGAGTAAAGCCACCACCTTGGTGCCAGCATCCCATTTTGGTGCCAGTTTGAGTCCTGGCTGCTCCACTTCCAATCCAGCTCCCTGCTAATGTGCCCGGGGAAGCAGCGGAGGATGGCCTAAGTACTTGGGCCCTGCACCCACTGGGCCAGCCCAGTCATTGCAGCCATTTGGGTACCTTTTCTCTCTATCTCCTTCTCTCACTGTAACTCTGCCTTTCAAATAAATGGACAAATCTTTTATTTGAAAGGCAGAGTTAGAGAGAGAGAATCAGAGAGAGAGAGAGAGAGAGAGAGAGAGAAAGAGAGAGAGAGAGAGAGAGATCTTCCATCAGCTGGCTCACTCCCCAATGGCTGCAATGGGCAGAACTGGGCTGATCTGAAACCAGGAGCCAGGAGCTTCTTCCAGGTCTCCCATGTGGGTGCAGGGGCCCAAGCGCTTGGGCCATCCTCCACTGCTTTCCCAGATAATTAGCAGGGAGCTGTATTGGAAGTGGAGTAGCTACAGCTGGCAGCTTTACCCACTTCACCATGGCGCCAGGCCCTAGATAAATCTTTTTTTTAAAAAAAAAAATTTATTTTCATCTACTTGAAAGGCAGGGTTGGAGCAAGAGAGAGAGACAAATATCTTCCACCTGCTGTGTCACTCCTCAAATGCCCACAACAGCCAGGGGTAGGCCAGGTTGAAGCCAGGAACCCAGAACTTCACCCAGGTTCCCCATGTGGTGGCAGGGCCCCAACCTCTTGAGCCATCATCCTCTGCCTCCCAGGATGCATTAGCAGGAAGCTGGATTGGCTGGGACTTGAACTGGCACTTTGATATGGGACTTGGGTATCACGATAACTTTCCTTACCTTCCCTTTTGGAAGATATTTTTTGCTGGATATAGAATTCTAAGTTGACAACTTTTTTCTCAACTACTTTAAGGTTTCTGTCCCAGTGTCTTCAGGCTTGCATCGTTTCTAACAAAAACCTTTGCCATTCTTATATTTGATATTCTGTACATAATGGGCTTTTTCCCTCTGGCTGCTTTTAAGGGTTTCTCTTTGCCACTAGTATTTAAATAATCTGGTTATGATGTGCCTTGAGGTACTTTCTTCTGGTTTCTGTGTTTAAGGGTTGCTGCACTTCTTGGATCTGTAGGCTTATAATTACAATCAAGTTTAGAAAACTTTCACTAGTTCTTAAACCTTCTTCTGCCCCTCCCGCCCCCTGCTCTCCGTTGTGGAGTCCGGCTGCCCGTGTGTTAATCTGCTTTACGTTGTCTGCAGCTCACCAGTGCTGGGCTTCCTTCTTTCCCTGACTTCTGTCTCCCTGTGTTTCCTATGGAAACATGTGTATGTTGTGCATTAAGCTTCAGTAATATTTCCTTCCACGGTGTCTGCGTTGCTAATCCTCTTCAGCGTACTACCCGTCTCAGACAGGCCATTTTTCAGCAATGGGCATTCGGTCTCGGTCTGATTCCTGACCTTTCCTAAGCCCCTGGTGGCTGTGATCATTTTGTTCCCCTCTGCCTTGGAAGCATAAGGAATACAGGTAAACGACAATGGTTCCGTCCTCGGCTGTGGATTCTGTCGTTCGTGTAAAGTCTCAGGTCCGCTTCTGCTGGTGTCCTTTCCTCTTCATCATGACCTGTATTTTCCTGCTTCCCTGCAAGCCGCAAGTGGCTGCTGGACACCGTGTATTTTTCCTTGTTGGGTGCTGGATATTTCTGGATTCTTGAGCTTTCTGGAGAGAGGAGGAAAGCATTTAAGTTCCCTGGAAGGAGCTGGATCCTTCGGAAGCTTGCTCTTTAGGGGAGACCGATGGAACCTTTAGTGTCGAGCTGGTTCTGCCCCTCTACCCAGGCGATGCCCTTCTAATTCAGGATGAATCCGAGGTGTTCCACCTAGGCTGGCTTCCTGGTCCTGCAGCCTCGATGCATTGTCCCCTCTGGCCTTTAGGGTAGCTTTTCTTGGGTCTCAGGTAGTTTTCTTGTGCACAGGTGTTGACCAGTATTCAGCTGGAGGTTGAGAGGGGCCATTTCTGGAATCCTCTCCCAGGGTAGCGCTTCCCTCTCCGGAACTCTGCCCAGCAAACTCCAGCCACGTTGGCCTCCTCAGCCACTCAGGTCCTTAACAGAGCAAATCCATCTGCTCCACTGAGGTTCCTCCTCACCGCCCTGTGGCCTGGATCCTGCCTCTAGGGCCCGTCCTCTCAGGGCCACTGTCCTCTGTGGCTTAGGTCCAGCACCCGATAACTGATCTTTCACAGTTTGGTCCAGTCTTGTAGTTGTTTCAGGCAGGAGGGTAAACCTGGTCTCTGTCACCCCACCCTGGCTGAACTTCTGTGAAACACAATTTATGAACTATATGTGGACTAAGCCCTCAGTTTTGTACACAAATATATAGAAATAACATAGTGCAAGTTTTAAAATAAGGCTAGAAATGTAGTTACATTTAGGTGATAAAAGGGCATGAGATAGGGCCAGCACTGTGGCGCAGTGGGTTAACGCCCTGGCCTGAAGCGCTGGCCTCCAATATGGGCGCTGGTTTGAGACCCGGCTGCTCCACTTCTGATCCAGCTCTCTGCTGTGGCCTGGGGAAAGCAGAAGAAGATGTCCCAATTCCTTGGGCCCCTGCACCCACGTGGGAGACCTGGAGGAAGCTCCTGGCTCCTGCCTTCAGATCAGTGCAGCTCTGGCCGTTGCGGCCAATTGGGGAGTGAACCAGCGGATGGAAGACCTCTTTCTCTCTCTCCCTGCCTCTCCTCTCTCTCTGTAACTCTTTCAAATAAATAAATCTTTAAAAAAAAAAAAAGGCAGGAGAAACAAATGTGTTCTTATTAAGCATATCAAACTAAAAAACAAGGAAAATAATCTAAAATATGAGCATCTACACTTTAAGTTTGCTCCATAATTCTGTTTCAGTAATTTCTATCTTTTAAAAAACAGGTAAACCTCATCATAACTGCTTTTTAAATAATTTATAATACCTATCACAGCCTTCTACTTACACTGTGTCTTATGTTTATGCTATATTTCCATGTATTTTTATATCTCTACCGTCAAATACAGTGTCTTCTAAATTCTCAATAATATTTATTGAATGAATGAGTCAAGATAAAGTCATGTTAATACAGGTTTATGTAAATTTTCTGATCCAAGAATAGCATAAATAAAATAAAATTTTATTTTTCTAATATATATTTTATTCATAAACTACCTCTTAGTTGTATGCTAACCTTTCTCCCCTTCCAATATGACTAGTAAAATTTTACTTTACAGAAAAAAATGGATTTATTATTTTTTAAAGATTTATTTATTTGAAAGCAGAGTTAGGGAACCGCAGGGAGAGAGAGAGAGAGAGCTCGATCTTCCATCTCTGGTTTACATGCCAAATGGCTGCAATGATCAGGGCTGGGCCAGGCAGAAGCCAGGGACTCAGAACTCCATTCAGGTCTCCCACAAGGGTGGCAAAGGCTCAAGTACTCGGGCCATCATCCACTGCTTTCCCAGGTGCATTAGCAGGGAACTGAATGGGAAATGGAGCAACCAGGATTTGAACCAGCACTCATATGGGATGCCAGTGTCCCGGAGAGCAGCCTAACCTGCTGCACCATGATGCCTGTCCCTGGATTTATTATTACTTAGTACAAACCAACGCTTTGTGAATGTTGTAGTTGGGTTATGCATTTTTGGTAATAAATATACATTGATTGCAAGAATGACTACAAACCATTTAGGGAGGAATCCCTAGAATTTTAGCCTAATACACACATAATCTAATAAAAACTTAGCACCCTTCATAGTAAAAACTATTTCTATATCGAAAAAAACCCCACACTTCCTTTCTCATTACAAGCCTGGTTTAAATAGCATCTATATTGAGAACTATGCAGCTTTAGTACAAAGCCATCATTTGTTTTATATGGATGGTTCTTAGCTGTTTTCAAATAGCACCTGCCTAATTCAGCCACAGCTGTCCTGATTACTGTTGGGCTGACAACAAACCGGACATCTGAGTATAGAAACTAACATACTTGTCTCCATTTGCACTGTTTTTCAAGGTCTCCAGAAACTGAACTCTCTCGTACTGTTGAGGTTCCGGAAGCATTTGTGGTCCACACCTGCTAGCTTGTGCGTGGTCACCTCACTTTCACAGGGAAGAGTATACTCCAATTGCTTCCCGAAGCCAGATGCTGGCATGGCTCCCGAGGGAGCTGGGGGTCTCAGAGCAGATGATCTGTGAGATGAGTACCTTTACCCCAATACATCTGGAAGCAGCTTCTCCTCTCGTGGCCAAGCAGCCTTTTTGGAAAGCATGTGAAGTTTCTCTTCCAGGGTTGCAATGAGTAGGAGTTTTGGTTTCATGGAAGGAGAAAGCTGGACAAGGAGATAGCGTAATTGACATGGGGGTGGCTGCAGCCCAGCAGCTGGGTGCTTTAATTTTAGAACATTTGTCCTTGAGTGGGCCACTCGAAGTGAAGCACCCACTTGTCTTAGAGAAGTGCGTCTGTATTTTGGGCAGCACCAGAATCCTTTGGCTTACCCCGGGAGCATCGGGCACCCTCATTCATCAGAGAGCCCACCTTCCCAAGTGGGAGAGCCTTATCTTCTGAGATAGCGCGGTATCACCCAATGGAGCTCTCAGTGGAGACGCTGGGGAATGCAATGCACTGAAGTGACTTACTTGAGCGATAATAACCTCGACTTGTAAGTACACAAAAGCCTCTTTGCATGTTTCAAGGGCATAGTTACAGTTTCAAAGTGATGAAAAGCCCGCTTCTTAAATATCTTCAGGGGGAAGCGAAATGATAGACGTGCAAGGGGGAAACAAGAAACAAGACCAAAGACCAAAATAAAAACAGAGATAATTGCCCAGTACAGCTGCAGTCCTGGCTTTGCCCTCAGCACTGGGAGTTAAGGACTGGAAGAGTCCTTAGCAATCAATGATCTAATCCACTTGTGGAGACCAAGGCTCCCGGTGCTTACCATGACTTGCCAAAGGTCAACCAATGACAGAGTGGAGCCCAGAGCCCAGTTTCTCCTGATTTTTCTACTATATCCCACTCTATTTTTTGTAACTAGCCATTTCAGGATTAAAATTAAAATGTAGATTGAAAGAGAATATTATATATCATTTACCCTTGTCATCCTAACAATGGATTAACTGTGCCCCCTTTCTTTTATATGTTTTAAAATTTTGTATTTATTTTTGATTTTCATTTATTTTAAAGGTAGAGAGAGAAAGAGTCAGAAACAAAAACAGGCTCCCTCTATTTTATTAATGGATGTGACTGACTGTTCCCTTGATAAAGCTAAGATGCCTCCCCTATTTGGCTTATAAGGAAGTGGTAAAGATTTATGAAAAGACATCAGATGGAGAGGGGTCTTGAAAATCACTACTTCTTACAAATAGGATTGGCTAGAGTGCAGCAGTGTACTGTCGCTCGCCTTGTTCTCCCTTCTTTGGAACGGAGCCCTACTGGCTACAGCTCAGTGGCTAGGATTCATCGACAGTGACTGCCTACCCGGGTACTGATCACCAGGACTGATCACCTCTGATTCCCGACACCGCTTGGCCAGCAGTTGGGAATACCTTGCTGCTTCATCTGACCAATGCTGGGGCTGGCACAGGTGATCTCCCCGCTTTCCCTGCCCACCTGTGGCAGTTCTTCTCTCTCTCGGTACCCAATTCTACACTGCAGCCACCGGGAACCATTTCCTGTGGTGAACACTCCATGAGCTTGCTCCCTTCCCAGCTGTTGCCCGTACTCCCCCTTCCTGGAACACTTTTTATATCTGACTGTCATTGCCATTGCCACTTATTGTAATCCCCACCCTCCCACACCCCGCCCCTTTCCCTCCACCCCTGCCATGACTTGGTCACCTCATGCCTGTTTTTTAGATAACATCTTCAATGGCACTTTAAAAAAAACAACTTATTTGAAAGGCAGAGCTAGGGAGAGAGAAAGAGAGAGAGACATGTTCCACTCACTGGTTCACTCCCTAAATGGCCACAAAGGCTGGGGCTGGGCCAGTCTGAAGCCAGCAGCCAGGAGCTTCCTCTGGGTTTCTTTTCTTTTTCTTTCTTTCTTTCTTTCTTTCTTTCTTTCTTTCTTTCTTTCTTTCTTTCTTTCTTTCTTTCTTTCTTTCTTTCTTTCTTTCTTTCTTTCTTTTTTTTTTTTGACAGGCAGAGTGGACAGTGAGAGAGAGAGACAGAAAGGTCTTCCTTTTTGCCGTTGGTTCACCCTCCAATGGCCGCTGTGGTCGGCGTGCTGCGGCCGGCGCACCGCGCTGATCCGAAGCCAGGAGCCAGGTGCTTCTCCTGGTCTCCCATGGGGTGCAGGGCCCAAGGACTTGGGCCATCCTCCACTGCACTCCCGGGCCACAGCAGAGAGCTGGCCTGGAAGAGGGGCAACCGGGACAGAATCCGGCGCCCCGACCGGGACTAGAACCCAGGTGCCGGTGCCGCAGGTGGAGGATTAGCCCATTGAGCCGCGGTGCCGGCCCTCCTCTGGGTTTCAAACACTTGTTATTTCTTAGAGACTTAGAAGTTACCATACTGTTTTATAATTTAATTTCCTGTATTACTCTCTATACTGTGAACTAGTTCAGGAATTTTGTCTGCTTGCATCAGTGTATCAGTACATGGCCCATGTTTAGCATATGTAAGAGTTAACATATTTGCACTTGAATTTTAACAATTCATACCCACGTTTAATAATGATTTACGTTTTACCAACTGTCTTCCATATTTAAATCTCATTTCATCCTTATATTCTCAGTTTTCAAAAAAAAAATACTCAGAGAAGATATGAATGAACTCATCCAAGGTCATCCAGCTAGTATTGGAACCCAGGTTGCTGGAGTCCAAGTTCAGGGTCATTACCACCGCCGCACAGATAACTTCATTTGTTATAGAATTCTTGAGGGTATTTGAGCAGGTGGTCAGGGCAGTGAAATGAGCTAAGCTTCTCTTCTGGAAAATTCACATGGCAAAGAGGAGTCAGAACCATGAGAAGAGGCAGTATGGGGGGTAGGGTAGGTGGTGGCAAGAGGAAGCAGGCACTTAGAGGCCAAGAAATGAAGGTCACGGCTGATAGTGAGAACTAAAGTCTAAGCTTTGGGAGCCACCCTGGGTTAGAGGTCAAAAGGAAGGAAAATAGCCAGAAATAATAAAAAAAGGATCAGTACACAAAATAGAAGGGAAAATGAAAATTTTTTATCATTGAAGCCCAAGGAAGTGAGAATGCAAAGTAAGAAAATGTGGCTAGCGACGGCCAATGCAATTCAGAAGATGAGGAAGAAGATGATGAGATCCCGACTGGCTCTGACTGGATACCAGGGGCTCTGGAGAGCTTCTGTGTAAGGGACTGTTTGTGAAGGTCAGGGAAAGAACACGGGCCAAAGAAATGGAAGTAAGAAGGAAGTGGCGGACACGTTTTGGTAGCTCGCTCAGTCATTCACCAGTTGAGAAATGTTTGGGCTATTGTGAGTAAAAACGCTATGCACATTCACACACAGAAGTCATGAAAGTGTAAAGTTATTTTTCATGGGTACTCAGGGAAGGAACTGCTAGGTGGTATGGGGGGGGGGGGCGGCGCACATGATCAAAAGGAAGTACCCAACTGCTTTCTAAAGTGGTTGTATGCTTTTGCATTTCTGCTAGCAATGTGTGATCAAAGTTTCAGCTGCTGCACATCTTTGCCAACATTTAGTTTTATGAGTCTTTTTCATTTTAGACTTTGTGAGTGAATACAGCAGTATCTAATTGTGGTTTTAATTTTTCATTTCCCTTATCTCTAATGCTGTTGCACATTTTTTTCCTGTATGTGACATGCATCTTCTTTGGTCAAGTATCTATTCAAATCTTTTGCCTATTTTT
Organism: Lepus europaeus; assembly: GCF_033115175.1. NCBI lineage: Eukaryota > Metazoa > Chordata > Mammalia > Lagomorpha > Leporidae > Lepus > Lepus europaeus. The sequence goes on along the minus strand of NC_084836.1, from coordinate 25,149,251 downwards.
TAACCCTGTTTTCCTTATTGAGTTATGAGCTCTGTATGAACTGTAAAATTAAAATGTATATTCAGATATGCAAATATTTTCTCCCAGTCTGTGGCTAGCCTTTTTGTTTTCTTAGCAGAATATTTTTTTTTAAATTTATTTGACAGGCAGAGTTATAGACAGAGAGAGAGATGGAGAGAAAGGTTTTCCTTCCGTTGGTTCACCCCCAAAATGGCCACCATGGCCGGCGCTGCGCTGATCTGAAGCCAGGAACCAGGTGCTTTTTCCTGATCTCCCATGCGGGTGCAGGGGCCCAAGCACTTGGGCCATCCTCCACTGCCTTCCTGGGCCACAGCAGAGAGCTGGACTGGGAGAGGAGCAACCAGGACTAGAACCCGGTGTCCATATGGGATGCCGGCACTGCAGGCAGAGGATTAACCAAGTGAGCCAGGGCGCTGACCGCCTTAGCAGAATCTTAAATTCAAACCTTTTACATTTCCATGAAGTTCAATCTATCAATATTTTCCTTGTATGTTTTGGTGCTTTTTGTGTTCCATCCACAGAATTTTTGCCTAATTCAAGATCATGTTTTCTCCTAGAAATTTCAAGCTCTCGCATTCAGCCTATGGTCCATTCCAGGTTAATTTTTCTAGATGGTGTAAACTAAATGTTTAGTTTCTTTTCTCTCTTCACACATTGATATCGAATTATTCCAGGCCAATATGTCAAAAAAGGCTTTAACAGCTGAACCACCCTGGCAACTCTGTTTGGTGTGCTTTTCCCTGTGTGTCTTTTGCTGTGGTTTACTGAGCTTCCGAGATAAATGGATTTATAGTTTTTGTGAAGTTGGGAAGATTTTTTCATGTTATTCTCTTCAAATTTTCTTGTCCTTTGTTGCTTCTCGTAGACTCCAGTTCCATGAGTTTCACAGTTGAGTGATGCTGTTTTTAGTCGTTCTTCTCTCCTTTCTACGCTTCATTAATTTTGCTTCTATCGCTATAACTTCAAGCTCACGAGCTTTTCTTCTGCCCCATCTGGTCTTCTGCTGGCCTTTCCTAGTGTATTTTTCATTTCAGAAATTCTGTTTTTCACCTTTGGAGGTTCCACGTGGGGGACAGGTGTTTGATGGAATGGTTAAGATGCCTGCATCCCATATCTAGTGCCCGGATTCAGGTTCCAGCTCTGCTCCTGATTGCAGTTTCCTATTAATATGCATCCTGGGAGGCAGTAGGTGACGGCTCAAGAAGTTGGGTCCCTGCCACCGATGTGGGAGATCTGTGTTCCCAACTCCCAACTTTGATCTGGCCCAGCTCTGGCTGTTGTGGGCATTTGGAGAGTGAACCAGTAGACGGGCAATCTCCCCTCTCTCTCTGCCTTTTTTATATCTTCTGTTTCTTTTTTCACTATGTTCTTATTTTCTTAAACATATGCAGTATATTTACAATAGCTTCTCTAGTGCCCTTGTCTGCTAATTCTACCAGCTATGTCATTTCTAGCTACGTTTCTATCACTTGGTTTTTCTTTTGGTTAGAAGTCATATGTTCATGCCTGGTATTATTGTGAATTTTGTGCTTTTGCTTGCTGGATTTTGATTTGTTTCTCTAAGAAGGGTTAGAAATTGTTCTGACATGTAGTTCATTTACTTGGGATCCATTTGATTTTCTTGAAGCTTATTTCCAAGTTTTGTTAGGGTGAATCCAGCATGTCCTTTATTCTAGGACTAACTGAACCCTGCTGCCAAGGGGGGACTGAGAACTCGGCCCGATGCCTGTGGACTAGGCTCCTTCAGTCTAGATGGTGGGAACAAGAACTTCTCCCAGCCTTGTAGGAAAACTAGGAATTGTTCAGCAGCTGCTTCTGGGGGTCCTTCTCCACACTTATGGGATTTGAGCTGTCACACTGCAGCTTACTATCCAGCCAACAGTTTGAGCGGGACATCCCTTTGTAGGCAGCCCCTCCCCCCCCATATATGCCCCACATACACTAGTCGTCTTGGCCTCGTGGAGCCCTCACCTCTGTCCCTCCAGCTCAGCGCAACCACCGCACCGCCGGTTCCGCTTCCTGTGCTGCACCTCGGAAGCGTCCCCTTGGAAGCTGGGCAGGTCAAGGGCCCATCAGGTGGGTCTCCCCTTACTCCGGGCTCAGTTGCATGCCGCTGCCTGTCACCGGTTTCTGAAAAGAACTGCGCCACGGTGTCTGTCTGGCTTCCTCTGGGGGAGTGTCACTCCTGTAAGCAGCTAATCTTTCATAAGCAGAAGCAGCAACTGCTTTTCTCAGACTGATAACTTTGAAGATGTTGCAACTTGTGGAGTCTCGGGCATGAGACACCGAGAAAGAACCGAGCTGGCTGTAGGGACGCGAGTCTGAACTGAACGGCAACTGACCCTGTTACACTTTCCGTACTCCACCTCCCCTTCCTCCAAGAGGGCAGAGGATTTCACTTGAGGTTTTGCCCCTGAGCAAATGAAAATGTCAGGGATTGATTCCTACACCATGCACTGTGTTAGGAGACAAAGACAGTATCTAAATCACAGAAGTTAAGGCATTGCTGATATCTGGTTTTGTTCCTGGACGTATATGAAAATTTAACGGCTCAGGGTGAGTGTTTTGAATTCTTGGAGTAAAAGTTCCTAGGCTTGCAATTTGGCCTTGCTTCCACTCAACACGCTCAGGACAAAGCTATTTAGACTCCTGTGCCCCAGTCGCTCTCCTGCGACGTCAGGGTACTTAGGTGGGTACTGAAAGTGAGTTTTCCTGAGGCAGGAAAGTAAAGATCTTCCTTTACATGGAGTGTATTCAAAAAGTCATCCTGAGTTTTCTAAGTTATCTACAAAGCCTAGTCGTCCTAAAACAGGGTAAAGCATGCACATGTAGTTGTTCACATCCGGAAGAATTCTGTAAGTCTACCTAATCACATCTACATTTCTATAACCACATAGCTCATTTTTTTAAGCCCCTTCCTAAAGAGTCAGATAACTTAAACTATAATGAGACCAAACGCCAGGAAACTTATCCTCTGTGGAAAAAAAAAAAAAACTTTTAGCCACGATTTTAGGTAAAAGTCCATTTAGGCCTGTGCCGTGGCTCAACAGGTTAATCCTCCGCCTTGCGGCGCCGGCACACTGGGTTCTAGTCCCAGTTGGGGCGCTGGATTCTATCCCGGTTGCCCCTCTTCCAGGCCAGCTCTCTGCTATGGCCCGGGAAGGCAGTGGAGGATGGCCCAAGTCCTTGGGCCCTGCACCTGCATGGGAGACCAGGAGAAGCACCTGGCTCCTCGCTTCGGATCAGCGAGATGCGCCAGCTGCAGCGGCCATTGGAGGGTGAACCAACGGCAAAGGAAGACCTTTCTCTCTGTCTCTCTCTCTCACTATCCACTCTGCCTGTAAAAAAAAAAAAAAGTCCATTTAGTCACTCAGTTAATCTTCCTTATAAACATGCATTTATTCCTCAGCTCTGGCTAGGTTGTTCTTCGAGCGGGATGACACTTGACTGGCTGTGTCTTTGTTGCCTAAGCACAGGGAGATCTTCGAGGTCAAAACTTTTCATAATACCAAGATAGTTGCACCGAGACTATTTAAACTATGTGATGATGTTAATGCATAGTGCTATGAGCTGTCCAAGTTATTTTAAAATCCTGTAGTTTGATTTGTGCTTCAGCACAAACATAAGTACTTTTTGTCATCTTGTGTGATGCATTAAGTATTTTCCCCAAATTTCCAAATATTAAAGTTTTAGAATTTAGGGACCTTATTGTAAAATAAATTTATATTTTTATTATTTAAGAATGGATCACTGACTTAAGTAAAATAAACTTGGTGAACCAGCAAAAATAAAAATATAAAAATGCATGTATATAATGTTTTTTTAAAGTTTATTTATTTATTTGAAAGAGTTACACAGAGAGAAGGAAAGGCAGAGAGGCCGGCGCAGCGGCTCAATAGGCTAATCCTCCGCCTTGCAGCGCCAGCACACCGGGTTCTAGTCCCGGTTGGGGCACTGGATTCTGTCCCGGTTGCCCCTCTTTCAGGCCAGCTCTCTGCTGTGGCCGGGAGGGCAGTGGAGGATGGCCTAAGTGCTTGGGCCCTGCACCTGCATGGGAGACCAGGAGAAGCACCTGGCTCCCAGCTTCGGATCAGCGAGATGCGCCGGTCGCAGTGGCCATTGGAGGGTGAACCAATGGCAAAGGAAGACCTTTCTCTCTGTCTCTCACTGTCCACTCTGCCTGTCAAAAAAAAAAAAAAAAAAAAAAGAAAGAAAATAAAAGAAAGGCAGAGAGAGAGAGAGAGACGGGGAGAGAGATATCTTCCATCTGCTGGTTCACTCCCCAGTTGGCTGCAACAGCTGGAGCAGTGCCAATCCGAAGCCAGGAGCTTCCTCTGGGTCTCCCATGTGGGTGCAGGGGTCCAAGGACTTGGGTCATCTTCTACTGCTTTTCCAGGCCATAGTAGAGAGCCGGAGTGGAAGTGGAGCAGCTGGGACTCGAACCAGTGTCCATATGGGATGCCGGTGCTGCAGGCGGCGGCTTTACCCACTAGGCCACAGCACCAGCCCCTATGTTTTATATATAAAATCTTAAAAAATAAACCAAATGTGAAAAAAATAGGCATTACAAAGGTAAATACTTTCCCTGACCGGGTGCCACGGAAAACCAGTCGGCGACCAGGCTGCTGTTCAGCCAGCTTTCCGGCTGAGCCTGTGTGTGTCTGCCGTGGGCTTCCCACAGCGCACACGCACACTGGAATGTGCTCTCCAGTTTGCACCCAGGCGACTTTGTCAGGTGTAACCAAAATGTCCTGATTCAGGTTTGCACCAAAGCCAGAGCTTCAAACACCGTTAATGCTGGTGGGGAAATCCTGGCTGCCAAACAAATGCACTTCAAAGGCCTCCGGCGTGCCCGGAGCCGCAGACAAATATTTGCTGTTACTGGCGTACTACAGAGGAAAGGGCCACTCTGTCTTCCCTGGTGGCCACCTTGAGAAGTATTCATGACCACCGGGACAGCCTCCCGGTAGAGACAGGTGCATCTATCGCTTCCCGGTAAGTTCCAGCCTGAAGCATGAGGGTCAGCGGCAAGGCTGAACTAAGGAAGGGAACGGAAAGCTGACTCCGAAGCAAAGACTTGCGGGGCTGGCACTGTGGTGCCGGGGGTGTCCCAGGCTCCTGGCTTCCGCCTGGCCCTGCCAGGGCCACTGCAGCAATTTGGAGAGTGAACCAGTGCATGGAGGATTTCTCTCTCTCTCTCTCTCTGCCTTTCAAATAAATAAATACATCTTTAAAAAAACAACAGACTTGCAGAAACATAGACCAGGAAAAGTAAAGATAGCATTTTCTGTTCTGCCCCACAAGGGCCCAAAGAGTCAGTGCGACTGAAAGATGAGTAGAGGGGCCGGCGCTGTGGCACAGCGGGTTAAAGCCGTGACCTGCAGTGCCGCCATCCCGTATGGGTACCAGTTCTAGTCCCGGCTGCTCCTCTTCTGGTCCAGCTCTCTGCTGTGGCCTGGGAAAGCAGTAGAAGACGGCTGTCTGTGCACCAGACCAGGGCACCTGGCTCTTTGGGTCTTTGCTGGGAGGATGGCAGGGTCTCTGCACAGTGGAAGCTAGGTGCGAAGGGATAAACGTCCCTCCCACTGCTGGCCACGGCTGTCTCTCCAGGCAAATGCAATAAGGACAGGATGTCCGCTTGCTCCTCAGTACAATGGTGGAGATTCTCAAGATGGGACTGCAGAGGGCTCTGCTCAGTGCCGCAGCTTGTACTCGGGCTCTGTCAGGGACCCAGGCGTCCGGTGATCACCTGCTTTGCTGGGTGCTGGGCGGTTGCTCAACAGGGCGCTCAGCAGTTCTGAGGGGCTTGCTGCCCAGTGTTTGTCCGCTGGAGGACACTTGGTGAGTGCCAGGGTCCCCTACGGTGAGCAGCCTCGTACCTGTGCAGTGACGGCCATGGGCTACTCTTTCACAGAGGACTTGGCTTGGGAGGCGCTGGTGTTTCCCCTGCTAAGGTGAGAAGGGTAGAGCTCCCTGCACCGGGGCACTGGGGCCTCCATAGCCACAGACACCCCCAGCCCTGCCCGCAGGCCGAGGGGCGTGCCTTCCTCATGTACCCGACAGGCGTGGGCTCTCCAGGTGTGGCTGCTGCGGCACCCACCAGCCCACCTCTCCCCAGAGGAAAGAGCAGGAAAGGGCAGTGGGCACAGGCAGTGCCAGACCCAAATGCCCACTGGCCACAGGGCTGGAGAATGGTGTTCCCATCTCACCTTTCCTAAGTGACTTTCTTTTTATTCTTCGGAGTTGAACACTGCATTTTCATTTGTTACAGTGCTCTTAAAGAATGTTCCTTTTAACTATTTCTTCAGGTACTTAGGTTTTTAAATTGCATATCTTTTAAATCCTGAACATAAGAAATCTTTTTGTTTTTCTCTAACAAACGTGGTAATCAGTGGATTCCTTCTTGTGTGTTGATTTTTTGATGATTAGCAGCTGAACACATTTTATTCATGTACCATTCAGATGCACACCTGTTGTCAACCCCCTTTTAAATGCATGTCCCTATGTATTTCATACATTCCGCTGTGATCAAATTGGAAATTTGAGTTAAGATTTCTCTGTCTAGGACATGTGAGAGCTGCAGACTACAGAAAGAAAGTTATTACTTTGCCTATATTATGTGTGTGCCAAGGGACCATATAACACTTGCCACATTTAATTATACTGGATTATTCTTCCAAAGATGACCCCTGCTAACTGCAGTCCAGAAAGAAATGATGCCACTGCAGAAGGCATGAAGGGGTCTCTGCAAATGAGCCCACACCTCCCCGTGGCCCGCCTCCGCGCCCAGGGCTCCTGCAATGGGAGAATGGGAGCGCCTCCCTGCCCTGGCCAGAGATGCCCGGCACACGGAAGATACTGGGACAGTGGTGCTGTCCCCAAGCTAACCTGGCCTAAGTGGCAACAGCAAGGCTGCCTCCTGCATGCAGGCCAGGCTTCGGTGTTGCTTTCAAAAGCTTCCTTTTTTTTTTTTTTTGACAGGCAGAGTGGATAGAGAGAGAGACAGAGAGAAAGGTCTTCCTTTACCATTGGTTCACCCTCCAATGGCCACCGTGGCCGGTGTGCTGCGGCCAGCGCACCGCGTTGATCCGAAGCCAGGAGCCAGGTGTTTCTCCTGGTCTCCCATGGGGTGCAGGGACCCAAGCACTTGGACTATCCTCCACTGCACTCCCGGGCCACAGCAGAGAGCTGGCCTGGAAGAGGGGCAACCGGGACTAGAACCCGGTGTGCCGGCACCGCAAGGCGGAGGATTAGCCTAGTGAGCCGCGGCGCTGGCCCAAAAGCTTCCTTTTTACGATGTTGAAGAGAAGCACAAAGTTCACGTAAGCAGGCTGACGACCATGTTGATGTGCAGTTGTCGTAATTTTTCTCACAATGGCACAATTCACTTGACTCATGGAAGACTCCGATGTCTCACTTATATCCTGTTGCTTTTCTATCACCCATATTTGCTAGAACTCATATTGATTTAAGCAATGATTTATCCTTTTGACAAAGTGAGTCCATTCAGTAGGGATATAATAAAAGTCCCATGGGACTCCGAGAAAAAAATAAAAAGAATGATGAGTAAGTCTAATTCATACGATTCACAAAGATAGGAGACAATAGTCTATGTTTCCTTGGACTCCCAAAGTAGACATTTCTCTAGGTGAGCTGGAGCTACAGAATTTTTTTCTGAAATTTTTAGAATGCTCAAGCCACTGGACTTACAGAGCAAGGGAGATCACAGTAGAATTTCTTGGCCTGAAAGAGAAACAGTGGGCCCGCGGTGTGGTACAGTGGGGTAAGCTTCTGTGACTCCGGCATCCCATATCGGAGCACTGAACTAGTCCTGGCTGCTCCGCTTCTAATCTCTGTCCCCTTTAATGGGCCTGGGAAAGCAGCACAAGATGGCCCAAGTACTTGGGCCCCTGTCTTCCATATGGGAGACCCAGATGGTACTCCTGGCTTCAGCCTGGCCTAGCCCAGGATGTTGTGGCCATTTGGGCAGTGAACCAGCAGATGGAAGATCTCTCTCTCCACTCTCTTTCTCTCTCTCTTTAAATAATTAAATCAATCTTTCTTATTTGAAAGATTGATTTATTTATTTGAAAGTCAGAGTTACACAGAGAGAGGAGAGGTAGAGAGAAAGAGAGAGAGAGAGAGAGAAAGAGAGAATGTCTTCTATCTGATGGTTCACTCCCCAATTGGCTGCAATGGTTGGAGCTGTGCCGATCCGAAGCCAGGAGCCAGGTGCTTCCTCCTGGTCTCCCATGCAGGTGCAGGGCCCAAGCACTTGGGCCATCCTCCACTGCTTTCCCAGGCCATAGCAGAGAGCTAGATCAGAAGTGGAGCAGTTGGGTCTTAAAACGGCGCCCACATGGAATGCCAACACTTCAGGCCAGGGCATTAACCTGCTGTGCCACAGTGCCAGTCCCTTAATCTTTCTTTTTTAACAAAGATACTGGCCAACAAGTTAAATCTCATTTTAGCTTCTAAGAATGTTTCTCTTTTTGTTGTTGTTGTTGTTGTTGTTGACAGGCAAAGTGGACAGTGAGAGAGACAGAAAGGTCTTCCTTTTCCATTGGTTCACCTTCCAATGGCCACCATGGCTGGCACGCTGCGGCCGGTGCACCGCGCTGATCCGAAGTCAGGAGCCAAGTGCTTCCTCCTGGTCTCCCATGTGGGTGCAGAGCCCAAGCACTTGGGCCATCCTCCACTGCACTCCGGGGCCACAGCAGAGAGCTGGCCTGGAAGAGGGGCAACAGGGACTAGAACCCGGGGTGCTGGTGCCACAGGTGGAGGATTAGCCTAGTGAGCCGCGGTGCAGGCAGAATATTTCTTTCTTACACATTAAGATAATACATTTTTAAGCGGCAAAGATGGTGAACTTGGCTAATATAAATTCTGACTGTCTTCCATCATCAAGCCATTTTTAACTTTAAATGATGACAAAGCCATGATTAATGATAAAAATTTCAGGTAAATATGACATTAAGCTTTTTAATAGAGGAAACATTTGTTTATTAATTCAACCATTATATATTGAGGAAATACTTTGTACTCTGGATACAAAAATGAATAAGGAAAATCAGTAAGGGATCAGTGGTTCCTGAAGTCTTGAAAATTGAGTTCTGTCAGAGCAGTGTGGAGAAAACAAATCAAAGCATTTCTAAGAATCAGAAGAGAAGGGCTGGCGCTGTGGCATAGTAGCTAAGCCTCTTCCTGCAGTGCTGGCATCCCACATGGGCACTGGTTCAAGTCCTGGCTGCTCCACTTCCAATCCAGCTCTCTGCTAATGGCCTGGGAAAGCAGTAGAAGATGGTCCAAGTCCTTGGGCCCCTGCACCCACATGGGAGACTCAGAAGAAGCTCCTGGTTTTAGATGGGCTCAGCTCTAGCTGTTGTAGCCATCTGGGGAGTGAATCGGCAGATGGAAGACCTCTCTGTGTTTCTTCCTCTCTCTAATTCTCTCTCTCAATAAATAAATCTTTTTTTTTTTTTAACAAAAAAAAGAGATCATAAGGTTTTTACCCCAAATTTCTCAGTGCAGGAGGTGTCTCTATAATGGCTTATGCTCATCCAGTCTCTCCTAGATCCTATGTATCTATCAGGCAGCATTTTTGGATGCTACTCATTTTTGGATGGTATTAATTATCAAAGAGTTCTTCTGTGTTAAGTTAGGATCCTTCCCCTGTAACTTCTTATACTTGCTTTGGAGCTATAGGAAATAAGTATTTTATCTTAAATACAGAAGTCCTTCCAATCATTCTCCAAGTAAATACTTGAGTGTCCCATGTCAAATAGTATCTAGACTGTTTACCACTATCGCTAGGTAGCAAATAACCTTTGCTTCATTTGTCTTCAAAAGCTACTGATATATTTTCTAGACATTTTCTCCTCTGTGATGTCAAACAAATTCTAACATCTATTTCAGAACATTTGTTTCTCCAATTAAAAAAATTTTAGGCCGGCGCCGCAGCTCAGTAGGCTAATCCTCCACCTTGCGGCGCCGGCACACCGAGTTCTAGTCCCGGTCGGGGCGCCGGATTCTATCCCGGTTGCCCCTCTTCCAGGCCAGCTCTCTGCTATGGCCCGGGAAGGCAGTGGAGGATGACCCAAGTGCTTGGGCCCTGCACCCAATGGGAGACCAGGAGAAGCACCTGGCTCCTGGCTTCGGATCAGCGCGGTGCGGCGGCTGCAGCGGCCATTGGAGGGTGAACCAATGGCAAAAAGGAAGACCTTTCTCTCTATCTCTCTCCCTCACTATCCACTCTGCCTGTCAAAAAAATAAAAATAAAAATAAATTAAAAAAAAATTTTAAAAAATATTTCTTTGAAAGGGAGAGAGAGAGGGGATCTGCCAGCCACTGGTTCACTACCCAAACAGCCAGAGGCCAGGGCTGAGCCAGGCCAAAGCCAGAATCCCAGAACTCCATCCGGGTCTCCCTTATGGATGGCAGAGGTCCCAAGCACTTGGGCCACCTTCTGCTGCTTTCCCAAGTACATCAGCAGGGAGCTGGATCAGAAGCAGACATCCAGTACTTGAACTGGCACTCCTCTATGGGATGCCAGCACCACAGGCAGCAGCTTAACCTCCTGTGCCATAACAGCCCTTGTTTGTTTGTTTGTTTGTTTTTAAGATTTATTTATTTGAAAGTCAGAGTTACAGAGAGAGAGAGAGGTGTCTTCCAATTACTGGTTCACTCCCCAGATGGCTGCAATGGACAGAGCTGAGCTGATCTGAAGTCAGGAAGCAGGAGCTTCTTCCAGGTCTTCCACGTGGGTTCTGGGGCCCAAGGACTTGGGGGCCATCTTCCACTGCTTTCCCAGGCCATAGCAGAGAGCTGGATTGGAAGTAGAGCAGCCGGGACTCGAACCGGCATCCATACAGTGCAGGTGACAGCTTTACCAGCTATGTCACAGCGCCAGCCCCCCACATTTTTTTTAAGCCAAATAATTTCAAAGGGCTTCTCATATCGCAAGCAATATCCAGATTTTAGAAGATCTATAGCACTTTTTTAAAAGAAATTTATTATTATTATTTTTTTGACAGGCAGAGTGGACAGTGACAGTGAGAGAGAGAGACAGAGAGAAAGGTCTTCCTTTTGCAGTTGGTTCACCCTCCAATGGCCGCTGCGGCCGGCGCACCTCGCTGATCCGAAGCCAGGAGCCAGGTGCTTCTCCTGGTCTCCCATGCGGGTGCAGGGCCCAAGGACTTGGGCCATCCTCCACTGCACTCCCGGGCCACAGCAGAGAGCTGGCCTGGAAGAGTGACAAGCGGGACAGAATCCGGCACCCCGACTGGGGCTAGAACCCCGTGTGCCGGTGCCGCAAGGTGGAGGATTAGCCTATTGAGCCGCGGCGCCAGCCGAAGATCTACAGTACCTTTAATACAGACGTTTGACTGACTGCAGACTGTGGCATGAGAGGAAAGTATTGTCCTGAGACATACTACTTATGGAGCTTCTTGAGCAATCATTTCCAATTGTGTTAAAATAAGGATGCAAGATTGAAGTCCCAATGTCAAAGTCTGAAAGATGGGGAAGGAAGAAGGAGTCACTTCGACATCTGAGTGAGGGATAATGATATTATTTGCATATTTCCATAATATTTTTCATTGTATTATTGAGTTCCTGAGGAAATAATATATCAGCCTACATGCCTACAAAGCCAGTGGGCAAGTAACAAAGTTGAGGCCGTGGGGAGCCTGTGGTGGTCTCACCACCCAGCTGTAACATGGGAACAGAATCAGTTCCTCCATTCCCTAAGCAGGTACAGCGACGAAGGTGGAAACTGAGGGGATTAGAATGGCTTTGGGGAAGGACCAGGGTCCAGCTCCATGGTAACATGGCCTCCTCGCTAAAGTCACATTATCTGTTAGGCCTTCTAGAAGGAACTCAGTGTGTTAGTCAATTGGCTTTAAAAGAAGGAGAACTAAAAAGCAGCAGAAAAAAACACATCACTGAGCTCCAGGCTATCCATTTCCACATGTGCCTGGTATGTGTTTTATAACTCTTTTGGAAAACGTGTGTGTGTGTGTCTAAGTTCAAGTTGATAATCTTTTAAACATGTTATAACTCCCAACTAACTTAAATAGGACCTTAAGAGATGTTTTAAAGGCATATTATTTTAGAAGCCCACTAATCTTAACAAGAAACCTGTCATATAAAATCATGAACAGTCTCTAACCTTAATAAGAGAATAAAGGCAAGTCCAGAGAGGAAACAGGAGGTGGGCAGGAACCTAACTCTGCCTGTTCACTCCTGGCTACAGAGCAACCTCTTGACAGAATCACTTGGAAATTCCTCCATGAGTCTGAATACCAACTAAGTGTAGGCAGATACATTTCTTCCCGTTTTGATAAGATATTTTACTAGAAGCTCATACTTGCAGCTTATCATAACATTACCATCTAAAAATATCTTTAAAAACTTAATTCTTTATCTTGCCTTTGATACTCATAGTTTAAGAAGAATTTGTAAGCCATTGTAGATAGGTAGAACTAAATATAGATTGAAAAGGAGTGGACGGTTGGCTTAGTAGTTAATACCCAGGATGGGATGCCTGCATCCCATATGGAAAACTTGAGCCCGTTCCATCCACCAATGAGAAGCAAGTGGGACCCCCCAGTAGGCGGGGCTCCATACACTGGAGCTCCTTCCCGCCTCCACCATGACTGAGAAGTGAGATGGGCTCCAGTAGGCAGGGCTCCACGCTTCTACTTGCAACTCAAAGACACATAGTAGCTCATAACAGAGGGAAACTTCACCACAAGAAAATCCCAACAAATTAGACGTGCAGTTTGTTAACCAAGGCAATATAACTGAACACACCAGAGCTAACGTCAGGGTGTCCCACAACTATAAGGAAAAGGGTGGGTTACATCAACAGAAGTGAAAAACCTCTTCTAACCAAAAAAAGAGGAAACATACAAACTCCATGGGGCCTTACACTGGATACCTCCTCCACCCTGGCATACTGAACAGAGCACCCAGGCCACATCCAGCACACACCTCTTGGAACTCACTAAAAGTACAGACGTCCCACTAAATCACAAAGACACAAATTAAAGAGAAAAGTAACCAAACCAAAAAAAAAAAAAAAAAAAAACACACACACACACACAAATGCCAAAAAACCAAAGGAAAATCCTAAATAAAAATAAGGAAGACTCTACGAACCCCCCAAAGGAACACTACAATTCTCCAATAGTAGACGGCAAAGCTGAAGAGATCGAGGATATGCCAGAAACAAATTCAGAAAATTAATTGTCAGATTACTTGGAAGCAATCAGGAGCAAATTTGCAATCTAAATGAAAAATTCTCCTAAGAAATTGAGATATTAACGAGGAGTCAGAAGAAATATTAGAAATGAAGAATTCAGTAGATCAAATTAAAAATGCAGTGGAAAGCCTTAACAACAGAATAGGTGAGACAGAAGAAAGAATACCAGAATTAGAAGACAAATTTCTGGAAATATTATAGTCAGGCCAAAAAAAAAAAAAAAAAAAAAAAAGAGGAAGAAGAAATTAGAAAACTAAAAAACATGGTTGGAGATCTACAAGATACTATCAAATGACCCAGCATACAGAACCTAGGAGATCCAGAAGGCATGGAAAGAGAAAAAGGATTAGAAGGCCTTCTTAATGAAAAATAACAGAAAACTTCCCCAACCTAGACAAAAAAAGAGACATCCAATTATACAAAGTACACAGAACTCCCAATAGACACAACCAGAAAAGATCTTCACCACAACACATTGTAGTAAAACTTTCTACAGCAAAACATAAAGCAAAGATCTTAAAATGTGCACAAGAGAAATGCCAAATCACATTCAGAGAAAAACCCAATCAGACTCACTGCCGACTTCTTACCAGAAACCCTGCAGGCAAAGAGAGAATGGTGAGATATAGTCCAAGTCTTATAAGGAAAAAAACCTGTCAGCACAGAATACTGTACCCTGCAAAGCTCTCATTTATGAATGAAGGAGAAATAAAGATCTTCCACAATAAACAGAAATTGAAAGAATTTGTGGGGCTGGTGCTGTGGCGTAGCAAGTAAAGCCACTACCTGCAGGGCCAGTATCCCATATGCTTGCTGGTTCAAATCCCGGCTGCTCCACTTCCAATCCAGCTCTCTGCTATGGCCTGGGAAAGCAGTGGAAGATGGCTCAAGTCCTTGGGCCCCTGCACCCATGTGGGAGACCTGGAAGAAGCTCCTAGCTCCTGGTTTCGGACTGGCACAGCTCCAGCCATTGCAGCCATTTGGGAAGTGAACCAGCAGATGGAAGACCTCTCTCTCTCTCTCTCTCTCTCTCTCTCTCTCTCTCTCTCTGACTTTCAAATAAATAAATTTTTTTTCTTTAAAAAAATAATTTGTAACTACTCACCTAATCCTACAAAAGATGCTCAAGGATGTACTACACACAGAAACACAGGAACATCACTACAAAAGAAGGTGAACACAGAAAATGATCCAGTAAAACTACAAAGGAAACCTGAAGTACAATATTAGGACTATTTATGGAAACATGGCAGGGCAACATTGGTACTTAACAACAGTCACCCTCAGTGTAATGGTCTAAACTCCCCAGTTAAAAGACACAGACTGGCTGAATGGATTAAAAAACAAAACCCATCTACTTCCTGCCTACAAGAAACACATCATACCAACAAAGAAGCATTTAGACTGAAAGTGAAATAATGAAAAAAGATAATCCACTCTAACAGAAACCAATAAAGAGCTGGTGTAGCCATCCTAATATCAGACAAAATAGACTTTAACACAAAAACTATCGAAAAAGACAAAGAAGGACACTATATAATGATTAAAGGAGCAATTCAACAGGAAAATGTGACTATTATAAATGCATATGCACCTAACTACAGGGCACCTGGCTATCTAAAAGAAATGTTAATGGATATAAAGGGAGATTGTCTCAAATACAATAGCAATGGGGGACTTCAATACCCCACTTTCAGCAATGGACAGATCAACCAGGTAGAAAATCAGCAAGGAAACAGAGTTAATCAACGCTATAGACCAATTAGACCTGGCAGATATCTACAGAGCCTTCCAACCTAAAGCCAAAGAACAAACATTTTTCTCACCATTGCATGGGCTTTCTCTAGGACTGACCACATGCTAGGCCATAATGCAAGTCTCAGCAAATTAAAAAAAAAAAATTGAAATCATACCATGCATCTTCTCAGACCACACTGCAATGAATCTGAAAATCAGCAACTCAGGAATCCCTAGAGCATATGCAAACACATGGAGACTGAACAACATGCTCCTGAATGAACACAGTGGGTCATAGAAGAAATCAAAAGCGAAATCAAAACTTTTTGGAAACAAATGAAAATGGCAATACAACATAACAAAACTTATGGCATACAGCAAAAGCAGTGTTAAGAGGAAAGTTTATAGTAATTGGTGCCTACATCAAGAAATTGGAAAGTCACCAAATAAACTATCAATGCACCTCAAGGATCTAGAAAAAATAATTAGCAAACCAAACCAAAAACTAGTAGGAGAAGAGAAACAGTTAAAATTAGGGAAGAAATCAACAAAATTGAAACAAAAAAATACACAAGATCAGCAAAATGAAGAACGGGTTTTTTTTTAAATAAACAAAATTGACACACCATTGCCCCCCCCCCCAAAAAAAATCACAAAAAAAAGGATAGGCAATCCAAATTAGTAAAAATAGAGATGAAAAAGGAAATGTAACAACAGACACCACAGAAATAAAAAGAATCATCAGAAACTACTACAAAGAGCTGGGAAACTGGGAAACCTAAAAGAAATGGATAGATTTCCGGACACATAAAATTTGCCTAACTTGAGCCATGAAGACATAGAAAGCCTAAACAGGCCCATTACCAAGACAGAAATTGAATCAGTAATAAAGAGTCTCCCAACAAAGAAAAGCCCAGGACCAGATGGCTTCACCACTGAATTTTGCCAGACATTTAAAGAAGAACTAACCCCAATTCTTCTCGAGATACTCAAAACAATTGAAAGGGAGGGAATCCTTGCAAATTCTTTCTATGGAGCCACCATCACCTCAATTCCTAAACCCAGAAAAGACGCAACAAAGAAAGAGAACTACAGACCAATTTCCCTGATGAACATAGACGCAAAAATGTTCAAGAAAATTCTAACCAATTGAATCCAACAACACATCAGAAAGATCATTAACCCGGACCAGCTGGGATTTATCCATGGTATGTAGTCATGTTTCAACATTTGCAAATCAATCAATGTGATGCATCGCATTAACAAATTGAAGAATGAAAACTGTATGATTAACTCAATAGATACAGAGAAAGCATTTGACAAAATACAGCATCCTTTAACTCTAAGCAAATTGGGTTTAGAAGAAACATTCCTCAAGAAGGGGCCATCAAAGAAGGAGGCACCTTTCTTGAAGGGAGGAGAGAACTTCCACTTCGATTATGGCCTTGTCTAAATAAGGTCGGAGTCTGTGGACTCAAGAGGCTTCCATAGCCTTGGAAGCTCATGACAAGAGCCTCGGGTGATTACTGACATCATAAATAGGAGTGTCAATTGTTAAATCAACAACAGGAGTCACTGTGCACTTGCTCCCCATATAGGACCTCTGTCCTTAATGAGTTGTACTATGAGAATTGACAGTAAAACTAGTCTTCAAACAGTACTTTATACTTTGTGTGTCTGTGTGGGTGCAGTCTATTGAAATCTTTACTTAGTATAGCGTTTATTCTGTATATAAAGATAATTAAAAATGAATCTTAATCAAGAATGGGATATGAGAGAGAGTAGGAGGTGGGACAGTTTGGGGGGTGGGAGGGCAGGTATGGGGGAAAGAACCGCTATAATCTAAAAGTTGTACCTATGAAATTTATATTTGTTAAATAAAAGCTTTCTACATAAAAAAGAAGGGTCTTGGCTCTTCTCTCCTGCTCTCTGCTCTCTCTTGACTCCTCTCGTCTACTCTCCTCTCATTTCTCTTTTCTCTCCTCGCTATCTCCTCTCCATCTCTCTCTTATACTCTCCTTCTTTCCCTCTTTGCCCCTTCCCTCCGGTCTGCTGGGTTTTCCCCAATAAACCCTTTCCCTTAAAAAAAAAAAAAAAAGAAGGAACATACCTCAGCACAATCAAGGCAATTTATCACAAACCCACGGCCAGCATCCTGTTGAATAAGGAAAAGTTGGAAGCATTCCCACTGAGATCCAGAACCAGACAAGGATGCCCACTCTCACCACTGCTATTCAATATAGGCCTGGAAGTTTTAGCCAGAGCCATTAGGCAAGAAAAAGAAATCAAAGGGATTCAAGTTGGGAAAGAGGAAGTCAAACTATCCCTATTTGCAGATGAGATGATTCTATGTACAGGGGATCCAAAAGACTCCACCATGAGACTATTGGGACTCATAAAAGAGTTTGGTAAAGCAGCAGGATACAAAGTCAATACACAAAAATCAACAGCCTCTGTATACACAGACAATGCCATGGCTGAGAAAGAAATCCTACAATCAATCTTATTCACAGTAACTACCAAAAAAATCAAATACCTTGGAAAAATTTAACCAAGGATGTCAAAGATCTCTACGATGAGAATTATAAAACATTAAAGAAAGAAATAGAAGAAGATATAAAAAAGGAAAAAACTTCCGTGTTCATGGGATAGAAGAATCAATATCATCAAAATGTCCATTCAGTGCAATACCAATCAAAATGCCAAAGACATTCTTCTCAGATCTAGAAAAAATGATGCTGAAATTCATATGGAAACACAAGAGACTTTGAATAGCAATACCAGATTTTAAGACACACTACAAGGCAGTTATAATCAAAGCAGCTTGGTACTGGTACAAAAACAGATGGCTAGACCAATGGAACAGAATAGAAATGCCAGGCCGGCGCCGTGGCTTAACAGGTTAATCCTCCACTTTGCGGCGCCGGCACACTGGGTTCTAGTCCCGGTTGGGGTGCCGGATTCTATCCTGGTTGCCCCTCTTCCAGTCCAGCTCTCTGCTATGGCCCGGGAAGGCAGTGGAGGATGGCCCAAGTCCTTGGGCCCTGCACCCGCATGGGAGACCAGCAGAAGCACCTGGCTCCTGGCTTTGGATCAGCGAGATGTGCCAGCCACAGCGGCCATTGGAGGGTGAACCAATGGCAAAAAGGAAGACCTTTCTCTCTGTCTCTCTCTCTCTCTCACTATCCACTCAGCCTGTCAAAAAAAACAAAACAAAACAAAACAAAACCTCCCTTTCAGACCAAAGGGAAAGAAAGTTTAAAAAAAAAAAAAAAGAATAGA
The DNA here is from genome assembly GCF_033115175.1 of Lepus europaeus. Taxonomy (NCBI): domain Eukaryota; kingdom Metazoa; phylum Chordata; class Mammalia; order Lagomorpha; family Leporidae; genus Lepus; species Lepus europaeus. Next base: position 25,130,947 of record NC_084836.1, on the reverse strand, counting down.
AATGCCAGAAATCATTCCAAGCATCTACAACCAACTTATATTTGACTAAGGAGCTAAAACCAATCCCTGGAGCAAGGACAGTCTCTTCAACAAATGGTGCTGGGAAAACTGGATTTCCATGCACAGAAGCATGAAGCAGGACTCCTACCTTACACAAAAATCCATTCAAAATGGATTAAAGACCTAAATCTATGACCTGGCACCATCAAATTGTTAAAGAACATTGGGGAAACCCTGCAAGACATTGGCACAGGCAAAGAGTTCCTGGGAAAGACCCCAGAGGCACAGGCAATCAAAGCCAAAATTAACAAATGGGACTACATCAAATTGAGAAGTTTCTGTACTGTAAAAGCAGCAGTCAGGAAAGTGAAGAGGCAACTAACTAAATGGGAGAAATTATTCGCAAACTATGCAACTGATAAAGAATTAATAACCAGAATATATAAAGACATCAAGCAACTCCACAACAACAAAATAAACAATTAAGAAATGGGCAAAGGACTTACACAGACATTTTTCAAAAGCAGAAATCCAAATGTCCAAGAGACACATGAAAATATGCTCAGGATCACTAGCCCTCAGGGAAATGCAAATCAAAACCACAATGAGGTTTTATCTCACCCCAGTTAGACTGGCTTTCATACAGAAATCAACAAACAACAAATACTGGCAAGGATGTAGGGGGAAAAGGTACCCTAATCCCCTATTGGTAGGAATGTAGTGTGGTAAAACCGCTATGGAAGACAGTATGGACATAACTCAAAAATCTAAATATAGACCTACCATATGACCCAGCCATCCTACTCCTGAGAATTTACTCAAGGGAAATTAAATCAGCAAATAGAAGAGTTGTCTTCACCCCCATGTTTGTTCCAGCTCAATTCACAATAGCTAAGACATGGAATCAACCTAAATGCCCCTCAACTGAAAACTGATTAAAGAAATTATGGTATATGTACTCTATGGAATACTACACAGAAGTAAAAAAAAATGAAATCAAGTCATTTGAAACAAAATGTCCAAAGGGACAAATACCATATGTTCTCCCTGATTTGTGATAACAGAGGACTTAAAAGAAAACCTGTAAAAGTAAAATTGACACTTTGAGAGGCAATGACCTGAACAGCTCTTGTCTTGACTGTCGAGGAACAGAGTTTTTTGCTGCTGTTGTTTGGTTTTTTTTCTTCTTAATACCACTAGTTGAATTTTACTTAACATAAAATTAATCATATGTGTATAAAGTCAATTGAAAACAGATCCCAGTAAAAAACAAATTTGGAATAAGAGAGGGAGGAGGAAGTTTATAACTGTAGAGCTATATAGTTCTGCATACATTCCTATGGATTTACTTCTAACGGTACAGCTAAAAATTTGCCATGGGACTGCAAATCCCATTAAGTTGTGTGGTAATAATGCCATCTTAAGTGTAAAAGTGACCATATTAAATGTTAAAATGATCATATAGATAGGATTAAGTGTTAAAAGGATCATATAAATAAGATCAAGTGCCTGTTAATAACAATAGATAGAATTATAAAGGAGAGAATGTTCCAACACGAGAAGCAGTCCACACAGCAGACTCATAGATTATTGCTCTAAATAGCACTCTGACTTGAGAATTATTCATTAAGGCATTCTGATCTGGTTGAAAAGCCCATGAGAGCATTTCAGGCATGGAAAGCCAAGAACAGTGGCCAAAAAAAAAAAAAAAAAGTCCTACATGAAGGATCTCTGTGAGTGAGACCTCAGTGGAAAGAAGGGGCCATCAAAGAAGGATGTACTTTTCCCTGAAGTGAGGGGAGAACTTCCACTTTGCTTATGGCCTTGTCTAAATACTGACAGAGATTGTGGATTCAAAAAGCTTCCATAGCCTAGAAAGCTTACGTCAAGAGCCTCAGGTGATCACTGACATCATACATAAGAGTGTTAATTGTTAAATTAACAAGAGGAGTCACTGTGCACTTACTCCCCACGATGGACCTCTGTCCTCAATGGGTTGTACTATGAGAATTAACTGTAAAACTTATTCTCAAACAGTTTTTTATATTTTGCATGTGTGTGTGTGCAAATTGTTGAACTTTTTACTTAGTATAGAGTTGGTCTTCTGTCTATAAAGTTAATTAAAAATGAATCTTAATGGAGAATGGGACTGAGAATGGGAGAGGAAGGAGGAGGTGGGGTGGGAGGGTGGGAAGAATCACTATATTCCTAGAGTTGTACTTATGAAATTTGCTCTCACTGAGTCAAAGGTTTATTTGGGGAAAAAAAGGGGTGGGGGAGTTCCCCCTTGCAGTAGCAAGAAACAAAACCTCCCCTGCAAATGTTACCCTTAAGCCAAGGGCACCTTCCCAGCTAACAGGAAGATCATTGATCCAGCTAAACAGTAGCTAACAGAAGTCCTCTCTGCTGTTGTGCAGTTGGAGGTAAAGGTTTTTCTTACGTGAAAAATATGTATATTTGGAGTCGGGTGTGACACTGATAGGACCTAAGACAAACTCTGAATCCGTACACGAACCTTCTCTGTAACATTTTTCACTGGATCCTTTGGCTTTTGCCAAAACATTGCATGGGATGACAAACTGAAGTCCGTTCACTTTATCTTTGGATACATCTAGTTTTTTAGGCAAGTCTTTCTTTGGTCATACTCTTGCCTTCTGAAAGCATCAGAGTCCATGTAATCCCTCTTCAAACATCCGAGGAATGCCAGCAATTCTTGAACATCCATAAATCCTCTCTCATGGGCGAAATATCCCAAGTTAATTGTTCATTATCTAACGCGGATTCTAATTGATCTCATCAGCTCTGCTCAGCTTTCCCAAAATAGGAAGATCTGACCTAGGCATAACATCATAGCTATGCTTTGAGTGGCCAGAGGACAGAAGCACTATTCTCTGCCTTGTTTGGATCATTAGGCTCCTCCTAATGCGGCCCAAGATTGCGTTAGCTCTTTTGGCAGTCGTGATATTTGGTTGACTCAGAGTCAACTGAAACCCTCAGGTCTTGATCACGTTGAACGGCTGATAAGCCACACCTCTCTGGTTTTAGGACAGCTGATTTAGGAAGAGAGGAATTTACATTAAGCTTAATCCTATAAATTTTGCTCAAGAATCTTTCACACTGCTCCCTGAGTTTTCTTTCTCAAATAGTTCTGTGATCCCTTCTCAGAAGAACTGCAGATGAGTCTCTAGCACTCACAGGATCAAGTTCAAAGTGCTTGACACACCAGCCCATCTGCAACCTGACCTGCGGCTCTCCCTCCCCTGCATGCCTTCCTCCCCCTCCTCACCCCTGCCTCCACCATGTTCTGAACTTGACTTTCCTTACACCTATGCACTTCCCCATGCAATTCCCTTCTCCTCCTTTCAAATGTTGTCCATCCTTTAGGAGTCAGCAATTTAAAAGTCCCATTCAAGACTGTGAATTCCTTAAAGAGGAATATACTACAACAAAGTCCATGTAACAGGGAAGAGACACGGCTTAGAAATGACTTGTTAAAAAGGAGTTTCTTTTCTTGGTTTTGAAAGGCAAATAATATTTAACCCTCTTTCTCCAATGAAAGTTTCTCCTCCCAACTCTAGAAGTGCAGGTGAGCTGGACCTGGCCGACTTGAAGTAGCTGTGCAGGAGAAGAGAGAGGAGTTAGCCTGGCAGCTTATCCCGGCTGAACCAAATAGCTGCGCAAGCTTGTCCAGAGGCAGTGTCACGAGGTGATTGTTTTTCAGATTCATAAAACAACAACTCCTGTGGCCAACCCAGCATTACAACAAGGAGCCCAGTGGGAACACTGAAGAAATAGAAAAGCCCCAGGCACTCCTCCCAATCATCTCTAATCATATTGATTAAAAAATTAAAATCCCCTAGTGAACATTTACCTGCACCTAGGACTGTTTCCCAAGAGGCAGTGAGGGGTTTGCATCTTTCCTTCTAAACAGGACACCCTCCTCCTCCATGCCTGGCCTTTACTGATTAGGAATTGAGCCTGTGGTTTGGGGTAGCAAAGGGATGGGACCAATAGTATCATCCTGATTGAGAAATTGTACTCACCAGCTGTCTACCTGAAGGCCTGTTCTCCTAAATGGCCCACCGACAAGACACCTGGCAAATCAGCTCTCAAACAAACTGTTTAGGGGTCTGCATAGCTGACCCTCTGCCATAAATGTGCCTTAAACCACAAAAGGCAATGAAAAGCGGTTATCAGTTGTATCAACAACAGTAATGCCTTGGAGCTCATCTGTTTGATGAATATCTGTTCAACGCATCAGGAAGCATGCTGGATGCTAAGGAAGTGTTTCTCATGGTGTTGTCTGTGCTACCTTAAGGGGGGCTCACAAAAGAATGTGATAAAAGCTACAGAACCATGGGTGTGCTTGTATGATGCACAGTTATAATGCACCTGACCCAGAATTTTGGTAAGAAGTGACGGCCAAGTCCTTAGAGATGAAAAGGAATTATGTAGCCATTTAGCCATCCGTTCCAAAAAGGTCTGAGTGACAGTGTAGCTAAGTGGATGAGTAGGGAGTAGGGGGAAGGGATTGGAATAGAAGAGCCCCTCGGGCCAAGGAAGTGGAGTCAGAGGGTGAGCAGGAGCAGGGCACCTCTGAGTAACCAGGAGTCCATGCGCGGTCGGGGAGATGCAGCCCCAGGCGAGAGCAGAGGAGGCAGCAGCAGAGAAATGAGGCAGGACAGTCAGCAAGAGCCTAGCGACTCCATCAAAGGAGGATGGACTCGGGGAACCACGAGTCCCGCAAGCGTTTTAAGCAGCGAAGCTCAGAGTGCAGCACGGAGAATAGGCTGGGGAGCAAGTGAGACAGAATCGAGAGGGCACCCAGGAGGTTGTCGCAACAAAGCACGCAGAGGAGAAATAATGGTGCCTTGCCCCCAGGAGCATAGCTGCAGGGATGGGGAGAAGCTTCCCTATGCAAGAGGGGGACAGGACTTGGGGCTGGATGGAGGAGGGAAAGGAACTGGAAGACTTCTCGGCTTTTTGCCTTGATAGGTGTTCCTGCATTAGACAGTGATGCCGTTCTTACAAGGTTCTATTTTTTCTGTGACATAACAGACAAACTATTTTTAAAAACTGTATTTTATATAATTGCATAATTATTAATTGATATAAGAGGCAGCAAAACACATGCACAGAGACCAGGGTGGGAGGTGGTTCCCCAACTGCTAGTTCACTCCTGGAACACTCACAGTGGCTGGGGCTGAGCTGGGACCAGACCTGGGAGTGCAACCTAGGTTTTCCATGTTGGTAGCAGGAACCCAATTCCTTGAACCATCACCTGCTGCCTCCAAGGGTGTGCGTTACTGGGAAGCTGGAATTGGGAGCAGAGCTGGGACTCAAATCCAGGCACTCTGATGCGGGATGTGGGTGGGTGTCTCAAGTGCTAGACCAAAGCCCTGTCTCAAGGTGAACTCTTTAGCTGAGAACACGCAGAGGGTCTCAGGAGGGGTCTTATGGAGAGGAGAAAAGCTTTGAAGGCGTCTCTGCAGGAATGAAAGGGAGCTGAAGGGAGGATTCCCAGGAAAGTTTGAGGACCAAGCTGAGACAGAAACACAAAGCAGCACAGGCATCGCTCTCCAAGAGAGCACAGCTGTGGGCATGAAGAAGTGAGCAGGTGAACAGCAGGCTGGATCTAGGGAACCACAAGGAGCCAACGGGGTGGAGAGAACTGCTGGAAGCTTCCAAGATTCAGTCTGTTTTCGCAGATACACAGCAGCCAGAGGAGAAACAGACAGTCTAATGTGACATAACCAGGTGCTGTGGGGAAAAGCAGTGAACAGGACGAAGAAAAAAGCAACAAACAGGAACTGACAGAGCCCATGGGAAAGGAGTCGGGAAGCAGCCGTTGACCGTCTCTTGATTTTTGTGTTTTTAAATTTTATTTTTTTATATTTGGGATGAAAATGAAACTTGCATTTGCAAACCACATGGTCCCTGTACCTCCGCCCCCCCCCCCCGCCGCCAACCCCACCTCAGAAAAGAGCCCCCCTTATGAACTTTGCTAAGCATCAAAAAAGAAGGCTATCACTACTAAGAGTGAGCTTGGCAGGCCTTGGGGTGCACTGGGATGGGGGACAGCCACGAGGCGGGTGGGGGCTCCTGGAGAGGGAGTTGCCAGGTTCTCCTGAGCCGGCACTGGTCTGACAGGTCCTCCATGTCTCTTAGCTTTTATCTGGAGGTGGGGGTGCGGGCAGGAGGCTCCTTATTGGGACCCAGAGTGGGAGAGAAAGATAGGCATCAGTTACAAAAGGCATTGGTGAAAAAACCTCAAAGACCAAAAGGATCAGGTTGGCTGAAATAAAAAGAAACAGAAATTCTTCACACAGACTAAGCAGTACCAGAGGGTGGGCGCGTTTTCTCTCTCCATTTTTAAAACAGAGAAGGCTTTTTCAGTCGTAGCCAAAAGACACAATGTCAGCCCAAATGAGCATGATGTCATGAAGAAAGCATCTGAATATTTTTCATAATGATTTCCCATTTTAGGAACTGTGATTATGAAGTATAAAGTGCCATGGGCAGCCAGCTGAGGCCCAGGGAGATGCTTCCTCTGCCATTGCAGGAAGGCGAAGAAGGGAAGGGAGGGAAGGAGGACCTGGGACGAGGCTGCTGTTCTGTTCCTGTTTGTTCATTAGCAGGAGAAACCATCCGGGAAAGGAAACTGTGTGTTAGGGATGAGAGGAGATGCATACAAAAGGCCCAGCGCAGAAGCTGGCACACTCTACAAAGATCTCTAACTGGTGGTTTTCTCTTCTCCTCCTTAACAGAACAATTAAACATGAATATATTCAACATTAATTAGAGCACTAATGAGATTTTTAAAAACCCCTTATACCAATTGAAATGGTGAAAATGGAAACACTTTTACCCAAATGGGATTCACCATCCAGCTCCTGCCTTAGGTAGGTGCTCCCCATCCTTGGTTTTTCCCTACTTTGATTCTGCAAATCAGCTTTCATAACAGACTATGCAAAAAAAAAAAAAAGTGTACAAGACTATATTTTCACTCTGTTTGCAATACTGTGGTGGCCCAAGGGCATTCCAAGAAATTGCTCCTGTAGCTAGAATTTTGAGTCAGCAAAGGATGAAAAGTTGGGTAAGTGGAGATGAAATGGAAGATGAGGCCCTCAGAATCCGCAGGTCCCTAAAATCTGTTAAGATGGGCATTTCCCTTTCAGCTTGGTATTTCTGCAGGTCTTTTTCCTTCAGTGGGGCGTTCTAACTGCTGCTCCCTCTCCCTTTTCCACCATCACTTACTGTCCAAGTAGTGTGGTCCCTTCTCCCTGCTTGATCTAGTCCACCTCTCAAAAAGCCTGGAGCTGCTCTTCCCGACTTCCCTCTCACTTAGGATTTCAGAATTCGCACCGACCATTATGACGGCTGTAACTCACCAGTATTCCTTTCATGGTGCTGCTGAATTAAATAACAGTTGCACTCATACATTACCAAGACTGGCTTTTGCATATGCCTTGGGGGTTGCCAAAGTGTTTGTTCAGCAATGACAGCATCAGTAGACAAAGTTTTGTCCTCCCCTGGGCTCAGTTCTCAGACCTTCTTCTTTTCTATCCACACCCTCATCCCTCCCTGATGATCTCATCAAGTTTCATAGCTTTAAATGTCATCTCTACACTGATGATTCCCAAATTTATATATTTGGTCCAGACCTCGCCTCTGAACTCTAGCTCTAACTCTAACACATTCAGTCACCTCCTCAGTCTCTCTGCTCAGATGTCCAACTCACAGTGAAATGTCTAAAATGAGCTCCTGGGGCCGGCGCTGTGGTGTAGCAGGTAAAGACGCCACCTGCAGTGCCAGAGTCCCATATGGGTGCTGGTTTGAGTCCCAGCTGCTCCACTTCCAATCCAGCACTCTACTATGGTCTGGGAAAGCAGTGGAAGATGGCCCAAGTCCCTGGGCTCCTGAACCCACAGGAAGACCTGGAAGAAGCTCCTGGTTTCTGATCCGCACAGCTCTGGCCTTGCGGCCATCTAGGGAGTGAACCAGTGAATGGAAGACCTCTTTCTCTTTCTCTGTCTCTCTGTAACTCCGCCTTTCAAATTAATAATTACTTCTTTTTAAAAAAAAAAAAAATGAATTTGCAGCGCCGGTACACCGGGTTCTAGTTCTGGTCAGGGCGCCGGATTCTGTCCCGGTTGCCCCTCTTTCAGGCCAGCTCTCTGCTGTGGCCAGGGAGTGCAGTGGAGGATGGCCCAAGTGCTTGGGCCCTGCACCCCATGGGAGACCAGGATAAGCACCTGGCTCCTGCCTTCGGATCAGCGAGGTGCACCGGCCGCAGTGCGCCAGCCGCGGTGGCCACTGGGGAGTGAACCAACAGAAAAGGAAGACCTTTCTCTCTGTCTCTCTCTCTCTCACTGTCCACTCTGCCTGTCAAAAATAAAAAATAAAAAGAACCCGGTGTGCTGACGCCGCAAGGTGGAGGATTAGCCTGTTGAGCCACGGCGCCGGCCATTTGGTCTTTTCTTAACACACAAGTAACAGGGACCATATTAAAACTAAATGGTATCACCCCCCAGATCCAGAATCCAGAATCTTACTGGATCACTCAGAGTAAAAACGAGTGGCTTTATAAATAAGCTGAGAATGACATGATCCAAACTGACTGTGAACTCAAGGGTGGGAAACTGACTTTTTGCTTTGTATCCTCAATTCCTGGCACAGAGGAGATAGCTGATAAATATTTACAGGAAGAATGAATGAACCATGACTATGAAAGTATCAATATTTAGTATTTGTATAATATCCAACACAGTTAATAAACAGTGCTATTTTTTAGTTACTTTCATGTAATTCAGTTCAACAAATATATGTTGGTCACTTAGGCCTTGCAGGGATCTATGTTCGGTGCAGAGGTTGGGTAGCTGGGAGCCACAGAGCTAATCAACAGTAGAAAGGACACTCTTTCTCCTCAAGGAGTAAATGGGTAGGAGATGAGATTAGGACGTGATGCCACAGTGCGTGGGGCAGAAATCACAGAGCGAGGGACCATGCTCATCGGATTTCAGACACTTCCGATTACTGATCAGCAGCACATTTCATCCTGCTCATTTTCCAGAGCCCCCAGCCCCCAACACTCGAATGCTGGTCTCTGGGGTTCTCCACTCCTTGGAGCCACCTTGTAAGCCCAGGCTGCCCTTCATCTGTTCTTTATTGGCAGGCCTTAATTTTTCAGTTATTACTAGTCAACATTATACAGTCTTATTTCCCAGTGTCCAGAATAGTTTAACCAAAGACTGGCAAAGTTAAACCATCAAAGTAAACAAATGCAAAGCAAGCAGGCTTTTTTAAGAGACAGAAAGGATATTATTTTTACAGGCAAAACTTACCCTCTGAAATCAATCAATGTTTGCTGATTAACAGCTGGATTTGTTCTTGTTCTCATGTACCTTTAAATAATAATTTTAATTGCTCATTCCTCTGTAGTTTTCCTTAAACTAAAGGCATTTTGGGGAAATATGCTGTCATGTATCTCTAATTCCACCCCTAAAAGATGGGAGGAGTCCTTTGTGTACATAATCAAGTTACTCTCTATAAATAGTCACAATATTTTATTTTTAAGTAAATCCCACATAATTATAGCTAGAATATGACTCAAGGTGAAACATTAATATATCAGGTGATACTTGAAGCAGTTAACAGCTACATAAGTATTACTGTCCCCACACCCCCACCCAAAACAAGGCAATAAAAAGTTTGCTAAATTTGGGGCTGGTGTTTGCTGCAGCTATAGTCACCACTTGGGTCACTTGCATCCCACACAGCAGTGCCTGGTTCAAGTCCCTCCTCTACTTCCAACTCAGCTTCTTGCTGCAGGTGATGGCTCATGAACTTGGGACCCTGCCATCCAGGTGGGAGACCCAAGTAGAGTTCCTGGCTCTTGTCTTTGGCCTGTCCAGCCCTGGCTATTATGGTTGAGGCGTGATCCAGTAGTTGAAAGATCTCTCCTCTCCCTCTCCCTCCCTCCCTCCCTCCCTCTCTCTGTCTTACAAATAAAATGAAAATAAATAAATAACTACTTCTAAAGTATACTTCATGGTATTAAAAAACTATGATACTCATTCCCATATTGCTTACTTTTTAACACTTTTTAAAATACTTTTCTTTATTTCTTGGAAAGGCAGAGATTTTCCATCTGCTGTTTTACTCCCCAGATAGGGCTGAGCAAGGCTGAAGCCAGGAGCCAGGAACTCCATCGGTTTCCCACATGGGTGCTGGGGACCACGTACTTGCACCAGCATCTGCCATCTTCCAGATGGAAGGTGGACTGGAAGCGGAGGTGGGACTTCAACCCAGCTACTCCGATATGGAACACAGGCAGCCCAATCAGTCACAATGCCTGAAACTGTACCCCTCCCCCGCCCATGTTACTTATTTTAAATGATCTTGGTAACATGAGTAAGAGTCTTCACTTAGTACAGATAGTTTTTTCTATCTAATGTAAAAACTATCGGGACCAGTGTTGTGGCAAAGCAGATTAAGCCGCTGTCTGCAATGCCAGCATCCCATATAAGCGCAGGTTCATGTCCCAGCTGCTCCACTTCTGATCCAGCTCCCTGCTAATGTGCCTGGGAAAGCAGTGGAGGATGGCCCACATCCTTGGGCCCTTGCACTCATGTGGGAGACCAGGAAGAAGCTCCTGGCTTCAGCTTGGCCCAGCCCCAGCTGTTGTGGCCATTTGGGGAGTGAACCAGTGGATGGAAGATCTCTCTCTCCTTCCTTCTCTCTCTGTAACTCTACCGTTAAAATAAGTAAAATAAATCTTAAAAAAAAACTGCATTTTATTATGCAAAATGCATAAAGCCATAATATAAATTATCAAACTAAAAGTTGTATATAATACCTAGTAATCACTAATACAATTTAGTTTACATTTCAAAACTCTGGAATTATAATAAAACCTCATTGTATAAGTAATGCCAAAGCAAGCTAATAATCCCAACTGTGGCATAGGCCAGCTCATTGCTTGTTTGACTCGGATCACATCACTTCGTCTGAGTCTCAGTTTCTGTGTCTGTACAGTGGAGTGGTTCCTAGCTAATGAGGTTCTTGAGAGATGCAATGCACTTCGCAGAGTGCCTGTCCCGTGGGAAGACTGCAAGAGCTACTCATTGCCCCGTGACTATTGCTGACTGCAGAAACAGGCGTGAGCAGGTCTCACTAACGGAAGCGGTTCATCAAAGAGAATTGTTTAGAAAGGATTTGCACTCAGAAATTACTTCGCTTCACCTTTTGAGTTAAAAATCCCAAATACCGCTTTTAATAAACTATAAATGTAAACACCTGCTAAAAACATAATGCAGTAATTCATCCTTTCCTGCACACGTATGCCATACTGACTTTATCACAAAGTACTGAAACACAATCTTTCACTAGCCAGAAAAGACAAATAAATACACGGATCTTGAAAGACTTCTTAGCTACACAACGTACGGCACATTAATCATACACTATCTCGTGTTACCTAATGAATCAGTCCACCAATGACCACGCTTACTCTCTTACCCAGTAGCTTGTAAGGACCCTGAAGGAAAGGAACACGTATCGTTGCGTCTTTCGCACTATCTGACTTGACACAACGCAATTTCACCTCGGTTCGGCTGGTGGAAATAGCACAGGGCTAGAAGTCAGGAAATACAGATTTCAGCTGAGTAATTACAGACAAGTCATGTAAACTCTCTTCGTGGTTCACGTTGCTCATGAGTAATATTCTTTCCCATTGATGATATTTAGATTCCTTTCCAAATGCTCTCGTTGGAAGAATCATTAGCAAGAGAGATTTTTATCACCATGTATCATATGAATTAATATCCAACTTCATTTTCCCGTATCTACAGGTTGAAAGAACTGTGACCCTTAATTATAGATATAGTTCACTCGGGAAAACTTGCCAGGAACTCAAAGTCCTTGTCACTGTCCATCCCTGCAAACTCAGAGCCTTGGATCTGTTTTTTAATACCACACCCTCCCCTGTGTGCATGCCCCATCCCCTGCTGTTTTATTTCCTCCGTAGCATTCACCTCACTCTGACATCTGGCATATTTTATTTATTTGTTCTCTATTTGCATGCCCCCCACATTGGAACCTAACTTTCAAGTGGACAGGGAATTTTTTTATGATTCATTTATTTATTTGAAATGGAAAGTTTCCCAGAGAGAGGGATAGAGATAGAGATAGAGATAGAGAGAGAGAGAGAGATCTTACTGGTTCACTCCCCATGTGGCCACAATGGCCCGTGGTAGGCCAGGTTGAAGCCAAGAGCCAGGTGCTTCCTCCTGGTCTCCCATGTGGGTGCAGGGCCCAAGCACTTGGGCCATCCTCCACTGCCCTCCCGGGCTACAGCAGAGAGCTGGACTGGAAGACAAGCAACCAGGACTAGAACCCACACCCATATGGGATGCCAGTGCCACAGGCAGAGGATTAACCAGGTGAGCCACGGCGCCGGCCCACTTCCTCTAGGCCTCCAATGTGGGTGGCAGGGGCTCAGTCATCTGAGCCATTTTCTGCTGGTTTCCCAAGGCATTAGCAGAGAGCTGGATTGGGAGCAGAGCAGCCAGGACATGAACCAGCACCCATATTGTCAGTATCACAGGTGGCAGCTTTACCTGCTATGCTACAACGCCAGCCCCGGGGATTTGTGTGTTTAGTTCACAGATACGTCCCTAGCACCTGGATTAGGATCTGATACATGGCAGCTTGAAGTTTATTTGAAAAAATGGGTGAATAAACATTATTTAAGCCCCTTTATTAATTGTCCTTTCTACACCATAACTTGTCTCTATGATCAGCAACTCAGCTTCTCCGTGGTAACAAGGACTTCTGAGTCTCCTCCCCTGCCCAAGGATTATCCATGTCTCTTTCTGTGTCATTTAAAGAGGCTGTCCTTCTCCAGCCCTGCTTGTCATATCATCCAGCCACTCATCCAGCCATCTGCTCATTCGGACTTACCCACCATGATGCACGCTACGTGCTAAATGCTAGGGATGCAGGACCAACACAAGCCTCACCCTCTTCCTCAACCCTTATCTACTCAAGGATTACTTTGGGACCCACTTATTCCTGCGTTCGTGGCTCCTCTGTACTGCTGCCTGTGACTTTACTGTCCTTCTTTTAAATCTGTTTATGCGTAAGGCCCTGGAGAAGACAGAATGCATGTGGTTTGAGGAGTTGTTATCCAATTTTGAACAGAGCCCTTTGGACGGTGAGTTCATTGAGCAGGGAGCAAATGATGCTCGCTTCTAATGAGATGATAACAACATCGTTGTCGAATGGCTTTGGGGTCACCAGAACAGATGTTGTTTTCTAAACATGATCATCAGAATCTGAGTTCCATGCGGCCTTTGTGGAACCTAAAATGGCTTGATGTATCTCCCTACTTCCTTGTGATCTGTGTGCCCAGAGGTGATCTGAGGTACTTGTTTGTATCCTGAAAAGCTTAATTAAGCCATCATCTTTCACTTCAAGGCTATTATTATCTCCTGCTCCATTTAAACAGCAGACTAAGCCCCCTGTTGACAGAGTCTTGATATCAAACAACACCCATCCCTAGGCCGCTTTGCTCCAGAGTTTTGGAAGCACCTGATTCCTTCACCCAGAATTTCCCACACTGGGCTCTGTGCACCTGGAGGGTCCTGAAAGATAATAACCGGAGTTCTGGAAAACACAGGTTCCCGTGGCCAAATCATTTTTTGGGAACATCACATTGTCTCACTTGGGGATACAGGAGCCAGACTAAGAATATTTGTGTATTTTTAAATGTGGAACTTAGATAAACCCACGAACTATATCGCGCCTGCTCAGCTGGCCATGGGCTGCCCTCCATGGCGTGATGCTGCGGCAGGAAAGCCTGCTCCAGACGCTGGGCAGGTGTTGGCACCACGCTCTTGAACATCCCAGGCTCCAGAACCGCGAGCCCAGTACACGTCCTCCATTCTTTCTAGATGACCCCATCCCTGGTACTCTGTCAGAGCCCTAGGAAACAGACCAGCTTAAATGCACCACTGAAACCTTTACTCCTAGAATCTCCTACTATCTGCCAGCAGTGCATGGGGGTTAGTAACAGGGAGAAGAGCATCTGATGGGACAAATACTAGACACAAGCTCAGGAGACCCGTGACCTAGCCCTAGCTCTGTCACCTAATGAACTACAGGTTGCTGACACAGCACTTGAATCAGAGCCTCGCTCTCACCTCCTGGGAAGGAGACACATCCTAGGATGTAGTCATAGCCCCTACTTCAAAACTGCTGGCCAGGTTAGGAAATTTCTGTGCCCCAGGCCTAACTTTGACTTAATAAGTAGTCTACTGGGGATGGGGGGGGGGGGGGTCGGGTCTTTGGTGTAGAGGGTAGGCTGCCACTTGGGACACCTGTAACCCATATCAGAGAGACTATGCAGAGGTCCCAGCTCCACTTAACGCACCCCCTGGGAAGTAGCAGGTGATGGCAGAAGCACCTGAGTCCCTGTCACCTACTTGGGAGGTCCTGACTATGGAGTAAACCAGGGGTTCAGCAATGTCGTTTTGGCTTTCAAATACATAAAATGAAATAAATAGGCTTTTTTAAAGGTGGTATTCTGGGTGAATTTCTGAACCTGTGTCTTTAAAGACCTCTTTAAGAAGGCAAATACCTTTAACTCATTAGGGGTGTTGGATTCCTTAGACATAAAGCTACAGGAGGTCAAAGCCCAGTGCAGTATTTTTGCATGGACTTTGGAGAACCACTGTATTTATGTTAGCCTGAGTAGTGGGATAATATCTAGAGAAGTAAGAACTTCAGGATGGAGGAAGAGACAAGTATATACCATTATAAATAAGCAATAAATGGAATTTGAGACTTCTTACTTGAAACAAGAACCAAGGGGGCTCGGGGCTTATTTTTCTGAGCACTCGATTTCCAGAGATGGAAACTGATGACATGAAATCATCACCACAAACGTAAGCTGTAGCTCAGCATTAATTTATATTCCAAAGTGGCAGAGGCGAAGCAGGACATCATCATGCCCAGGGCAGCTCCTTATCTCCCTTATCTCTGTGCTCCTTATCTCGGGGGAAGGCTCTCTTCTGCTCTCTGACTCCAGAGAAAAGATCAGTTCCTAAACCTGTCCTCTGAAGAGAAGGCGTTCCATATACAATGTCTTCATGTACACCTGCAAATGATGCCCTAGAGAGATGCAGGTCGCACTTGACATTTTTAATATGATTAAAATTAGGTAGGGGGTGGCATTGTGGTATAGCAGGTTAAACAGGTGCCTGCTACCCTGGCATCCCATATGGGCACTAGTTCCAGTCTCAGCTGCTCCACTTCTAATCCAGCTCCCTGCTAATGTGCCTGGGAAAGCATGGAAGATGGCATGAGTGCTTGGGACCCTGCGCCTGCATGGGAAGACCCAGAGGAAGCTCCTGGCTTCACCTGGCTCCACCTTAGCCGTTGCAGCCAGTGGAGGAGTAAACCAGTGGATGGAAGATCTCTATGTCTCCCTCAGCCCAGTAACTCTGACTTCCAAATAGATAAATAAAGCTTAAAATAAATAAATAAATCGATAAATAAAACAAGGTGGGCATTTTGCACAGTGGTTAAGTCTGAGCGCCTGGGCTGAAGTTCCAGCTCTACACCCAATTCCAACTTCCTGCTGCTGTGCGCCCTGGGAGGCAGGGGTGATGGCTCAAGTAGTTGAGTCCCTGCCCCCAGTGTGGCAGACCTGGACTGAGTTCCTGGCTCCTGGCTTTGGCCTGGCCCAATTGTGGCTGCTGAGGGAGTTTAAGGACAGAATAGCAGGAGTGGGATCTCTGCCTGTCCATCGGTCTCCCTGCGAGTCTCTCTGTATTTCAAGCAAATACAATTAATTAACCGATTTTAAAAAGAAAGCTATCCTTTAAAATGCTATTAAAATATAAGTCTACTGAGCCAACATCTCCAATTAAAAATGTTCCCAGATTGGGTATGAAAGGTATGTGTACACTGAAATCACTCAGGTGAACTTTAGTCTCTCTGTGCTTGGAATGATGTAAGCATCGATGACGCTGAGTGGCCTGGCTTTAAAGAAGACAGATTTTGCTTCCACTACATGTTAGATAAATGTTACTTTAGCCATCTTTAAATAATGGCAAAAGCACTGTAATAAATTCAGCGTGACATCTGTTCAGGAGCTTGCCTGCCATCTTGTTACCAAAACTGTTTTGTTTTTGTTTTTTGGGTTTTTTGTTTTGTTTTGTTTTGTTACTTCATAGATATACAAGGCCCAGGGCCACTGAGATGCTGGGAGCTGATAGGTGCCAGGGGATCAATTCCAAAGCAATTTGAGAGTTCAAGCCATTCACTTGTTTTCAACACAAACAATGAATGTTCACTTCTCTGTTGCTTTCCTGTCCTGGCATCTGTGACCGGGTGCAAACAGGCTCACAGCACGAAGGCGACCAGCTGCCATGCCGCAGCCTGCAGGGCTCTGGCGCCAGCAGCACCATCCTTGGGGGGTCTCCTCAGGGCGCACACAGAAGGAACAGCACGGTGCATTGAGAGTCCCCGTGTCTGCAGGAGCAGAGGGAAGGAGAAGTTCCCAAACCAACCTTGCCACTGCATCTCTGGGCATTGTCACATGTCCCGCTGTCCCCTGAGGGGGAGCACTCTTAGATGAGAACCACTTAGCTATTCTGTAGGTCCATGACATGTAGCAAAGTGTGAAAGACTATATACTCTTTTTTCCTTTTTAAAAATCAATATATCTTTTTTTAAAAAAAAAAAAAAGACTTATTTATTTGAAAAGCAGAGAGAGAGAGACATCTTCCATCCATTGGTTCACTCCTCAATCCCTGGGCTGGGCCAGGCCAAAGCCAGGAGTCTGGGACTCCGTCAGGATGTCCCATGTGGGTGGCAGGGTCCTTGGGCCATCTTCTACTGCATTCCCAGGTATGTGAACAGGGAGCTGGATCAGAAACAGAGCAGTCGGGATTCCAACTGGTGCTCCCATATGGGATGCCAGCATTGTGTGTTGTAGGCGGTGGCTTAACCCACTGTGCCACAACACTAGCCCCTTTAATCAACCTTTCTTAACTTATATATTGAAGGTATTATATTCTAACCTGCTTGCATCTGGTGTTCTCTGAAGATTCTCAGATATCTCAAGAGAAACCTTTGTAGGCACCTCCAGGTCAAGCTGGAAAAGTCCCATTTCCCCCTTGGAGGGAGGGACATGGGGAGCAGAGAGAAAACGCTGTAGGCAGACAGGAGACCAGCAGCTGAGCAGGTGGCTTTGCAGAATGACAGACCTCAGTCTCTTCAGTTGCAACTGAGGTATCTGCCGGCCTAAAAGGAAATCGTGTCCTAAAAGGAACCACCCTCATCTGTGTGCTACGTGCTCCTGGAATCTTAAAGGGAAAACCCCACTGTCATCCAAAAGTATCCTCTGCCAGACGTTTGTTTCCCCTGAGCTTTGTGTTTACTTCCTATTTACGTGAACTGTATCAGGAAGATGCCGGCGCGGGCTCCGGGAACGGGCGGGCTCGGTAACTCTCCCGCTTTAGAAGCACTACGAGAAGTCCTGCTAACTGGGGACATCAGGAGCTTTTGAAACCTCTCAGTGCAGTGCAGATGGGTGGCTACTCAGTTCTTAAAATGCAAACATGCAGAATCTCAGCGTTCAGACTTAAACATCCCAGCCAATGGGCAGTCTGTTCCAAAATGACTCCACATCCATGTGAGAGATAATTTATGACAAATAAAGCTCATGAAAAATTCTAATTTCATTCATGTTGCTACAAGTATAGCTTCATGCTTCTTTTTTCTAAAAAAAAAAAAAAAATGTGGGCTGGTCACATTTTTCTGCCTTACTTACAGTGCAGAGGGAAACAGGTGCCCTTACCTCTCCTCCAGTGCACGGGAAAGGGCTGGAGTATCTAGAAGTGCAGAGAGCTCCCTTCTTGACCACATCATCTTCCAGGCCAAATGTAGCCGAGCAGTTGGTTGCAAAGTATTTGTAAGTCTTCCAGGTCTTCCCAAAGTCCTGGGACCGATCCAGCACCATGGCTGCTGGCCGGGGGGACTTGAACACCATAATCAGGTGCGTGAAGTAGAATTCAGCCTCCAGGTCCAGCTGGATCTTTTCCCTGTGCACATCCTCTGCCGACTGCCACCACGTGCGTGGAAACCGGAAGGACGAGTCTGCCATGGCCGACGGCAGGTGAGCCAGGTGAGGGTGCGCAGCATTGCACTTGTCACATTTGGGCGGCCGACAAGTGAGATCGGCGTTCTCACTGTAGAAGCAGTACAGTTCGGTGGCGTTCTGGCCACAGGTGGTGTCGGCCCAGAGTTTTCTCCCCAAAGCCAAGTTTCCCATCCGAGGGTTGCAGGCTTTTTCACAGCGGGAGCTCACTCTGGCTACTCCACTCAGTCCTGAGGGAGGGAAAACCTGTTAGTCACAGAAAGCTATCTGGACAGCTCTTGCCTCGACCCAGCCCACCTAGGATTGTCAAGGCATCTCCAAGGAGCTTGAGATTTTCAGGAAAGGAGAAACCCCACCCAGTTATTTGCTCATGAACGCGGTTCTGCACGCAGAGGGCGTTTGTGTAGGCAAGCGTGCCTGTGCGTGATCGCTACGCTCTGATGTGAAAGTCGCATACAAGGAGAAAATGACTTCAGGTAGGGGGTGAGCGAGGACAGTGCAGACACCAGGTGAGGGATGTTGCCTAAAGCTCATCACGTACTCTTCTTCCCAAACATGCTCGGTATTTGAAATGTAACTGTTTTCCCAAGTCACCACCTCATCCCGAAGTCAGATCACCGGATTCAGCCCTCCGATTCTAATCTGGGACCTTCCCATTAGCTAACAGGTTTCTTATGAGACTGCATTTAGGAGGAAATGTACAATTCCATTTTCTTTCAATTTTTAAGCCAAAGAAGGGATTAATTCCCTAGGAAAGACAGTATGAAACATAAATAAATAAAACACAACAGAACCTCACTGAAGAAAGCAATTCTAGAAATGGCTGGATCTCAAACACGCAATATCCATTTCTAATATTAAGTACATATAATCATGGAATAAAAAAAAAAAAAAGCCTCTCTAAACTGCCAAAAGATAGAAAAGCTGATTTTACTTGCTCTCTGCCTCTGGAGTGCTCCTACCTATGACAGGTTATACAGTAGTCACCTGTTTGCTTAACAGAACACTTAGAGGCTGGCAGCTGCTCCGAGCACCTGTGAACTGAAACACCTTCTTCAACAGACCTCAACGTTTCAAAATGACGTCACGTGACAAGCAGTAGCCACTTCTTAGCATGCTGACCACATAGTGCAATCCTTTCCCTGGCTGTAGCTTGCATTATGAATCCCTTATACAAAATCCTCTGTTTTCACAGTTAAAACAGAGAGGAAAGAAGCAAAGGGGACTCGCCCCTCTCCCCTCCCCCAATTCTGGCTAATTGGACGTTTCTGTTGAAGAGGTAACAGCCGCAATGTCAGAGGAAGCTAAATGACAGCTCCTGCTGAAGTGCAGAGGGTTTGCGCACCGACAGTCACCAGCCCCACCGTCTTGCCGCCAAAGGGAAGGGTTACTTTAAGCATTGTTTCTTAAATGGCCGATGAAGGGAGTGCAGAAATGCATTTGTCCTGATCGCTGGGGCAACAGTGGCTTGTGGCCGGAATCACACAAATACACAACGGGCTATGACTCACCTGTAAGGCATTTCGGGGAAGATCATATACTGCCTGTGCTGGTATTTTGGATCGGAAACACTGGCCTTGTGCTATTTGCTTACAATCTCTTGACTGCTTGCCTGTTTTGGCCATAATACAGTTTGAAAAGGGAAAGGCTTGTTCAGGTTCACTTTTTGGTTGGGGGAGCACGGAGAAGGGCACAAGGGGTGCAGAAGCAGGAAGAATTAAAGTGAGATCTTGGTCCTTGAAGGGCTTTTGGTGGGGGGGGGCGGGGGAGAAGTACTGACTAATTTTTAAAATGTCCCTAAACTACTAAGTCTAGAGAAACACTTGGGAGATCCTGAATGAATGTCCCAGGCAAGCAACGGTGCTCCTGTGACTGGCTGCTTTGGAAGGCAGACCCTAAAGGCTGGGTACTGGCGGCTCTGGGGGCTCAGGGGTAGAAGCCAAAGGAAGGGATGTGAGCGAGGAGGCCCCCCCCCCACTCACCACGGGCCCCTCCCGCCCCCCAGCAGGAAGCAGGTTCCTAGCAAAGACCTGGCGCTGCAGCGTCCTCACTTTCTTGCCCCTCCCCCACAAGCTGCACTGACGCCCACCTGGAAACCAGGTGACCCGCGGGAGGGAGGGAGAGGACTCGAGTTAAGAAGCATCGAGCTGGGGACGGGTGACCTAACGCAGCCCGAGACAGACAGGAGGGAGTGGGAAGGAGAGGGCATCTGGCGACGCCTCTGCTGGTCGTCCAGTTACCGGAGCAGACCCGCCCCCGACCTCCCGCAGAGCCTCGGCCGGGGTACCGGTTCCCTGGGGCCGGGCAGCTCCGTGCACACCCAGGGAGGCCACCACCTACCGTTCCAGCCCGGGGTCTCGCTGCGACCCAGCCGCTGCCCGGGGGGGGAGAGGGCGCTTACCCGCGCCCCAGGTGTCCCTACCTGGTCCCCTAGTGCCCAGCATGAAGTCGGGGCTGCTGGCGACCGCTGGACCCGAGGGACGGACCCCGGCCCACGCGCCCCCAGGGTCGCCGGGCCACCGCTCCTCATCATTGCTCAGGCCATCAGGAGCTGGGGGATGACGAGCTGGGTCCTTTGTTCCCTCACAAAGTGGGAAGGCAGTTGTTTTTTTGTTTTTTGTTTTTGTTTTTTTGAAACAGCCAAACCGAGAAAGAAACCCTAGTCGCCACATCTCCGGTGGGGCGCACCCAGGATATCGGGGGATCCGGGGACAAGTGTATCTCAGTTGGGGGGAAAAAAAAAAAAGGATTTGAAAGTGCGGAGCCCCGCGGAAAGGAGGCGGAACATGGCCACTCATCCCATCCCCGGGAGCCCAGCTCGGTGCTCCCAGCCCGGTCTCCCCGGCACCCCGAGTCCCGAGCGCAGAAACCGAGGGAGCGAGGGAAGGGGGTGGGGGCCCGGCCGCGTCACCACCCACCTGCCGCCACCCAGAGCAGCAGCAGCCGCTGCGCGCAGCTCCCCATGGCCG